>NC_056745.1:1491611678-1491974178 GCF_019279795.1 Protopterus annectens | reverse complement strand
TCATCTTCCAGGGAATTTAGGTTTGCCTGGCAGGAATTGAGCCTATAGGTGCACTTGGTAGCTCAAGACTGTGTTCACAGAGCCATGGCTAGTCTGCAGAGAGGGTACGAGTGGGTTCCCCCCTGCTTGTTTATGTACCACATAACTGTGGTGTTGTCTGTCTTTACCAATTGTCCTGGAAGAATGTGGTCTTTGAAGGCTGTCGGAGAATTCTGTACAGCTAACATTTCTTTTTGGTTGATATGCAGGTGCATCTGTCTCGGGTTCCATTTGCCCTGAATGCACTGCCCTGCCAAGTGAGACCCCCATACATAGTCTGATGTGTCTGTTAGGGTTTGGGTGGCAGGGGTTAGAGTGAAAGGGAGCCCCTTGCTGTGCTAGCAGACCTCTGCCCACCAAAGGAACTCTGTCTTGATACAAGGAATGATAGGAATCATTGATTCTAGATCCTGAGAATGTTGACACCATAGGCTTTTTAGATACCACTGTAGTTTCCTCATATGCAGTCTTGCATTTGGAATTAGTAGAATGCAAGTGGTCATGAACCCCAGGGCTTGCAGAATTTTCCTTGCAGATAGCTGGGCCTCTGCGGCCAGTAGTTTGAAGTAGGTTTTCAAACTTGTTTCTCTGGAGTGAGAAAAGCCATCTGGGAAGTTGTGTTCAAGGTTGCTCCCAGGAATACGATATGTTGACAGGGTACTAGGTGAGATTTCTTTTTGTTTATGGTGTACTCCAATGAGGTTGGAAGATTCTTTATGAATGCCAGATGTTTTAAAAGCAAATCTTGGCTTTCTGCTTGGATCAGACAATCGTCCAGTTATGGGTATATCTGAATATTTTTCTGCCTGCAAAATGCTATGGCTGGAGCTAGACACTGTGAATACCCTGGGCGCAGTAGATAAGCCAAAGGGAGGTGCAGAGAACTGATTGTACATGGAGCCTGTCCTGAAGCGTAGGTATTTCCTGCAAGATTCCCTTATTGGAATGTGCAGGTAAGCTTCCTTTAAGTCTAAGGTTGCCAACCAGGCATCTTTGCCTAGCACAGGAAGAAGTTGAAGAGTTAGCATTTTGAATTCTGGCATCACCAAACAGGTGTTTAGAATAGAGAGGTCCAGGATAGGACGCCAGGAGCGGTCTTTTCTGGGTACCAGGAAAAGTCTTTAATGAAAACCTTGTTCCCTTTCTTCTGCTGTGACAGGTTGAATAGCCCTGATACTTAGAGAGAGAACCTGTTGTTGGGCCTCTTTCCACTGATTTGGGGGGTAGGTCCGACCAACCATTTGGGACTAGTAGGGTGTGGAAGTAGAATCTGTATCCTTGGGAAACTATATTCAAAACCCATATGTCTTGGGTAATGAGTTCTCATTTTTTTGCATGCAGGGCGAGCTTTCCTCCTAAGGGAGCAGGAAGTTGAGCAAGGCTTGGAAGAGTTAAGGTTAAGTCATTGTGTCATTTTTCCATATGGGGGTGCCGTTCTACTCCCTGCTTTGGAAGTGGGAGCCCCCTACTGCTTAGACCTGTGCATAGCCTGAAACTGTAACCTAGGTGGTCTGTTGTTCCTGGGTTTGGACTGAGAGGGCCTGGAAGAGACTGGAAAGGACCAATTCTTTGAAGGCCAATAGCTACTAAATCTGGGAGGATGTACTTGCAGGAATTCTTTAACAGTTTGCATAAATTTAGCTTTTTCCTCCATCTTTTTGAAAACGACTTCGGCTTTGTTGCCAAACAGGCAGTCCTGGTTTAAGGGAGCATCCAGTAATTTAGCTTTAACATGATCTGGCAAGTTTTGCTCCTTAAGCCAAGCATGCCTTCTGTGTACAGACCCAGTGACAGCAGCCCTGCAAGATGCTTCTAAAGAGTCAAAACCACATTGCAAAGTATGTTTACCAACTTGTTCTGCAGAATGCATTAAATCCTGTAATTCTTTGTGTTCATCAGAGTCAGGAATCAACATCATTTTCTGTTTAAGTAGTCCCATAATATGCTGCTGGTACTTTAACATATGAAACTGGCAATTTAAAGCCCTAATGTCCAAAGTAGCAGACGTGTATACCTTCTTACCCCATCTGTCCAAGGCACTAGAATCTCTATCAGAAGGGGTAGGATTTTTGGCAGCAGTAGCCTTAATGCCCTTTGGTCCTTGTGAAATGGTCTCTGGATCCGCAGTAGGATTCTTGAAGAGGAACTTGTGAGAGTCAGGTACTCTACAATACCGGTCAGTTTACTTGGAAGCTGGAGGTAAGGTGTCTGAGGAAAGGCTGGATTCCAGGAAAGCATTATCTACAATGTCTTGAACAGGAGGGATAGCTAAAGGCATGTGTTGAGGAAGGAGTAAGAATTTCCTAAGCCTCTTTTTGGAGTTAGAGTAATCCTGGCTTTCCCAGCAGAAATGCTCCCTAAGAGCATGCAAGGTTTCACCAAAAGAAAAATCTTCTGGAGAGGAAGCAGAGGGAATGGAATCCTCTGCATCAGAATCCTCATAGGTAGATAAGGGCAAATCCTGGTAATCAGAAGGAGCAGAAATATCAGATTCCTGATCAGAAGAATCAGAAGGAAAGTACAGTTGTGTACCTACCATAAATGTAGATGTTCGAGTGTATTCACTGTTGCAGTCATTACAATTGGGTTATCCTGCTGGCAGGCTACCCGCAGTCGGCCTGAATTCCAAAGTCTAGGTCCGGCATCGGTTGCTGTCGCCTCCTCCCTGACGTCAGCACGCCAGGGGTATAAAAGATGCAGCTGACGCCATTTTCTTCAGTTTTTCTTGCCCCAGATGTCAGGTGCCCCCAAAAGGGTAGACTAAAAATATGTCAATAAAGCATGCATGCACCAAGCTGCATTTTTCCTTCATCTACAAGCAAATACACCACAAAGGTTGTATAGAACAGAGAAGTACAGATAAATTCCAGCAAAGATAAGGGGGATGGTGGGTGGGAGGGTAACCTGAACTGCAACAGTGAATACACTCGAACATCTACATTTATGGTAAGTGTACACAACTGTACTATGTTCTTCGTGTTTAACTGTTGCAGTCATTACACTTGGGTTGAATCCCAAAGCTAAAGTTGAGAGGCTGAAGCTAAATAGAATTAGGAGCGGTTATGAGGCCCTGCAGAACTGCAATGGCAAAGCCTGCCCTAGATTTAGAGTAGAGTGGCAAGTGATAGTGCTTTGTAAAAGTGTGCACTCGACTCCAGGTTGCAGCCTCTAAAATGTCTTTGGTTGGTACTCCTCTGAGGAAGGCTGCTGCTCTGGTTGAATGTTGCCTAATGCCCTTAGGCACTGGCTTGCCATGTTGTGAATAGCAGAAACGAATGCAGTGGCCTATCCACTTTGAAATAGTCTGCTTTGAGATAGCCTTTCCTTGTGATCCTGCAGCATATGCCACTAGTAATTGCTCAGTCTTTCTGAAAGCTTTGGTTCTGTCCAAATAGAAGCACAGCTGTCTGTGTATGTCCAAAGAATGCAGAAATCTCTCACCCTTATTCTGAGGGTTTGGGTAAAAGGAAGGCAAATTAATAGTTTGGTTAAGTGCCACACTGGACACTACCTTAGGCATAAATGTCGGGTTTGTCCTCAGAGAAACCCTATCTGGATGGAAAATGATAAAACGTTCCACAGCCATGAGTGCCCGTAGCTCTGAGACTCATCTTGCAGAGGTTATTGCTAGGAGCAGAGATGTTTTCCATGATAAAAAATTTATATCAGCTGTAGCAGCTGGCTCAGAAGGAGGCAGGGTGAGTTTTTCCATGATATAATTGAGGTCCCATGCAGGTATTGGTGATCTCCTTGGAGGCCTTAAGTTTTTGGCTCCTCTGAGGTACTGCCTTAATAAAGGATGAGAAAAAATAGGTGGCTCTGTATTGTAATGAGCTGAAATGGCAGAGGCATGAATCTTAATTGATGAAAAGGATAGGCTTTTGTCCAACATCTCAGTTAAATATTGCAAAATCTGAGGAATATTTGGTACAGTCGTGTCAATCTCTTGTGCCTGGTTCCAAGCACAGAATCTCTTCCATTTTTCAGCATAAGATTTTCTGGTACTAGGCCTCCTGGCCTCCAAAATAACATCCATCACTGCTTTAGAGATTGGTGTGTTTTGAATGACTACATTATCTGCCATGCTGGCAGGTTTAATGTCTTGAGTTGGCTGTGCAGGATCTGATTGTTGTGTTGGGAAAGTAAGTGAGGAATTTGAGGTAATGTCCAGGCTGGGTATTGAGACAAGTTCCTTAGGATTGGGTACCAGTGCTGGTGGGACCAGTCTGGGGCAATCAGTATCATTTTTGGCTTCTCTTGTCTGACTTTTAGGAGTACCTTGGGGAGGAGGCAGTGGAGGAAAGGCATATACTGTTAAGTTTTTCCAGCTGAAAGATAGAGCATTCACTTTCCATGCTTAATTGTGATAAGTCCTTGTGCAGAATCTCTGCAGTTGGCAGTTGTGAGGGGAGGCAAATAGGTCTATGTTCGGGCATCCCCAGTTCTTTATCATGCTGAAGACTTGCGGATCCAATTTCCACTCGTGGGGATCCATGAGGTTTCTGCTTAGTTCATCTGCCAGAGTATTTATCCTTCCTGGCAGGAATTGTGCTTGCAGATGTACTTGGTAAGTCAATGCTGTGGCCCACAAGTTCATGGCTAGTCTGCAGAGGGGGCAGGAATGTGTGCCTCCCTGCTTGTTTATGTACCACATGACTGTAGTATTGTCCGTCTTTATCAGCAGTTGTCCTGGGTGAAGTAGGTCCTTGAAGGCTGTCAGGGCATTCTGAACAGCTAGCATCTCTTTTTGATTGATGTGTAGATGCATTTGACTTGTGGACCATGTGCCCTGAATACATCTTTCGGCCATATGGGCCCCCCAGGCATAATCTGATGCATCTGTTGTCAATGTCTGCCTGGCTCTGGGTAAGGTGAGTGGCTGTCCCGTGTTGAGGTGACAGGCTTTTGCCCAACATCGAAACTCCTGTTGCAGGCAGGGAATGAGAGTAGTTATTGTTTCCAGGCTGTGGCAATGTTGAGTCCAAACACTTTTTAGGTACCACTGAAGTTTCCTCATATGCAGTCTTGCATATGGAATTAGCAGAATGCAAGATGCCATGAAGCCCAAAGCCTGCAGAATTTTTCTTGCAGATAGCTGGGTCTTTGTTGCCAACATTTTGAAATAAGTAGTCGGTTACCTTTGCTTGTCTGGCATGAGATAAGCCATCTAGGCAGTTGCATTTAAGCTTGCACCCAGGAATATTATCTCTTGAGAGGGTACTAGTTTTGATTTCTTTTCGTTTATTGTGTACCCTAGGCATGTTGGCAATCTTTTCACAAACGCCAGATGCTGTAGTAGAATGCCCTTGTTCTCTGCTTGAATAAGGCAGTCGTCCAAGTAAGGATATATTTGTATTCCTCTTTGTCTGCAAAATGCAATTACTGGAGCCAGGCATTTTGTGAAGACCCTGGGCGCAGTAGATAAGCCAAAGGGCAGTGTAGAGAATTGGTAGTGCATTAAGCCAGCTATGAATCTGAGGTATCTTCTGCATGTTGGTCTGATTGGGACATGCAGGTATGCCTCTTTTAGGTCTAAAGTCACAAGCCAAGCCTTCTTGCCCAGCATGGGCAGAAGCTGCTGCAGAGTCAACATTTTGAATCTTGGAATATCCAGATATGTGTTTAGAATAGATGGGTCCAGTATTGGTCTCCAGGCTTTGTCCTTTCTGGGTACCAAGAACAGCCTTGAGTAAAATTCCTTGTCCCTGCTCTTACTGTGGTACTTGCTGAATGGCCCTCATGTCCATGAGGGATGACACTTGCTTTTGTGCCTCTGCCCATTGATTTTTTGGCAGGTCTGGCAAACCGTTTGCCCTTGGCAGGGAAAGTGAAACCTGTAGCCTTGTGACACTATATCCAAGACCCATTTGTCCTGGGTTATTACATGCAGAGAAAAAATTGCTAGTTTTCTCCCTAAAGGTGCTGCCAGAAGATAAGTGCTTGGCGCAGGCAGGGGGAAGTCATTGGGACTGTTTCCTGTATGGCTGTGATTTGTCTTCGCTGCTTTTGGAGGTAGAAGTAACCCATTGTTTAGCCCTGTATGAGCCTTGGGGCTGAGATCTGCCTCTAGGCCATCTGTATCTGCCTCCTTGTGGCCTGACACTGGAATTTGTAGGCCAGTGTCTGCTAAATCTTGGAGGCTGTACTTGTAAGAAATCTTTGACTGTTTGCATAGATTTAGCTTTGCCCTCCACTTTCTTCAACACCTCTTCTGCTTTAACACTAAACAAGGTATCATGCTGTAATGGCGCATCTATTAATTTTGCTTTAACATGATCAGGCAGATTCTGTTCCTTTAACCAAGCATGCCTCCTAATGACAGAACCCGTAACAGCGGCCCTGCAGGAGGCCTCCAGAGAGTCAAAACCACATTGCAAAGTATGCTTTCCCACTTGTTCAGCTGCATGCAATAAATCCTGCATTTCTTTGTTTTCTGCACATTTAGAATTTATCAACATTTTCTGTTTAAGCAGTGGCATAATATATTGCTGATATTTGAGCATATGAAACTGACAATTTAAAGCCCTTATAGCCAAGGTAGCAGAAGTGTAAATCTTTTTTCCCCATCAGTCCAGTGCCCTAGAATCCATGTCAGAGGGGGTAGGGTTTTTTGCAGTGGGAGCCTTGACCCCTTTGGGATCCTGAGAGACAGTTTCTGGGTCAGCAGCAGGGTTCTTAAAAAGAAATTTATATGAATCAGGAACCCTGCAGTATCTGTCTAGCTTAACAGGAGCTGTAGGTAAAGAGTCTTAGAGACAGTGACTCTGAAAATACATCATCTACAATGTCTAACAGGTGGAATAGCAAGGGGCCTGGGCTGAGGTAGTAAAAGGAAGTCTCTGAGCCTTTTCTTAGATTCTGAATAATCTTGGCTCTCCCAGTGGAAATGCTCCCTCATGGTATGCAGAGTTTCCCCAAAAGAATAATCCTCAGGAGGAGAGGCTGAAGGGATAGATTCTTCAGCATCAGAATCCTCATAGGGAGGAAGACAGTATTCCTGTTCAGAAGAGGAATCAGAAGAAATGGAAACCTGATCTGAAGATTCATATTCTGTCTCTTGCCTAGGCCTCTTAGGAGGGGGCTGGGAACCCCTGATCAAAGTAATTAGGTCTTCGGCCATTTTGAGCATCTGTTTTTTAGGCATGGAGGCCTGTCCATGAGGCTGTTGTACTTGTTTCTTTGTCTTTAAAGGTGCTTTAGTCTTTGCCTTTGAAGCTGAAGTAGTTTCAACATATAACTGTGTAGGCCTGAAAACACCCTCAGAAGCAGATGCCTGCTCAACGGCTCCAGACCCATCTGAGGGAATAGTTTCCGAGGTTCCAATACCTTGAGTTTCCAGCGGCCTAGTCAGCTCCACGTGGGAGTCGGAAGTGGCCTGCGGCTTTAAAGTAGCGGGTGTCAGAGGCTGCAAAAGCACCTCACTGAGAACTGGCGAACCAGCGACTGGCTTAGAAGAAGCCTCATCATCAGTTTTTGGCTATCCAACATCTTGTAATTAAATCTTCTGCCAAAATAGTGAAATGCAAAGTCGTACAGATGCTTAATAGTGCATTGGTTAAATATAGCACAAAATCTACAATTAGCAACATCGTGATCAGGGCCTAGGCAAGGAATACAGTAAGAATGGAAGTCCTTAGTATTTGCTTCCCACAAGAAATACAATTATTAACTTTTTCTAACATCGGTCTGGAGCAAGAAAAAAGTTTCCCCAATGGGGTACTTAGCTTTTAATGAAGACTTCGGATCTGAAATTCGAACACAAAAATCTCAGGAGTCGGCTGATCAGCATTTGCAAACTGCTTTTGCTTTGGGCACAGCGTGGTAAGAAAGACTGAAGAAAATGGCATCGGCTGCATCTTTTATACCCCTGGCACACTGACGTCAGGGAGGAGGCGACAGCAACTGACTCCGGACCTAGACTTTGGAATTCAGGCTGACTGCAGGTAGCCTGCCAGCAGGATAACCCAATTGTAATGACTGCAACAGTGAAACACGATGAACATAATCAGTTCTAGGTCTCAGAGGGGGAAGGCTGGCTTCCCCTAATTAAGGTAATAAGGTCTTCAGCCATTCTAAGCATTTGTTTTTTAGGCATATGGGTCTGACCATGTGGTTTGGATGTCAGTTTTCTAAGCGTGCTGCGAGTTTTAGGCCTGGATGAAGAAGATGGCGTCAGTTTAACATGCAAGTCTGTAGGCCTGAATACTCCCTCAGACGTCGGTGCCTGCACAGTGGCTCCGGACACATACAAGGTAGAGACATCCACAGGATCCATAGTTTAAGTAGTATCTCGCGGCATACCCACGATGGGTCTCACTAGAGGCATGCGAATCTGAAGTAGTGGATATCAGGGGCTGCAAAAGCACCTCACTGAGTACTAGCGGACTAGTGACTAGCTTAACGGAAACGTTGTCGGCAGTTTTGGACCTATGCGGTCTGTCTCTGTCTTTATCCTTACATTTTTTCAGAAAATCGGTAGCCGGATGGCTTACCAAAGCCATTTCTGGATAGTTATTCAGAGTACCAAAACAATTTGCTGCAAATATAGCCCGACAACGAATAGTTCAGGGGTTGTATAAAGCACAGAACCAACAGCGAGGGACGTCGTGGTCTGGGCCTAAGCAAGGAATGCAGTACGAATGAAAATCTTTATGAGGTATTTGCTTTCCACAGGTAATACAATTGTTAACTTTTACTGACATCAGTTAAGAGCAAGAAAAAGGATCCCCAATGGGGTACTTAGCTTTTTTGAAGACTTCGGTTCTGAAACTCAAACGAAAATTTCAGGAGTTTGCCGACCAGCACTTGCGAACTGCTTCTGCTTTGGGCACAGTGTGGCAAGAAAGACTGATGTAATCGCATCAGCTGCATGTTTTATACCCCTGATGTCATGGAAGAAGAGACCGTATCTGATGCAGGAATCCAAGACTCTGGTATTCAGGCTGGCGGAGGGCTACCTGCAGGCAGATAACTCAAATATCATAACTGCAACAGTGAAACACGAAGAACATCAATGGGTACATTTGCCATATCCACTTCAGACACTGATTTACTCCACCTGGACCTACATCAGACAAACTGGCATGGTAATTGCAGGCTCACATTAAATGCCAAAAAGTGTAGAATATTTAACTTTGGGAAAGGCATCATACGCACTTCTTTCACATTGCTAGTACCCCTCTCCAATGAGATACAATTACTGAAGATCCTGGCACCTTAGATGATGGCAATCTTTATTTTAATCACATCTAGTTTTCTACCTTGGCCAGCTGACAAATATTGTATGTTCTTCCACATCCTGTGCAATCTTAGTGCCACTACACTCTTTCCTTATTAGAACTATCCCCAAATGCATTTCCGTTTTGGATTGACCATTGAAAGAGCCAAAAGGGTTCTGACCAAGATGATTTCTGGACAACATAACAAATTTTAAACAAAATACTAGACCTGTAGTCTGTCTCTCAGATGCCTTAGCATTAACCTCCATCTCCCATTTCAAGCACTCAAAATCCTTACCCTTTTCAACTTTCTCCACCTTCACAGATGGATGCGAAGTTTGGGTCTGTCTAACACTTGCGCCAAACACATCACCAAAAACCACAAGAGTGAGTGACTTTACAAAACAATTCCCTCTACATGTCAAAGTAGCACCCGACTGATGTTTAAACCTGGATTAACAACTGGATGGGAGAGCATAGTCACTCCTGGGGCACATGGGCATAATTTTCTTACTGCGGTAGCAAATATACTCAAGTATCACTGGGTATTATAGGTTCATGGTAGCCCTATGGCCACAAGCTAAGCACAGATGTTTGAACAGACTTGGTGGAGAGCAGGTACACTACCTTAATTAGCTTAAACTTGATATTAAAGAGTGTAAACAATAGTTTGATCCATGCATGCAGAACTCGATGCAGCTACGAGTCAATGTCACCCCACTTCTGCAAGGTTTTGGCAGCTGCTGGTAGCTCAAGTTTAAATAAGACTCCTCAGTGCCAAAGCAGCAAAAGGGCAACAAGGGCTACTTCACCTCTCAGAGGGTTGGGAGGAGTTAACTCTTCAATTGCATCTTAAGGCAGGGCTTTTTCAGCTGTCTAGCAAACATGGGCTTCTTGTAAGTACCACTTTCTACTAACTCTAACCTTTCAGGGCTGCCCGGTGTTTCATTACCATTGTTCGAGTATAGTTTGTCCAGTCTTCACTGAGGGATACTGAAGGAGTGCAGCAAAGTATGTGATGTAGTCAACTTTGAAAACAAAAACTTAAGTCAAAGGAATATGCTACAAATGGAACAATGCAGTCATCAATATGCAGACGTTCATTTCTAACAAAGTAGCAAGAATGTCTCCCTCACAGACTTACTGTTCTGAGTAGCTTACAGAGATATATTGTCCTACTCAGACTGACAGATTGTTACTAGACTAACAACCCAGGGGGCCTTTCCAAGCCTAGCTATGTTTTCCTGAAAGCATAATGATGTCCTGTATCCAAATAGGACATTGTGGGCCAAGCATTTATAAACTACCTTTGTTCATAAGGGACACTGGCGCCAGGCCTGGTGCATGTTTCCTATTCTCCATCAACTGGGCTAGGTTGGGCTTAAGTTTGGTAAGTTACAAACTCAGCTACACATGGATGAGAAGCCTGTTCCATAGGAGGGGCAATCTCTGGGACACATACCAGTCTCTCCAGCATGTTCTGTTTAAGTCACAGACAAATTCAAGTCTCTAAACCTGGTATTTCTAGTACTGTTCGTCTTAACAAATATGCAGGCGATTCATAAGTGTGGGGTTTACGGATGCGGTGTATGCCAGGCACTGATCACCCCTCAGCAATCTAAAGGAGACTGACTAGACGGAAAGGGCTTTAAGGTGCTCTGCATAAGAAAGGTTTGTTACGACTTGTATTCTTTTCGTAAGGAATCTCTGAGGTCATTCTAGTTGCTGCATATACCAGGTCGGATACATATCGAAAGGAGTATTGTACTCTAGGATTGGTTGGATAAGGGTGGTCTACAGTAGAATAATGACCTCTCAGAACCTAGATGTCATGCCCTTACTTATAAGGTGCACAACATAAATGGATCTCTCACCATTGTGACCATGTAGTGGTCGAAGGTAAAGCTACTCTCTATGAGCTTACGCAGATTCCTGACCACTGGGTTGATGTTCAGGGGTGTATTATCAACATGATAATTAACCAGGATGGTTGAATTCCCAAAGGGTATAATTATGCATTTCTTAGGATTAAGTTTAAGACCATAGCTTTGGCACCATTTGCAAGTCAGAGGTGGGTCTTCTTGAAGATTGCTAATGTCTGCAGAGGAGATGATTACCCCCCACCCACACACAGACACAGCTAGCAATAATTTGCAAAATTAGTCAGCCACAAACCTTCAGCATTTGCTTCCATTTCAGAGAAATAGATGCCAAAAAGGAGCAGGTCCAGTCCTGAGCCCTGGGGACTCCACTAGTGACTGGACTCTTGGTGGAGGTGGCCTCACCTATTTTGACCTACTGGGTCCTATCATTGAGCCAGATGGCTATCCAGTGGGTGATAAAAGAGGATGTACATAAATTACGAGCTCATTTATAATGCTCGAGTGGGCTATTGTATCAAAAGCCTTGGCCAGGTTGAGGTAAGCTGTGTTCACACAGCCTTGCCTTCATCTAGTGCTTTGGTGACCCGCTCAAAAAAGTCCACCAGATTTAATAGCCATGGCCATCCTTTAACAAAGCTGAACTGTGATGGGTCCAGTGTTTGTAGGTTAACTATGTCCATATTTATCATGTCCATGATGATTCTTTTGACAGCCTTACATATGAAGCTGGTCAAACTTTTGGGCCTGTAGTTACTTGGATCAGTGGATGGACCTCCTTTGTGTAGGGAATGACTGTAGCCATCTTCCTTTCCTTGGGCACAAAACCTGACTGTAGGCTCCAGTTGAAAAGTGATTCAAGTGGACCAGAGAGGTCAAGTTTCAGGCTGTTTATTAAGCATTCCAGGATGTTATGTCGGCACTATGCATGAAGTCTGGCTAAACTGTAGTACAACTGTGAAAGAGTGGGGGACAACCTTTGGAGGTCAGAACAAATATATATCATATCTAAACTGGCTGACAATAAAATGGTTCTTCCTACATTCAGTGACAAGAAAATATGATGGAAAAGACATTAGGAGAAAGCCTTGTCAGGATGAAGCATCTACAAACCAATTTCACCCAAGGCCAATGAGGGAGTGCAATCAAAGAATCACAACTAAAGCCACTAGAACTCCATACCCTGAGTCACTAATGCAATTTCAAGACCTGCACCAGTCACTGGTGCAATCATGAGAATTTTTACTGTACTGGGGATATATACAATGATCAAGGTCCATGTACCTTTTGATATGTTCCTTAGTCACAGAGCAGTGACATCAGAGGGATTACATGTTAGTTAACAGGTGATTGGGGTGAAGCTCTTACACAGTACAAGTAAAACTACTAAATTTAACAGCATGTTTCATAACTTTGTTTTAAATGTCCAGATACATTTTTGTAATGGTGCACATGCATATGTTCAACTGGTGAATGATGGACTGGGTATGGCCGAAAGGAGTGTGACAACATCACACAACTGCGATTGCAAGTGTTGCGAATTGCAAAATCCTGTCCCCTTTTTGACCCATGTTAGCACTTGTTTTAGGCTGTAGAGTGGTCGGAAATGTCAAATTCAGTATTTTTACGACATCCCGACCAATTGGCATTATGAGAATCACTTAGAAATGTTGGTTAAATGTATGGTCGAGCACTTTGCGCTCAACCATATGAATGCAAACTTTTTGTAACGTCTGTAGGGCTTAACTTCTGGCTTAAACTGTGACTGGGAGTCCCATGCCTTCCACCTACAAGTGGGAAATCATCAGCCAGGCTTTGCAGGCAATGACTATTTACCCCTTTGTTAGTAGTGTCTCTACTCTCTGGGCCTAAAACCCCTCAGTTCCATTCAACACATACTGGAATATGACCCATCTGGTAGGATGGATTCCCATCTGGCAAGAATATGTACTACATATCAAAGGGGATCCAGTGCCCAAATGGGGCCAAACATGGATGATGACTACGGTTGGTGCGAGTTAGAAAAATGTCAAGCTAACTTCTGGGAGAAAAAAATCACCATGACACTGTCATTTTTTTTTGGATATTCTGGACTCCGCAATGCCTGCACAGCAACATAAAAGACAAGACGCTTTACAAAATCTAGGTGTCACAGCTAAGGGAGTGAAAGTGATAGAAACAGAGCAGGCCAAGCCAAGGATATGGAGTGCCAATTTGAACTGGACAGGACACGCATCAAGGGCAGAATGTGCAAGCTCTGACAGCAGTAAACACAATGCTGAAGGCATATCTCCAGGGAGGTAAACTCCAGAAGTAATCATATAAATAAATAATGGTGCTGCTGAACCTGACCAAGTCACCTGGTGAGACTGCACCTTGGGTATCAAAGGAAGTGATTACTTCAGCAGTGACCTGGTCAGACCGGGTTACTTCAGCAGTGACCTGGTCAGACTGCACCTTCGGTATCAAAGGAATGGTTACTGCAGCAGTGACCTTGTCAGACCGCACCTTGGATATCAAAGGAATGGTTACTGCAGGAGTGACCTGGTTAGACTGCACCTTGGGTATTCAAAGGAATGGTTACTGCAGCAGTGACCTGGTCAGACCGCACCTTGGGTATCAAAGGAATGGTTACTGCAGCAGTGACCTGGTCAGACCACACCTTGGGTATCAAAGGAATGGTTACTGCAGCAGTGACCTGGTCAGACTGCACCTTGGGTATCAAAGGAAGTGATTACTTCAGCAGTGATCTGGTCAGACCAGGTTACTTCAGCAGTGACCTGGTCAGACTGCACCTTCGGTATCAAAGGAATGGTTACTGCAGCAGTGACCTGGTCAGACCGCACCTTGGGTATCAAAGGAAGTGGTTACTGCAGCAGTGACCTGGTCAGACTGCACCTTGGGTATCAAAGGAATGGTTACTGCAGCAGTGACCTGGTCAGACCACACCTTGGGTATCAAAGGAATGGTTATTGCAGCAGTGACCTGGTCAGATCGCACCTTGGGTATCAAAGGAAGTGATTACTTCAGCAGTGATCTGGTCAGACTGCACCTTCGGTATCAAAGAAATGGTTACTGCAGCAGTGACCTGGTCAGACCGCACCTTGGGTATCAAAGGAAGTGGTTACTGCAGCAGTGACCTGGTCAGACCGCACCTTGGGTATCAAAGGAATGGTTACTGCAGCAGTGACCTGGTCAGACCGCACCTTGGGTATCAAAGGAATGGTTACTGCAGCAGTGACCTGGTCAGACCTCACCTTGGGTATCAAAGGAATGGTTACTGCAGCAGTGACCTGGTCAGACCGCACCTTGGGTATCAAAGGAAGTGGTTACTGCAGTAGTGCAACAAACATGCTGGCACATATTGTAAGGGTTATCAGTAATACATTTAGAATGGATACTCTAGTTTTGTTTTCACATTTAGGAAATTGCATGTCTCCCCTCAGACAGTCACTCTTTAGGGGCACTTGTTGCTTCTCTTGCATGATAATGGGGGGTGTCACAGCTTTAAACACATTTCAGTGCAGGACTGCTACATGAATTTAAAGCTGAAACTTAATTTGTGAAGATATCGATAAGTAATGCAGGATACAAGTCATTTTCTTCATCTCCTCTTGTGTTAAACAGAGGATGAAGAATGCAAATTACGATTCACAGCCCTTCATTGAAAAAGGGATGTTTGAAAACTGAAATGACTGTCTGTGATGTACAGTGGAACTTGTATAAAGGACAGATTAAGGTATGGACTTGCTTCCTTCTAGTACACATGATTATCTAGACTGTAACAATAACCAAGTCCATTTATTCCCCTAGGAGGAAACCACCAATTATGACACAGCTTTCTTCTTGGCAGGTATTTCACATTTTACAGTACAAACTGCCCCTAACCCCCCCCCCCCCCCGATGGAGATGCATGCCAGACACTGCATACCACTAGGACAACTACAGTACGAATTCAGCATGCAGTCTCAGCACATACACTGCATATTGTACAGTCAGTAGGTTTCAGCACCATAGCTACTCCCCTTTGCAGGCTGGGCAAGCAGGCATGACTCGCTTTCACCCTGTTCTGATAGCTTCTCCACTGCACAAGTTCCCAGTCCATCACACATCATCTAAGTCTGTAGTCAGGGCTTTGTCTTCTGCTTGACCAACAGAGCCTTGCCCAATCAAACATGCCTGTATCAATGGTACCTGCATTATTCTTACCGTATCTTTAGCACCTGAAATTGCGTCAACACATTAGTGGATTCAAAGTCATCTAAAAAGTTCAGCACATCAAATACATCTGGGGTGTGTGTGTGTGTGTGTGTGTGTGTGTACGCGCAAGGATCCCTCGAGGCATTTTATTCTGTAAATGTGTCACCACTTCCTCTTTTTGGTAAGAACTTGACTCTGCAGGAAGTTTTTGGGGGAACAACACAAAGTCCGTAGAAGGTACTGTGACAGTTAAATGCATATCATACTTGGAGCTGTCTGATAGCGGAATACGCAAAGTATTATAGTGAACTGGGTCTGCTTTCCAAATAGGCAGTTGATGGTCTACATGAACTGCCACAACAGACCCTTTAGTTGACAGAGTTAAGTAATAAACATAAAATATTACAAAGGCAGAGTTAAGCAGGCTTTGCAGAGTGGCCTGACACAGGAAACAGTAATGCTGTTATAAGCTTCTGACTTACTAGGGAAAATAGACAAATTAAAAAAGGCAATAAGCAGGAAGAGACAAAACTGTAACACACTAATGTTTATCAGAATGCAAAGTATACATTGTAATACACGAATGTTTATCAGAATGCAAAGTATACATTGTAATACACAAATGTTTTATCAGAATGCAAAGTATACATTGTAACACATTAATGTTTATCAGAATGCAAAGTATACATTGTAACACTAATGTTTATCAGAATGCAAAGTATACATTATAACACACTGTTTATCAGAATGCAAAGTATACATTGTAACATTGTTTATCAGAATACAAAGTATACATTATAACACACTAATGTTTAGCAGAATGCAAAGTATACATTGTAACACTAATGTTTATCAGAATGCAAAGTATACATTGCAACACTAATGTTTATCAGAATGCAAAGTATCCATTGTAATACACGAATGTTTAGCAGAATGCAAAGTATAGATTGTAACACACTAATGTTTAGCAGAATGCAATGTATACATTGTAACACACTAATGTTTATCAGAATGCGAAGTATACATTGTAACACAATGTTTATCAGAATGCGAAGTATACATTGTAACACACGGATGTTTATCAGAATGTGAAGTATACATTGTAACACACGGATGTTTATCAGAATGCAAAGTATACATCACAGATACTGGGAATCACTTTCTCACCCCAATGAGGCATGTATTCAGAGTGGTATTTCTAGAAACCCACATTGCATGAAAATAGCATACATTGTAGCACACTTGGTACATTAACTCTAGGGTAAGCATTTTGTAGGTTTTTATTTCAAAATACAATCCTTTTGCCATTAAAAAGTTATTTTAAATTATGCTACTTTTTAGTCACCTTTTCTTTAACTTTTAAGCTGTCTACGTCTGATTTTTTTCTTTATTAATCTAATCTAACAATGCTCCTTCTCTCTCTCTGGATATAGGCTCTCTTGTGGGACACATCTTGAGGCAATACAGCTTTTCTTGGCAACAAAACTTATGGAGCCTTACTCTGCAACTCGCACAGTCATTTACCATGTCTTATCTTTTGTGACAATACTGGACTAGTCAGATTTTGCGTGCTCTTCTTTCTTGAATGCTGATGTATTTGTCTTAAACAAATGTTTGAGAAATCCCCTATAAATCTCTTCAGGAAACTCAGGATCTTAGCTTGACCACTTCTGTGACGACTACAGCTTTGGGCTGTGGATTTTCACTTGTTTTTCATATTTTTCCTTAATCACCAACCTGTACATCCGACTGTTTTTGCAGTTTACCACAGCAATGTGCTGTTTTTCCTCCAACATGTTCTGTGTGTTGTGTTGAACTGCAGGTTGAAGTAGAGAATTAGCTTTTCAAGTATTGAGCCATTAAGAACTGAACTGGTCAGAGACCGAGTCCCTGCTGTGCAGGGTTTTCTAAAATTGCAATGGAAAATTCTCACTGCCCTGCTACTATCCTTGTTCATGAGACATTTCACTGTTTGCATGTTTACTCAACTTGTCCACAGCTTATCACAACTAGCTTGACTTTATATAGCCGAACTTGATCTCAAAAGTTATGCAGAAATCTGCACAATTTCTGATTTCTGTATTGTAAAATACTGGCAGATAAAAGTATACCTTATCTCAGAAATGTAGAATCAAAGCCACTAACATTTCTATGATCTGCATTTACTAGCCTGACTGCTTTAGTGGACTCTCTGGGAAAGAGTGGATTACTATCTTCCACTGAGGGACATCTACTTTAAAGAGGTCTGTGCATGTACATTGGAGTCACGCTTGACACGTGGGATTGGGGGGGTCAGGATGACAGGTGCAGCAATACGGCAGACAATGTACTAGAATGTGCCAGTAACATGGAAGCAGACATACAGAATGAAGGTTTCAATTTACCAAATCAGTCTATACCTCTGCCCTAACCTATAATGACAGACTTTGAACAGTGACTGGAAGGATGCAATAATCAGATACAGTAAGTAGAATTTAAGCTCTGTTACAGGGCTTCTGGACTTGTAACAGAGTGATGGGCTTTTCAACATGGATGAACCCCTCAGTAGGGCTGCTGCTCCTCTAAATTGTAAAGAGCCAGTTGAGTTGGTATGGACACGGAGTGAGGATGTCACCTGGAATACCACCCCCTGAGAAGCAAAACTGGCACAGGCACCTGGGAATTGGTCCCAGGCCACTGCAGAG
This sequence comes from Protopterus annectens, assembly GCF_019279795.1. Lineage (NCBI taxonomy): Eukaryota > Metazoa > Chordata > Ceratodontiformes > Protopteridae > Protopterus > Protopterus annectens. The sequence continues at coordinate 1,491,956,157 of NC_056745.1, read as the reverse complement.
ATTATGCCTCATATAGCCTAGGAATACCTGGACATTACCCCAGGAGCAGCCGAAGATGCTTGCTAGAGACAGAGAAATCTGTTCTGCCCTGCTTAGCTTGTTACCACCTTGACTCTCACAAGGACAAGCAGTTTAGAAGATGACCAGCATAATAATCCCATAGACAATATCGAAAACTCAAGTGAAGTATATTAGTGCCGGATGAGCTTCATACATGGCCTAGTCCTTGATATGTACACAAAGTACAGTTTGGTACCTACCATAAATGTAGATGTTCGAGTGTCCACCCTGCTGCAGTCATCACACTTGGGTTATCCTGTCGTCAGGCGGTCCCCACAGTTGTGGAGGCAATGAGGCCCTGCAGAACTGCAGTGGCGAAGCCTGCCCTGGACTAAGAATAAAGAGGTAAGTGATGGTGTTTGGTGAAGGTGTGTACAGAACTCCAAGTTGCAGCTTATAAAATTTCCTTGGTAGGAACCCCCCTGAGAAAGGCTGTAGAGATAGCTGTCACCCTGGTAGAGTGGGATCTAATGGTAGGAGGAACTGGTTTCCCATGATGGGTATAGCAGAATCGTATGCAATGGCCTATCCATTTAGAAATGGTTTGCTTGGATATGGCCCTCCCTTGAGAAGCTGTAGCATAGGATACAAAGAGCTGGTCAGTTTTTCTGAAAGCCTTAGTTTTATCCAAGTAGTAACGAAGCTGCCTGTGAATAGGGCTACCATGAATGTCTCTCACCTTTGTTCTGTGGATTGGGGAAGAAAGTGAGTAGGTGGATGGTTTGATTTAAAGCTACACTGGAAACCACCTTAGGCATGAAGGAAGGATTAGTTCGTAGAGAAACTCTGTCGATGAAAAATGAGGAAAGGTTCCACTGCTATTAGTGCCTGTAGTTCTGAGACTCTCCTAGCTGAAGTTATTGCCAGGAGCAGGGCAGTCTTCCAAGATCGGAACTGAAGGTCTGCAGAAAAAGCTGGTTCAAAGGGAGGTAGCATTAGTTTTTCCAGAACAAGGTTGAGGTCCCATGTTGGTGTAGGGGCTCTTCTAGGTGGTCTAATGTTTTTGCCCCTCTGAGGAACTGCCTTAGAAGAGGATTTGAAAATAAAGGTGGATTCGTGTCATAGTGAGCTGAAATAGCTGAAGCATGGATTTTAATTGAGGAGAAGGAAAGTCCTTTACGCAACATATGAGGCTGAGTTGTGTCTTGGCCTTTAGCTTGGTTCCAAGCACAAAACCTTTTCCATTTGTCCGAGTAAGCCTTCCTGGTGCTTGGCCTCCTGGTCTCTAGAATAACATTCAGTACTGCTTGTGAAAGAGGGGCTGGTGGGATGCTTAATTGATTTGCCATGCAGCCAGGTTTAAGGTTTTGATCTGACTGTGTAGAATCTGCTTGTCTTGCTGCGTGAGCAAATGAGGTATTTGAATTTGAGGCAATATCCATGGTGGGCTGTGAGCCATATTCTTCAATAGCGGGTACCAGCGCTGGCGTGGCCAGTCTGGGGCTATGAGAATCAGTCGAGGTTTCTCCTTTTTGACCTTCAAAAGAACCTTTGTGAGAAGAGGCAATGGAGGAAAGGCATATGCTGTCAGGTTTTTCCAACTAAAGGAGAGAGCATCCACATTCCAAGCTTGATGGTGGAATGTCCTTGTACAAAATTTTGTCAGCTGGTAGTTTTGAGGACTGACAAACAGGTCTATATTTGGTAGACCCCATCTTTGAGTTATCATTGTAAATATTTGTGGGTCTAGCTTCCACTCATGGGGATCTTTGATGTTTCTGCTTAGGTCGTCTGCCAATGTGTTTTTCTGTCCTGGCAGGAATTGAGCTTGTAACTGGACTTGGTAGGCCAGAGCTGTGTTCCATAAGATTATTGCTTGCCTGCAAAGAGGCTAAGAATGTGTGCCCCCTTGTTTGTTTATGTACAACATTACTGTGGTGTTGTCCATCTTTATTGCAGGTTGTCCTGGCTGTAGTAGATCCTTGAAGGCTGTCAGAGCTTTCTGTACAGCTAGCATCTCTTTTTGGTTTATGTGCAGTTTTCTTTGTTCTGCAGTCCATAGGCCTTGAATGCATTGCCCTGCCATGTGTGCCCCCCAGGCATAGTCTGAAGCATCTGTTGTGATAGTTTGCCTGGGTGGGGGCAAGGTGAAAGGCTGACCCTTGTTGAGGTGACATGCCTGTGCTCACCATAGAAATTCCTGTTGAAGGCAAGGAATGAGAGATAACACTGTGTCCAAGCTGTGGCTGTGTTGAGACCATACGCTTTTTAGGTACCACTGTAATTTCCTCATATGCAGTTTTGCAAATGGTATTATCAGAATGCAAGATGCCATGAAGCCCATGCAGAATTTTTCTTGCAGTTAATTGGGTCTTTGTTGCCATTGTCTTGAAATATTGAGTCAGTTGTAATTGCTTGTCTGGTGTAAGATGAGCCTTCTGGGCCGTTGTGTCCAAGCTGGCACCCAGGAATGTCATTTTTTGAGAGGGTACTTGTTTTGACTTCTTTTCGTTTACTGTGTACCCCAGACAATTTAGTAGATGCTTCACAAAAGCCAGATGTTGTAAGAGAATGTCTTTTCTTTCTGCTTGGATGAGGCAGTCATCCAGATATGGATATATTTGAATTCCTCTTTGTCTGCAGTATGCAATTACTGGTGCCAGGCATTTTGTGAATACTCTGGGAACAGTAAATAAGCCAAAGAGCAGTGCAGAGAATTGATAATGGGTTGAACCTGCAATGAAACGGAGGTATCTTCTGCAACTTTGTCTGATAGGGACATGCAGGTATGCCTCCTTGTGGTCCAACGTTACCAGCCATGCTTCCTTGCCCAACATGGGAAGTAGCTGCTGTAGTGTTAGCATCTTGAATTTGGGAACTTGCAAGTAAGTGTTTAGAATTGAAAGGTCCAGAATTGGTCTCCAAGCATTTTCTTTTCTGGGTACTAGGAAGAGTCTTGAGTAAAATCCTTGGCCTTGCTCTTGAGTTGGTACCCTTTGAATGGCTCTCATGGCCATGAGAGCTGTAATTTGTTTTTGAGCCTCTGTCCTTTGATTTTGTGGCAGGTTTGGCATTCCTCTTTTTATTGGCAAGGTGTGAAAGTGGAATCCGTATCCTCATAAAATTATGTCTAGGACCCATTTGTCCTTTGTGACCATGTGCCAGTTGTCTGCAAATAGTGCTAGTTTTCCCCCCAAAGGGGCTGAAAAAAGAGCTTTGTTTGGCAAGCTGAGGTGCAAGTCATTGAGTTTGCCTTCTGGTGAGTTGAGACCGGTCTTCTCCTCTCTTCTGGGTTGGAGTGCCCCATTGGCGAGGCTTATACTGAGCTTGTGGTTGTCCTCTGCCCCTTGGGCGCCTGTATTTACCCCTCTGAGGCCTGTCAGTCGCTGGAAAGGACCAATTGTTTGTTGGCCAGTTTCTGCTGAAGCGAGGGGGTTGTACTTGTAGGAAATCTTTGACCGTCTGCATTGATTACGCCTTATCTTCCATTTTCTTTAAAACTTGTTCTGCTTTAACACCAAAAAGAACATCCTGCTGTAAGGGAGCATCTAGTAGTTTTGCTTTAACACAATCAGGCAGACTTTGTTCCTTTAACCAGGCATGCCTACATATAACTGATCCAGTGACAGCTGCTCTGCAGGAGGCCTCTAAAGAATCAAACCCACATTGTAAGGTATGTTTGCCCATCTGCTCGGTGGCGTGCAACAAATCCTGTACTTCTTTCAATTCAGATTTTTGAGGTAGGGTGGTTATCTTTTGTTTTAACTGAGAGATCAGAAATTGTTGATACTTAAGCATATGAAATTGACAGTTTAGTGCTCTCATAGCTAAAGTGGCTGAGGTGTAAACCTTTTTCCCCCCATCTGTCTAGTGCTCTTGAATCCCTTTCAGAAGGTACTGGATTTTTAGCCATGGAAGCCTTAGCCCCCTTGGGACCCTGGGAGATGGTCTCTGGGTCAGCTACTGGGCTTTTGTAAAGGAATTTGTGGGAATCAGGTACTCTGTAGTATCTGTCAGGCTTGGCTGGGGCAGGAGGTAGAGAGTCAGGGTTGAAACTGGACTCTAAATAGACATCATCCACTATGTCCAAAACAGGAGGGATGGCTAGAGGTCTATGTTGGGGGAGTAAAAGAAACTCTGAGCCTTTTCCTGGAATCAGAGTAATCCTGATCTTCCCAGTGAAAATGTTCCCTCATAGTGTGTAAAGTTTCCCCAAAAGAGTAATCTTCTGAAGGGGAATAGAGTCCTCAGCATCAGAATCTTCATAAGGAGAGAAGGAATAGTCTTGGTCCTCAGAGGAATCCGAAGAAACAGACAGTTGTTCAGAGGAAGCAGAATCTTCCTCTTGTCTAGGCCTTTTGTCAGGAGGAGGCTGTGAACCCCTGATAAGAGAAATCAAATCTTCAGCCATTTTGAGCATCTGTTTCTTAGGCATAGGGCCTTGAACAGGAGACTGAAGTGAAGCCTTTTTTGATTTAGGAGGAGTCTTCGACTTGGAAAACGTTTTGACTAAGAGTCGTCGGTCTGAAAACGCCTTCAGAAACCGATGGCGTTTCAGAAGTACCGACATCCTTGGAAGGTGAATCGTCGGAAGGGCCTGAAGTAAAAGGCTGCGTCGGCCTAGTACATTCAGTCAAAATATCTGTAGCGGTCTCGGGTTCCAGAACTGCGGTAGTCAGAGGCTGCGTCAGAGCCTCACTAATAACCGGAGACCGGATCAACCGAGGCCTCAGAATCGGGCTTGGGCCTGGGCTGTCGGTCCTTGTCCCTGCGCTTTTTGTGCTCGCTGGTAGTCGGTAGCTCTGACGGCATGTTGTAGTTAAAATTTTCTACCAAAAAAGTGTTGTGCGAAATTAAATAGTCTTTTAATAGTACGTTTATTAAATCTAGCACAAAAACGACAAGAAGTGACGTCATGATCAGGGCCTAGGCAAGGTATGCAATAAGAATGAAAATCCTTATGAGGTATTTGCTTCCCACAAGAAATACAATTGTTAACTTTTTCTGACATTGGTCTGAGGCAAGAAAAGTTTCCCCAATGGGGTACTTAGCTTTACAGAAGACTTCGGTCTGAAATTCGAATTTGAAAATATCAGGAGTCGGCCGACCGGCACTTGCGAACTGCTTCTGCTTCGGGCAGCGTGCAGCAAGAAAGACTGAAGAAAATGGCGTTGGTTGCAATATATGTACCCCTGGCACACTGACGTCAGGGATGAGGCGACAGCAACCGATGTCGGACCAAGACTTTGGAAATCCGGCCGACTGCGGGACTGCCTGACGACAGGATAACCCAAGTGTGATGACTGCAGCAGGGTAACACGATGAACATATTTTAATGTTATAACTTGTACTGTTATTTACAGTTAATACGTCTTATTTCTTGTTAATTCTTTGTACATTACTGTTTCCAGGTGATATTTATGTAGCTTCTTAGGTGTGCATCTCTTCACTTAACTGGCATTTTTTATTTTCTTAGTTTTAAAAATTAAGCCCTATATGTACAACTTATTTCTGTCTTGAAAGGAAAAATATACAGAATTTCTTTCCTAAGTGATAATTTCTCATTAGGTCAGGATCTCGTTATAACTTTTTTTTTCAGTAAACACATATCTAAGTCAGTGTTATTGCATTCCTAGCATAATTCTTTTTTCTTTCATCATTGACAACTGTGTAATTATCCAAAACATCTACAGCTTTTCTTCAACAATTCATCTTCTGTAATAAATATGCTTTACTAAACTTGTCTGTTATGTGCAGCTTCTTGCCTGGTTTATATTGTACTTGTAGTTTATTCCATTGCAGTTAAGTAGTGCCCTACATCTGTACAGATTTTTGCAGAATGTCCAACTTTTTGCCTAATTTTTTTTTGTCTTCTTATAAAATTTTGGTTTTCTAGTAAATCACTGATAATTGAAGTCAGAAGATAATGACAGATGTCGGAGTATCAGACTTCATACTCCTCAGAAAATTCATGATAATGCAACACCTGTTATTCTATCAACTTTCTTTGTAAGAGCAATATTTAAAAATGGTCCATAATTTTGGGCCTTTGCCCCCATTATATATGGCTTTGTCCAGATTTCTCTGTATTAGAGCTTGAGAGGCATGGAGTTGTCTTCAAACAAATCTTTCTGAATTCCTTTTGAAGAGATTTATAATCTGTTCCCCACAGGTTTCTTTAGCACAAACATACTCATGGCATTTTTCCATATTATTATAGCAAAATAGCAGCTAACAGGTTTCTTTTTTCCCTGTACATTTCTTAATATCTATAAATATACTTGCCACACAGGCAAATGGTCTACTTTCTCGTAGGATTACAGCTCCTACAGAACTCAGACTGGCACCTCCTTGCAACACAAGAGTCTTATCCACACCATAGTATTTTAATGTTGATGGCATCAGTGATTACTTAAAGAACAGTTTCATTTTCAGGTTATGTTTTGCTGTTCATTGCTCTATTTTCAGGCTATGCCATGTTCTAAAAGCGGTTATCTCAGACATATTTGGTACTCGCTTGCAAGATAATGCAGACCTTCAGAGAAAATATGTACCCATTTTCAAGATCCTAATTAGATTTTTACACAAGCTCTTTAATAGCTGAATTAATCAGCATAAATTATTTTGGCACACCAAGTCTACAGATATCATACAGTCAGATACCTGACTGACCATCATTGAGTAAATTCCTCTAAGATAAAGAATAGTTGTGTAAAAATCTTACCATAACCATAGATGTCGTCCTCTTCCATGTTGCAGTATTCTTTCTGTGGGATCCTCCCCCTCAGGTGACCCTAACGACAGCTGCTATGCAAAAGCTTAAGCCTAGTTGCTGCCAGGAGTGTGGGACAGCACACACAGGACCATAAACCAGGGGCCTTAAATGTGATGTCAGCATGTGCAGACGTCAGAACTGACTGCCCAATCAGACAGTAGTCTTAGTAGTATCAAATAATGCCATCTAGACAGGGTAAATGTAGTGACTGCGGACAGGTGGGAGGGAAGGAATACTGCAAAATGGAAGAAAGGGGCATCTGCGGTTATGGTAAGACTTTACACAACTATTCTATGTCCTTCTATTCCCATGTTGCAGTATTCTTACTGTGGGAGACTGCTACAGCTCAAGTAGGAGGAAGGGTGGTGGAAGAAGCTGCAGATTCCAGGAATCCATGCAGGACTGCCCTTGCAAATCCTGCTCTGGAAACTTGGTCCAATTTGTAATGTTTGGTGAAGGTATGCACAGAGGACCATGTGGCGGCCTGAAGAGTGGTAGTTGTATCCAGACCTTTGAAGAAGGCCTCAGAAGAAGCCACAGCTCTTTTAGAGTGCGCCTTAACCCCATGAGGTAAGTGTTTGCCATGGTAGGAACAACAGAAGGAGATTGTTTTTCCTTATCCAGCAAGAGATATTTTGTTTGGATACCACCTTGCCCAGGGCCCTGAGGTGGAAGGACACAAAGAATCGATTGGACTTTCTGAAAGCTTTGCTTTTGTCCAAATAAAACTTTAATTGCCTGTGGACATCGAGGGAGTGGAATATTCTCTCACAGTTACTCTGTGGGGAAGGAAATAAGGTGGGGAAGTGAACAGACTGACTGAGGGACAGCTCGTTGACCACTTTGGGCATGAAGGAGAGATTGGTGCGCAAGGTCACCCTATCTTTGTGGAAGATTGTGTAGGGTGGGGATGTCATTAGTGTGTGTAATTCTGAAACCCTTCTGGCTGAGGCAAGGGCTACTAGTTGGACAGTTTTCCATGTGCACATTTGCAGAGAAGCAGAGATAGCTGGCTCAAAGGGAGCAACTGTGAGTTTTTCTACCACAGAGTTTAGGTCCCAAGGTGAAGGAATAGGTTTCTTTGGTGGCCTAAGGTGGAGAATCCCTTTTAAGAACAGTTTGACATCCAGTCTGGGACATAGAGGTTGGTCCAGAGGTAAGCATGCAAAAAATGGCCGATAAGTGGACCTTCACTGATGAATATGAAAGGTCTGCTTTTATGAGCTCACCCACATATGCTAAGACTAGAGAAATATTCCCTTGGAAGGGGTCCCTTTGCCGTTGAAGACACCAAATGGAGAAACTTTTCCATTTGGAAACATAGGACCTCCTGGTATTGGGTTTCCTGTCCTCCTGCAGGCTAGATAGCATGTCCTCTGTGTAGTGGTGTCTGAAGAGGATCAAAGGTTCATCACCAACAGGGTTTTGCAGATCATCTCCAGGTCTGAATGAATAAGAGATCTCTTCTGTTGTGTGAGCAGGTCCACCTTGTGAGGCAACTTGTGGTGACTGCCCTTGGCAGGAGATTGAAGAAGGGGGAACCAGTGCTGCCTTGGCCAGTAGGGAGTCACCAGCAAGATTCTTGGCTTGCCCCTCCTGATTTTAGGAGGATTTTCTGGATAAGTGGGATGGCAAAAAAGGAACAGTTCCTTCCAAGAAATGGAGAAGGTGCCCACTCTCCAGGCTAGTGGGGATGGATCCCTGGAACAGAAAAGCTGCAATTGTCTGTTCTGGGGAGAGGCAAATAGATCTAATTGAGGTGTGCCCCACTGGTGGACAATGTCTAAGAACACCTCTCTGTGGAACATCCACTCGTGATGCAGAGAGAATGATCTGCTAAGGACATCTGCCTGATGGTTGTCCTGAGATGGAATATAGACTGCCTGCAATGAGATGTTGCAGATGAGCCCCATCTCAGCTCACCTCCCCAAAACAACACCTATTAATAAGCCCCTCAACTCACTATTGGCTTGCCACCTTAACATCAGAAGCCTAAATAATGAAGTGCATGAACTACATGACCTCCTAGCCACCCATTCTCCTGATACACTATCAGAAACTTGGCTACAACTTTCAACTTGTGATAATGAAATATTGCCACCCAGGTATAATATTCTTAGGTTAGGTAGGTCTACTATGTAAGGAGGTGGGACAGCTGTACTTTATAAATCTTCCCTCAATGTTTCCAGTGACCCATTACATCCTTGTCCAACAAATAATGCAGAAATATTATCCTTTAAACTACAAATAAAGAACAAATGTATCAGGATTGTACGGCTGTATATCCCTCCTGGGAACAATGTAACTACTCTAGAATGTATCCTCAACTTATTGTCCAGTAACTGCCCTCAGGAAACAATAGTACTTGGTGATTGCAACAAACTGGAACACCTGCTCCTTTGAATCACCCTCCACTCACATTAACCTTTATGGGTTTATTCAAACCATTAAAACTCCTACAAGGATAGGTAAACCTAGCAATAAAATAAAATATACTAGACTGGATACTATTAATTCCCATCCCCAACGGTATACCTCCTGTACCCTTCCTGATGATTTGAGTGATCACTTTGTTACCTATATAATTAAGTATAAAGCCAAAGAAAACCATAATCCTATTCTCAGAACTATAAGAACCAAGAAAAACTTCAACCTAGTCAACTTTCAAGAAGAACTTAAATCTTGTAACTGGTCAGTCCTAAAACAACTACCCCTAGAAGAAGCTGTAGCTAACTTCAAAAAATAAATAAATCTGGAATATCATATCATCATATGCTCCATCAGAGTAAGTAAATCAAAAATGCCCATGGCTTACTACTTACTACTTTTTTGGCTTTTTTCAAGGTAAAGGACAGCCAGGGAACTCCAGTCCCAATGATTATTTTAGATTTTTTTGGTGCTGAGGTGCCAGCTCGATGCTTCTGCCCGCCAACGCAGGGCGGCTTACATAAATGAAACAAATAAAAAAAAACAAATTAGAAATTGCCTTAGAAACACCACCTGTTCTCTACGTAGATCAAACTAGATGTTAGATCAAACTAGATTAAAATTAAACAGAAAGACTACCTTTTGAAAAAGTACAGTTTTGTACCTACCATAAATGTAGATGTTCAAGATCCACATTGCTGCAGTCCTAACACTTGGGTAGTCCGCTGTCCCAGTCGGCCCGAATACCAAAGTATAAGGCTGACGTCGGTCAAGGCGCATTTGTCTGACATCAGGACGTCAGGGTACAAATGCGCATGACCGACGTCATATCCTCAGTCTTTTCTTGCCCCAGATGTCAGAAGACCCTAAAAGATAAGGCCAAAACCAAAAACACCAAAACACTCCTGTACCTAATATATGTACAATATATACAAATTTACCTAAAATAGAACCTCACCCCACAACCACCCCTAAACACAGAGGGAAGGAGGGAGGGAAATTGGACTGCAGCAATGTGGATCTTGAACATCTACATTTATGCTAGGTACAAAACTGTACTATGTTCTTCATCTCACATTGCTGCAGTCCTAACACTTGGGTAGAATCCCAAAGCAGAGGTAAGGGAGGATGGCTAAACTATAATGAAGCAGGAGCTGCCAAAATGCCCTGCAACACCGCAGTGGCAAAACCAGCCCTGGACTTAGAATAGAGAGGAAGGTGGTAATGCTTGGAGAAAGTATGCACTGAACTCCAAGTAGCTGCCTCCAAAATATCCTTAGTTGCCACCCCTTAGAAATGCTGTTGAAGTGGCAGTAGCCCTAGTGGAATGAGGCCTAATCCCAGCTGGAATCTCCTTGCCATGATGGGAGTAACAGAATGCAATGCAAAACCCAATCCACTTAGATATAGTTTGTTTTGACACAGGCTTGCCCTGGGAACTCAAAGCAAAAGAAACAAACAACTGCTGAGACTGCCTAAAATCCCTAGTCCTGCTTAAATAATAGCGCAACTGTCTGTGTACATCTAAGGTGTGCAAAATCTTTTCCCCCTATTTTGGGGATCTGCATAAAAAGTAGGCAAATGAATAGTTTGGTTTAAAGCCACACTAGAAACCACCTTAGGCATAAATGAAGGATTAGTACGTAATGATACCCTATCCTTATGAAAAATCAAAAAAGGCTCAACTGCCATAAGGGCCTGTAATTCAGAAACCCTTCTTGCAGAAGTAATGGCCAACAAAAAAGCAGTCTTCCATGACAAGTATTTCAACTCAGCAGTAGCTGCAGGCTCAAAAGGTTGTAGAGTAAGTTTCTCCAACACAAAATTGAGGTCCCAAGCAGGAGTAGGAGCTCTACGGGGTCTTATATTCTTTGCCCTCTAAGAAATTGCTTGAACAAAGGATGAGAAAACAATGGTGGGTCACAATCATAGTGAGCTGAAATTGCTGCAGCATGAATCTTAATGGAAGAGAAAGACAAGCCCTTGTCCAATAGCTCAGTAAGATATTGAAGAGCCACACTCAAATTAGGCTCAGAAACATCCAAATCCTTTGCTGCACTCCAAATAAAAATCTCTTCCATTTTTCTGCGTACACTTTCCTGGTACTAGGTCTCCTGGCCTCCATAATCACATTCAAAACTTGTTGAGGAAGTTGAGACATGCTGTGGTTCAAAACAGAATATGCCAGGCTGTTAGATGAAGAGAGTGAAGCTTGACATTGAGTAGATGACCGTCCTCTGAGACAAAAGGTGTGGAATTAAAGGTAAAGGCCATGGAGGCTTTCTCGTACCAGATTCCTCAGTAATGGGTACCAGTGTTGTCGAGGCCAATCTGGAGCTATCAAAATCATCCTTGGCTTGTCTTGTCTGACCTTTAGGAGTACCTTTGGGAGGAGAGGCAGAGGTGGAAAGGCATATACATGAAGATTTTCCAACTGAATGATAGAGCATCCACTTTCCAAGCTGTGTGATGAAACCTTTTGTGCAAAACTTTGGCAGATGGTGGTTTAGTGGAGAAGCGAACAGATCTATGTCTGGAGTTCCCCATGACACTGTCAACTTTTGAAATACATGGAGATCCAGTTTCCACTCGTGGGGATCCATGATTTGCCTGCTTAACACATCTGCTAAGGAGTTCTGTGCTCCTGGCAGAAACCTTGCCTGAAGATTAAGCTGCAAGCTGAGAGCAGTCTCCCACAAAATCATTGCTTGCCTGCATAGAGGATAAGAATGTGTTCCCCTTGCTTGTTGATGTACCACATGACAGTTGTGTTGTCTGTTAGAATCAACACCTGCCCTGGAAGAAGTAAATCCTTGAAAGCCATCAATGCAAACTGGACTGCTAACATCTCCTTCATGTTGATATGTAGATGCTGTAGTCTGGCAGGCCACTTGTCTTGTATCCACTTTCCATTCAGATGAGCTCCCAAGCTTTGTCTGAGGCATCTGTCGTTAGAATCTGACTCGCCTCTGGCCGGGTCACAGAGAGTCCCTTGTTTAGGTGACATTCCTGAGCCCACCACAAAAATTCCTTTTGAATGCAAGGTATTATTTGAATGACAGTGTCCAGATCCTGGCAGTGCTGTGTCCATACATTTTTGAGATACCATTGTAGCTTCCTCATATGCAGTTTGGCATTGGGAAGCACCAGAATACAAGATGCCATGAACCCTAATGCTTGAAGGACTGTGCTTGAACTCAGCGTGGACTGATGAGATAGTTGATGGAAGTAAAGGGATCGACTGTTTTGTTTGTCCGGGGTTAAAAGGCCATCTGAGCTGCTGTATTCAGTCTCACACCCAGAAAGCACATGTCTTGAGAGGGTACTAGACTGGACTTTATTTCGCTCACAGAATACCCTAGGCATCTTAGCACTGCTATCACATATTCCAGATGCTGAAGAAGCTCGTCCTTTCTTGAGCCAGAATCAGACAGTCGTCCAAGTAAGGATAGATTTGTATTCCTTTTAGCCTTAAAAAGCTACAACTGGAGCCAGAACCTTTGTGAATACTCTGGGCAGTAGATAAGCCAAAGGGCAATGCAGAGAACTGATAATGTAAATTTCCAGCTCGAAACGCAGATACTTCCTGCAACTGAGTCTGATAGGCACATGAAGGTAAGCCTCCTTGAGATCTAAAGTTACCATCCAGTGATCCTTGCCCAGCAGAGGTAAAAGCTGTTGTAAAGTCAACATTTTGAACTTGGGAATGTCCAAATAAGTGTTGAGGATAGACAAATCTAAAATTGGTCTCCACGTGTTCCCTTTCTTTGGTACTAGGAACAGGCGAGAATAAAATCCTAGGCCCCTTTCTGGACAGAGGAACTGGCTGAATGGCCCCTATCTGGAGCAACAGAGAAATTTGCTTGTGAGCCTCTTTCCTTTGCATAGGAGGAATGTCTGGCATGCCTTTGAAAGGAGGCAAGGTATGGAAATAAAACCTGTAACCGTGGTGAATAATATCCAATACCCATCTGTCTTGGGTGACTAAACTCCACTTTTCTTTGAAAAGTGCCAGCCTTCCTCCCAAAGGTGCTGCCAGGCAAGAAGGCTCTGGCAGCTGAAAAGGCAAGTCATTGGGTCTGTTTACGAAAGGACTGACCCCTGCCCTCACCAGAAGACTGGGCAGGCGAACTGCCTGTTCTAGGCCTGAAAGAACCTTGAGCTCTGCCCCTACCACGCCTAGATCTACCCCTAGACTGAGAATCATAAGAAGGATAAGTCCACCCCTTAGTAGGCCAATTTCTACTAAACTTTCCTGGCTGAACCTCCAAAAAATCTTTCACACTCTGTATAGACTTAGCCTTGTCCTCCATTTTCTTTAAAACTGCTTCCACAGGAGGACCAAACAACACGTCAGATTGTAAAGGAGCATCTAAAATCCTTGTCTTTACATGTTCAGCTAAATTCTGATGCGTCAGCCAGGTGTGCCTGAGAAGAACAGAACAAGTGGCTGGGACGCTAGAAGAGGCCTGTACAGCATCAAAACCACATTGCAAGGAATGCTTACCCACCTGTTCAGAAACATGAACTAAATCCTGCAACTCTTTACACTCAATACCTTCCGCCAGAACATCTACCTTAGACTTCAATTGTGAAAGGAGATAATTTTGGTATTTCAACATGTGAAACTGGCAGTTCAAAGCCCTCATGGCTAAAGTGGAAGAAGTATACACCTTTTTCCCCATCTATCCAAAGCCCTTGCCTCTTTATCAGAAGGAACAGGATTTTTAACAACAGAAGCCTTAACACCTTTAGGCCCCTGAGAAACAGTTTCTGGGTCTGCCCTAGGACTCTTATAAAGATACTTATGAGCTTCAGGCACCCTATAATACCTGTCCGGTTTAACTGGGGCAGGAGGCAAAGAATCAGGGTTCAGGGAAGCCTCTGCAAAACATCCTCTACCACATCCAGAACAGGAGGTATAGCTAAAGGTCTATGCTGGGGTAAAACAAAATTCCCTAAGCCTTTTCCTAGAATCAGAGAAATCTTGACCTTCCCATTTAAAATGCTCCCTCATGGAATGAAGAGTCTCTGAAAAGAAAAATCCTCAGGAGGAGAAGCAGAAGGTGTAGAGTCATCTACATCAGAATCAGAATAAGGAGGATACTCTTGCAAGTCTTCAGCAGAAGACTCAGAAGCCTCTGAACACTGCTCAAAACTCTCAAGCTCAGGTTCCTCCCTAGGCCGCTTATCAGGGGGAGGTATAGAACCTCTAATCATAGTAATCAAATCTTCTGCCATTTTAAGCATATGTTTCTTAGGCAGAGACCCTGAAGAACTAGAACTGACCCCACTGAAGATAACCCTGGCCTGCCTCTAGAAGGAGCCTTGGAAACAGAAGGGAGGGCCTAACCACCTTAGGAAGGGAGGGAGAATAGCTACCTGAGAAGCCCCTTCAGCCTGGCCTACCTCCTGAGAGGACACATCCTGTAACAGTAAAGTCTCTCCCTGAGAATCCAAAGGAACTTCAGCTGGAACCACCTGCTCCACTGTAGCCTCTAAAGAACCGGCGTCCTGGACAGACGGTTCTTCCACCCTAGGCTTTAAAGATTTGTCCTTGCGCTTTTAGAAGCGGCCGGAGCATCCGGCGGCATGTTATAATTACACCGCTTGCCAAAACTAACCTGGCACAATCTAATCTTCTCTTAATAGTGCGCTTATTAAATCTAGCACAAAGCGACAGCCAACAACGTTGTGTTCAGGCCCTAAACAAGGTATACACAATGTATGGTAATCTCTATGAGGTATCTGTTTCCCATAAGAAATACAGTTATTCACTTTTCTGACATCCGGTTAAATACTGAGGCAAGAAAAACAAAATATTCCCAACGGGTACTTAGCCAACTTTGATTCGGTCTGAAACTCCGACTTCAGAAAATTTCAGAACGCCAACCTGCACTTGCAATACTGCTTCTGCATCGGACCATGCGGCAAAAAAGACTGAGGATATGACGTCGGTCATGTGCATTTGTACCCTGACGTCCTGATGTCAGACAAATGTGCCTTGACCGACGTCAGCCTTATACTTTGGTATTCGGGCCGACTGGGACAGCGGACTACCCAAGTGTTAGGACTGCAGCAATGTGAGATGAAGAACATCTTAAATCTTGTAACTGGTCAGTCCTAAAACAACTTCTTGAAATCTTGGATTATCATGCTCCCATATGCTCCATCAGAGTAAAATCAAAAATTGTACCATGGCTCCCCTAGATCAAACTAGATGTTGGCAGCTAAGAAATTAAACCAAAAGACCCGTCTTACTTGATAAGAAAAAACTATTACTTCCATTTACAACAGAAAAGTCATAACTCAAAAAAATTCTGGGCAAGTAGAAATAGATTAATGCACCCAGGCCAAACCTCCATCCCACCCCCCTGCAGCCACCTCTGATAAATTACCCAAGGATGTTGCAAACATCTTCAACTGCTTTTTCAATGAGACCATCCAATCTCTAGCTAGTCAACTACCTCTCCTTGCTCCCCTATTACAAATCTCTCTACTTCTAATTCCAACTCTTGTTTAGGATTTCATCCAGCTGATACTCCATTTATTCAAGCTCTACTCAAAAAATTAAAACCCACGACCTTGTTAGTCGACCGTCTCCCCGCTGAGTATCTGCAAAACGCTGCTGATGCTATAGCCTATCCTATTTCCATTCTTGTCAATTGGTCCATAGCAGAAGCCTATATTCTCCTCCATCTGGAAGACATCCTATGTGATTCCACTCCATAAAGGTGGAAGTTCCACTGAACTATCCAGTTTGCATCCAATAGTCATACTGTCCCCACTTTCCAAAGTTTTGGAAAAATGTATCCATAAGCAGTTAAATGCATCATCTTATCCAAAATAATTTACTGTCCCAAATCCCAGCATGGTTTTAGGCCTCATCACTCCACCACTACAGCCCTGCTTGCTTTCTCTAATGCTATAAATCATAACCATAATAATAAACTATACTCAGCCCTCTTTCTAAGACCTATCCAAGGAATTTGATATGGCCGAGCACCACCTACTAATCCAGACCCTAAAAATTACCTACTTAGACATGACTGCTTTCCATTGGTTCCAATCTTATTTAAATGGCAGGCAGCAGGCAGTACTATGGCAGAATGAACAATCTGCCCTCTTACCTAATTCTCTGGGAGTTCCCCAGGGATCCATACTGGGACCCCTTTTGTTTTCTATATTCATTAACTATCTCCATACTGTCACACCAAATGCAACTTGCATACAGTATGCAGATGACTCCACTCTATGTTCAGCTTCCTCTCAGTCAGAGCTGTGCTCAGAATCTCAGTTAACTTTTAACAGTTAAAAAATGGCTTTCTGACCGTTGTCTGAGCTTAAACCCGAATAAAACTAAGCTGTTACTTTTTACCCCCACCCATAGGTCTACACCCTATCATTTTCTATATACTCTAAAAATGGCACCACAGTCTCTCCTGATACCCGTACAAAATTATTAGGAGTTAATATCGACAATAACCTTAAATTCAACATACACATCAAGTAAACTATTAAAATCATTAATTAAAAAAATAGGGTCACTTTACAAGATCAAACCTTTCCTTACATCAGCCGCTCAAATTGCCATTGCCCAGTCTCATTTACTTTCAACCTTACTATATATGCTTCCCCTGTACTAACTAACTTAGGTAAAACAGAACTCAATAAATTATCAGTTTGCTACAATCACGTTGCCAGATTTGCCACTGGTATGCCTTACAAGACACATCACTGTGCCAACCTAAGATCTCTTGGGTGGCTGGAATTACCTTCCCTAATCCAGGTTAACCAGCTGATAGTTGCCTACAAAGTTTTACACCAACCAGAAAAACAAAACAGCACTGAAACCCATAATCTACCCATACAGCAATCTGAATACACTTCGATCTTCAAATAAACTACTTGTCCAAACTATCAAAGCTAATAACGCAGCCGGTGCGCCTCTGTTTGCTATCTAGGTAAAATTTGGAACTCCCTTCCAGCAAATATTACCCTAGAACCCTCCACAAGACAATTCAAGCATAGTCTAAAACTAGACCTTAAATTACATTGAACTTGCTCATGTTCTAAACCTAATACATTCTATTACTGTAAAGGAATTACTCCAGTGTTTCTCAAGCACCTTTGAGAATTATAGACCTCAATTTATGTAAATTTGTTGATTACTAATGTAACTTTTGCTATTCTGAAATACTTTGTAAACATTGTTTTTGTGCCTTATTTTTGCATCTCCATTCTATGTTTTCTGTAGTAAATTATATATTTGTTTGCACCTTGCAGCTTTTCTCCCCAGGCCTCTGCTGAAAATGGACATATATCCAGTCGGACTATCCCGGTCAACAAATGTAAAATAAATAAATGTGCTGAGAGGCCAACTCTCATGCCTGTATTTCTAGCCTACAGAGCTAGTAAGACCTGGTCCCCCCGTTTGTTGATGTACCACATTGCAGTTGTGTCTGTGAAGATCTGTATGGATCCTAGCTGCATGAGAGGGAGAAAGGCCTGTAGGGCTAGGTGGACTGCAGTCATCGCCCTTATGTTATGCTTTTTCTGGAAGGAGGGCTCCCATAGGGCCTGCACCTTAACGCCATTCTTAGTTGCTCCCCACCCTAGATCAGAGGCATCTATGTGCATGGATTGTATTGGACTGGTGCAGTGATGCTGAACCTATGACACACATGTCAAAGGAGAGACATGCCAAAACATTTTGGGTGACACACCAGCAATAACCAACACCCAAGTTACCAGAGACACAGCTTTTGCATTTGTTGCTCATGTGAAGTGCGCTGCATTATTTTGTGCTTGGAGCTTTTGACACGTCAAACCCAAAAGGTTCGTCATCACTGGATTGGTGGGTTGCAGGGGTAGGCCTGCGTTCTGTTGTACTTGCTGGATCCACCACCTCAATTCTGTCTTCGGGCATGGTAAGAAGGGTACCTGAAAGTTCAGGGGGTGGCTGTGTTATGACCATACATTTTTCAGGTACCACTGGAACTTCCTCATGTGCAGCCTGGCAAGAGGCAGCATAGGAATTTTGGTTGCCACAAGGCCTAGGAAGCATATGAACTGCCTGGCTGAGAGGTCAGTGACCAGGAGGAGGTCCTGGAAGTGGTTAACTAGGGAGGATACCTTGTCCTGAGGAAGGAAAGTC
This sequence comes from Protopterus annectens, assembly GCF_019279795.1. NCBI lineage: Eukaryota > Metazoa > Chordata > Ceratodontiformes > Protopteridae > Protopterus > Protopterus annectens. The sequence goes on along the minus strand of NC_056745.1, from coordinate 1,491,937,798 downwards.
TTCATCATGGTGGTCTTTATTCTGCAGCCTAGGAAAGCTTTGTCCTGTGCTGGAGTGAGGGATGCTTTTATTACTTTGAAGGTGAATCCCAATTTCTGGAGCAGGGACATGGAGAATAGGTGATTCCTAAGGCTGACATTCTCTACTGCTAGAATGAGGATGTTTAGGTAGGGGTAGATTTGAATGACTTTTGTTCTGCAGTATGCTACGTCTGGGCTAGGCACTTTGTGATGACCCTTGGTGCAGTGGATAAAACAAAGGGCAAGGCAGTAAATTAAAAGTGTGAAGAGGGTCCAACAAAATGCAAATACTTCCTGTAGTTTTGGTGGATGGGAATATGGAAGTATGCCTCCCTTCAGGTCCAAAGTGGCCATGGAAGCTTTGGGTGGCAATAGTGGAATAAGGCTTTTAAGTGATAGCATTCTGAAGGGAGGGACATTCAGAAAGCAGTTTAGGAAAGCTAGATCTAGGATGGGCCTCCAAAGGCCGTCCTTTTTTGGCACCAAGAATAACTTGGAGTAAAACCCTCTCCCTTCTTGGCCTGGGGGTACAGTTTCTATGGTCTCCTGGGTGAGTAGTTCTTGGACAACCTCAGGGATTAGGTGAAGCTATTTTTTGGGAGGGAAGGGAATGCCTTGTGGCATGGGTTTTCCTGCAAGGACATGAAGTTTCCTTTTTCCACTATTGCCAGAACCCATCGGATCTGAAGTGACTTTTTTCCTGAGAGGAAGACACGAGAGAGGTGGGATGAGAGGAGAAGATGGCTGAGGCAGTCATGCATTATTGTTTCTGTCTTGAAAAGGCTGCCTGGAGGGAGGCTGAGGAGGGACTGTCCTTGGGGAGGGTGCATTCCTGGGCCCTTTTCTTCATCTGGAAGGGGTGGAGGAGGCTGGATCAGGGGATTTTCTGACAAAGGAAGTTTTTGCAGAGCAATTCCTGTAATATTTAGGAATTGGGGAGACCAGTAAATGTTTTAGGTCCTGGAGTGCCTTACTTTTTTCCTGGAGGTTTTTAAACAGTTCAGCAGACTGTTTGCTGAACAGGAATTTGTTAGGAACTGTGTGCAATGTCTTGGTTTTAGAATCTTCAGGAAAGAGCTTGTAGCCTAAGCCAGAAGTAAATGCACAGAACAGAAGCTGAAGCTGCAGACCTAATGGAGGCCTCAGCTGCATCACAGCTGCACTTTATCAAGTGTCTGGTAACCTGAGATGCCAAGGACAGCTTAGATGCTACCTGAGACTTGCTGGGAGAGTCAGGCAAGGAGGAGAGGAAAGAGGAGGCCTGTGAGACCAGATCTAGGGCATAGCTGACCATGCGGATCTGGTAATTGACAGCCCTAAGGCTAGTGTGGAACAGGTATATATCTTTTTACCCAGTCCATCCTTGACCTCTGCTGTCCTTGTCTGATGGTAAGAGGGAGGAAGATGATACTAGTCTGGACTGTTTGTCAGGGGCCACTGCAATGACTGCAGGATCTGCCAAGGGGGGTTTTATGAGGAATTTCTGGTCATCAGGGACCTTATAAAAGCTGTCATGCCTTTTGGGAGTTGGTGGTTGTGATTCTGGTGTCTTTGAAGTAGATGCAAAAGCATCCAGGTAGGCTGGAATCAAAGGAGGGATAGCCGAGGAGGAGGGCGATTCCACCTGGAGTAACTCAAAATACCGTTTTTGGACTTCTGTCATCCGAGTAGCATCCTACTTGAAGTATGCCCTTATTTTAGTTATTGTTTCCACAAAGGTAATGTCTTCATGGGGAGAGTCTCCCTTTAGGGAGTCCTCATCTGGGAAGTAGTAGTCCAAGGGGGAAGCTACCTGGGAGGAGTAGGTGACCGACTCAGAGGAGGATGCGAGTACGAGGGATGGAAGCAGCTGAGGCTGGCCTGGGGCTGAGGACAGGCAATGTGGTAGCTGTGGATGCTGAAGGCCTAACAGCCATAAAGGCTTGCAGCAAAGACTGGGAGGAGGACTGCCAGTCTGGTTGCTCCTCAGAGGAAGCAGATAGGTGGTTAGATTTTTGTTTCCTTTTCAGAGGAGTTGATTTAGCAAAAACAGAAGGCCTAGTTTCAGGGATCTGGCCTATGGGCAAGGATTCAGATTCCTGGAATCAGGAGGGGAATCCAGTGGAGCCTGGTTCTCCCTCAACCTAGACCAAAGCCAACATTGGAACTACCTCCAAGGACGTGCCTACTGGTGCTTCTGAGGCGACTTCCCTGAGGGTAGTCACCAAAAGTGCCAGTTCCAGCAGACATCCTGGCTGGCAGGACATCTGACAAAATAAGCGCAGAAATGGTAGGCCTTGCTACTTTGGCCTTTTTAGGCAACTCCGCCTTGATGGCTGGCTCCAGATCCATATGTAGGGCTAAGCTTTTTAACCTCTGGATCTCGAGGTAAAGTTCTAGGGCTGCCAGATGACTACGGAAAGTTTTCACTATGAACAACTGGCAGATGCTACAGGTGGATATGGTCATGTTCCTGGCCTAAGCAGAACAAACAAAGTTCATGGGTATCTTTATGTGGAAATTGATGCCCGCACCTACATTTCCCCTTTCTAGTGGACATTGGCTAAGAAATAACAGCAAACACCAAAGCTCAAGCAAAAAAACAAAGGGTTTTCCCCAATAGGGTACTGATCCTTACACGTCTGAAATGAAACAGTGGAGTGAAGCAATCGATCTGACATTTGACTACAGCAGAGAATTTCTTGGGTCTGTGTGCACAGACATCACATTTAAGGCCCCTGGTTTATGGCCCTGCATGCATGTCACATGCACCTGGCAAGCAACCAGACTTAAGCTTTTGCATAGGAGCCAACATTTGGGTCTCCTAAGGTGGAGGATCGCAGAGTAAGAATACTGCAACATGGGAAAAGAAGGACATCTACTGGTACTGTGACAAACCCCAAAAAGACATTATGTGAGATGACAAAAAAAAGTCAAAATTGCATAGAAAGACTACAAATCAAGTACAGAGAAAACAAAAGGAGAAACTTTTTTTGTACTTGCACACTTGGGCTTGGATTACAGGGAAGGAAAGAAATGTTATTTGCGAGTACAGCTGGCATTCAGTGACGCATTGCATCACAGTTAACGGCACACCTAATGCATTCTCATAAGCCCTGTACTCATGCGAGTGAAGCTGGCATTCAGTGACACATTGCATCATCATAGTTAATGGCAAGCTTAATGCATTCTCATAAGCCCTGTACTCATGCGAGTGAAGCTGGCATTCAGTGACACATTGCATCATCATAGTTAATGGCACACCTAATGCATTCTCTTAAGACCTGTACTCATGCGAGTAAAGCTGATATTCAGTGGCACATTGCATCATAGTTAATGGCACACCTAATGCATTCTCATAAGCCCTGTACTCATACGAGTGAAGCTGGCATTCACTGACACATTCATCATCATAGTTAATGGCACACCTAATGGATTCTCATAAGCCCTGTACTCATGCGAGTGAAGCTGGCATTCAGTGACACATTGCATCATCATAGTTAATGGCAAGCCTAATGCATTCTCATAAGCCCTGTACTCATGCGAGTGAAGCTGGCATTCAGTGACGCATTGCATCATAGTTAACGGCACACCAAATACATTCTCATAAGCCCTGTATTCATTAACATATACTACTTTAGTGGTACCTTGAAGGCTCTTTTGCTTTTACTTATATGGCCTCTAGGTCTCTGTGTTTTAAGGTGGAGAAATCTTTCTTCAGTCATTAAAACTATTTTCATGACCAGTACAACATAATATTTATGAACCAAAGTCTTCTATGGGTGTATTCTTTTTCAAATAAACCCTTCTAACTTGAGGTATAAATCTCCCCTTATTAGCAAATATAGCACAATATTTGCCTGGTTCAAAGGTTCATCTGTCAATATTTAAAATGACTGGCCTTCAAGAAGTTTGGCTGTCATAACCTCATATTAACATTTTTTTTACTTCAAGTTTAACAGTGCTCTCTTATTTCAAGGGAGGCCTTACTGTGTAATATTGGAAGACAACGTGGAATGTTTTTGTCCCATTTTTCCCCTACTGCTGACATTTCCTTTTAGTATTAAGTTACCCAATCTGGTCGGTCCACTGATAAGCTTTCAAAAAATAATTGAACCAGCCGCTATCTTAGAGAGCAGGTATATCTCACCTTTAAGTAAAAGACTGCAACAATCCTAAAACCTTTCTGGATAGTTCAAGTTTTCCAAACCTTTGATTCTTGTAGTAGGGGGTCATTGTTAAATTTTCAAACCATTTCAAGGGACATGATCTCGGGATACAACATGCAGTGATTTATTCAGTACCACCATCAGCTCAGTGAACTATAAACTGCGACAACAAAACAAAACAAGTGCTAACTAAAGGCTGCCATAAACCTAAAAAAGGAGCAAAACAGAACATTTTCATTCTTTTCCTGTGAAGAACTTCTTCAGAATACAATATTAAAGCAGCGTGCCACATTTAAAGATTTAAAACAGTGATGAGGAAAAATTGGTTCAGGAAATAGAAACCCTGACTGATTTATTCAAACATCATGGTTATCCTATAGAAAAACATGGTTATTTCCAATAATGTTACAAAGGAGAGATACAGTAAGTTCCCACCGATTTTAAAGGCAGGATTTGTTCCTATGGAGGCAAACAATGTTTCCAGTGTTGACTTGCATAAAGATTTAAGATGTTCCTTTACAAATACCAATGAGTGTTGAAGGCTCAATTATTCAACAGATTATTTCTAACAACTGGAAGATAACAATGGGGAACCAAGAACTACCTAGGATTTTAGGACCTAGCCCAAATTTTATTTTTAAGGTGGTCAGAAATTTAAAACAGATTAGGAATCTCAGAGTTTGTGTTACTTTCCAGTGTCAAAATTGTTCCTGCTGCAAGTTTATTCTTACTGTCAGAGGCTTTTACTTTAAACACATTAATTATGTTTTGACAGCTCAAAACGTGCATAGTTGCCAAAGTGGTGGTTTAATATATCTTGATAGTTGCTCAAATTGTGATGGTTTTTACATGGGTAAAAATCACAAAAATATTATTACATAGAATCAAGGAACACACATTAGCGATAAAGAAAAAGGACAGAAGTAATGCTTTGGCTCGACAAGTGCAGGAGTGTAAGGACTTTAGGAAGTTGCAGTTTTTAGTTGTTGGAAAAATTGCTAAAGGAGGTTTGTACGACAATTCAATGTAGTTTTAGAATTTACAGAATTAAAATGACAAGTGTTTTTAAGAGCTGATGCAACCCCAGCTATTAATGAATGTATTTCAATCAAAAGTTTTCTTAAAATATGAATCTTTAATAGATGTAAGTTCATACTTCATCTATTTGTTGTGTGATTTAAGAATTTATTTAAACGTGGATTGGGGTTGTGCATTGGGTTGGTTGGATGGAATGACATCACTGTTTTAAATCTTTAAATGTGGCACTCTCTGCTTTTGTATTGTATTCTGAAGAAGTTCTTCACAGTAAAAGAATGAAAGTGTTCAATGTTTTGGTCCCTTTTTTGTATGTTTATGGCAGTTTTTAGTTTAGTGCTTGTGTTTTGTTGTTTAACACTTTGTTATTTTGAAGTATAAACTGGTACACTGATGTTCCCCAGAGTGACTAGCTGTTTAGAATTAGCTGTGCTACAGAGTATCATTTCTTACTTTGGCAGATACACACTGAATAAAATTTAAAGTGGAGTCTCCCAGTGTCTTCAGAACTTGAATGATGCTGTTATTTTTATGAGCTGGTCAGTTATTTTCTAATCATAACTGGTATCAGTTTTACTAACTCTTACGTTGCTACATTTACATTAGTGATAATCACTACTATACCAGATAACTTTTTGTAGAACATCTAGAATTATTACACTTTTTTTTTTTTTTTTTTTTAGAAGTAGTTATGTTGCCTCCTTTGCAATTGTCAACTTATATGGTTATTTGCAGGCCATTTCTCAATAGTACACCTGAGAATAACATCCCAGGAAAAAGTGGCTGCAATACATGGCCGACAGAGAGCAACTTGTATTTCCTGTCAGAAGACAGGTAAGAACTCTTCCTCAAGCACTTGGACTTTGTGTTCAGTTGCTTAGCCAGCATTTTACCTAGTGGACTAATATTGTCTATTTATTCCCTTTTGTGGGACGGTAGCAGCACTACCAATGTAAGTAGCAGGCACCTTCAGTCCTTCATGAAAGAGCACCACAAGACTTAAACAGCAAGATGGCCGCTTGCCGAACAGCAGTTGGTAAGCTCCAGTTTGAACCTTCCCATAAATCTACAAGGGATACTGACAGGCTAGGTCTAAAAGGCGTGATGCGAACACCTCTGCCCCACAGTAGCCTCTCAAAGATGATGGAGGAATTTACATAATAATGCCTTGTTTAGCATAATGGACATGGATTGGGGTTGCCTCATCTCTGTACAGAAAACAAACAGGTATGTTTGCCTGGGCCCATGAAACTGGAATATTTAATTTTATCTTTAGCATTAGTTTTACTTCAAGTTACAAAAAGGATACCTCCCTTGTTTGTGCCATTCTGACATGTCTCTCCTTATTGTAAAATTTACATACATTTTTCTTTCACTATGTTCACTAAACCTTACAGCTGGGGAACACTTCATTGCTTACTGTTCAAACATTAAACATTCACAATTTTCCTTTTCAGATTTCTAATGCAGATAAAGAACATCTTATTGGCTTCACAATTAGACATGCAAGCCATCTTCTGTACTTCAACTAAGGTAATTTCTCTAGTCCATCCAGTACCTACTTCTGTTGCACCTCATCTTAATTTTGTGATTGCATGGACAGTAACTTTGTTCTGTGTTCTTGTGTGTTCAAGAGTGTAGATGTAAATATTAAAGAAATCCACCATTAGATCCTGAAGAGATTTACTTTGGTCACCGAGGGCAGAGTCAGCCTGATTAATAGGGTCAGTGTAACAATAATTCATAGCATTTGGACTTAACTACTTTTGTTCCATATTTTTGTTCCATATTTTCATCTACCAAATGTTTCATCTGGTTTGCTTTTATTCCCTTTAAGAGCTAATATTGGTCTCATGCTCACGTTCGAGGAAACCTTGGTTACTACACGAAACACAGCCAGTGTTACTCAGAGCTTTGTTCACAATTTCTTTCTTTTCTCTGTATCACAAGTTCTAACAAACTGGAGTGATTTTGTCTGTACAGAGACCTGCACTCCTAAACCATCAGTCATTTCTCAGAAGACTTTAGATTGAATTGATATATTTCATTTATTGACATTTGATTACAAGAAAAATCCAACTGGATAGGAGCCCATTTTCAGCAGAGTCCTGAAGAGAAAATCTCCAAAGTATTACAAAACATTTTTACAATAATAATTTTACAGTCTTTAAAATACAAAAATATGCAGTTTAATTATACCAAATTACGCATATGAAAACATTGGTTAAGAAAAGATAAAAGTTACACGAGGTTTACTAAAAAAATGTGGAATGGCACAATCAAATATGAGTTGGTCAAACATGTCTTTTCCCAATGCCCGTAATGTTGTCTTTCAGTTTTTCCCGGTTAGGGGTCGCCACAGCGTAACTCCGGTCCACTAATGATTGGCAGTAGATTTTTTTTTTTTTACGAACGCCGAGGTGCCAGCTCGACGTTCAACCTTCAATGAAGGCATGTCCATTTACGCAAGTCTTTTCAGTAAAAAAAAAAAAAAAAAGCTACAAAATAATATAAGACAGTAACAAAGCACTATTAGAAATAAAACAATGACTCCAACATTTCATATGCAGATGTTTCCTCACGTTTTCTTGTATTATTTTATATAAAGCTTTCTATCACTCTTTAAAGGAGACCAAACAATAAAACTTGTGTTGAAAGAATGCCAGTAATGTGTGATAAGAATTCAGCTTGTATAGACGTCAATGATGTGATAATTGTTTACTGATATTACAATACTTCTTTTGCATATGTAAAACAGCCACTTATGTGAATTATAATGCAACTCAGCATAACCTTTTGCTGTCATTTTATCTTCCAAGTACTGTGTTTAGTAGCACAGTACACAATCATATTAAGAACTTAAAAGTGTTTGTTTCTTACCTAAGCTTCATTATATTGCTATTTTACCTTGACTAATAGGTATGGTATGACTGATTAAGCTCTGTTTGGACTTAATTACCTTCACACATACACACACACATATATATATATATATATATATATATATATATATATATATATATATATATATATATATATATATATATATATATAAAAACATATATATATATATATATAAACATATATATATATATATATATATATATATATATATATATATATATATATATATATATATATATATATATAAACATATATATATATATATAAACAAATATATATATGGGTCTACTTTTCTTTGTTGAAAGTTCATCACTTCGAAAAAGAAAAGTAGCAGCCCACTTACGCAAAAGTGCACTTAAACAAAAGTGCACTTTCACTGAAGCCTAGTCGCCGGATCGGCTGACTAAAGAAAAAAACACAAAAAGCATGTTTTACAGGGAGGCAAGCCCCCCTGCACCCCCCAAACCCCCCCGTACTTAAATACACCAATTCCGAGATCACACTACAGTGAGGAAAAGGAAACATTCCCATTCCATGCTGTATTATAATCTCCGTACTTCGTTTTTCGAATTTTCGGTACTTCAAACTGGGCTCGACCAAGTGGGTTTCGAAGTACTGAAACTTCGTACAAACGAAGTAGACCCATATATATATATATATATATATATATATATATATATATATATATATATATATATATATCTATACATTAAAAGAAGATAATTTGAAATAAGGAATAACATTATTTACCTTGTGAAAAGTGGTATTATCTGATCCTTACTATTCATGCACTTTGTTACAGAACAAATATGACAAATAAAAAACAAAAATCATCATTATCTGTGGCTGACCAAGCTGGGTGCTGCCATCACTTCCCCTAGTGATGTAGACATCCTCCAAGAGGGTCTCACCCAAAGAAATAACTAGTGCCAGAAACATCGCCTCAAACTGAATGCCAAAGAATAATGCCCGTAATGCCAAACTGAAACTGAAGTTATATTAGTGAAAGTTAATATGAAGTTGATGTTTTAAATGGAGATCGCAGTATAGTTCAGATCAGGAAATTTTCCCTTTTCTTCACTGTAGTCTTGGAGTTGATATATGTAATATGCAGGGGGTGTGGGGGGCTTGCCCCTCTGCAAAAAAAAATGCTAATATGAGCTTTCAAAAATGGAAGTTCGAATGTCTATCATCATGGTTACCATTTCCGGCATTGTCGTAATTCAGTAATATCAAACTCATCAAAACAATTCGGTAATTTTATTAAAAAATATTGTAACATTCAACATTTTGAAAGTAAACAGTTACATGACAATGATTTAATATTTAGAGAAATTTTTAGCCAGTTTATAAAGAAATTAAAGGTCAATTACTATAACACAAACAGAAATTGCAATAAGAAGTGAGGGAAAAGCAGGCTTACGGCATATTTAGCGAAGGCCAGGGGAAAGAAATTGACATAAGTAAGGAAGTGAGTGAATAAGGGAGAGTAAGGAGATGTGAGGTGTTAAGAGGTATTTGTTCACATCAATCACAAATCATTTAACCTTGTTTCTAGAATGTAAGTAACCATAACAGCACAAGTCGTTTCCTTCCAACGGGACTACAAATAGGGTGGCTGGTGTTACAATGATTCTAAACAGGGGCATGTAGTTCTCCTCAAGGGCACCAAAATTCGTCTCACCAACTTTGGCGTTTTTAACAAACATTAAATTACTTTTAACCATCTTAGATGATGATACAAGATCCATGGGATAACCTGCAGTGTATGTTTAGCACAGCAGCATTCCTTAAGCGTGTACAAGATCCGTGTGATAACCTGCTGTGTATGTTTAGCACAGCAGCATTCCTTAAGCGTGTACAAGATCCGTGTGATAACCTGCTGTGTATGTTTAGCACAGCAGCATTCCTTAAGCAGGTTATTCCCACCTTTTCACCAACTTTTTTTGCTTCCTTCCTTGTGTCTTGTAGCTATAAACTTTTTTGCTAAAGAATATTTTAACATAGTGAGGGAAACTATTAAAGGTTTTGTATATTGGTTCCTTCCTCAGACTGAGTGCTAAATGGAACCACTTCATTTCCCAGTAAGGGCTTTAATACACTTATATGCGCTTACTTGTGCAAGGAAAATTACCCCCTTCCATTTTCTATTCTAATGATGTGGAGAACATTTTTATGACCACTGTACAATGCCCTCCTTGGCTGACTCTAAAAAAATAAATATACTTCTTCTCAATGTCCACAAAATAAATCATTTAAGACAAACATGATGGATTAGAGAACCTGTCATGTCTAAGAAGAGATAAAAAGAAATGAAGCTGCCAGATTCAAAGTGAAATCCGCACCCTTTGTGATAGTTTTCAGGATGTCTTAAAGACCAGGAGTAAATGTCTTGACTGACACTAACACCATAAAAAGATCATGGACAGCACCTACCAATGGACAGTATTTTATTAGCAAATAGATATTAGTTCATGCTAGGCCACGGTGGTGCAGCCGTTAGCATTGTCACCTCAGAGCAACAGGTTCTCTGGTTTGATTCTCTGTTGGAGTGCCTTCTGTGCAGAGTCTGCATGTCCTCCTTGCAGTTCAATGAGTTTTAAAAGACATGCACTAGATGCGTGTGTGCGTGCATGTCTCCTCTGTGAAGGTTGGGCGCCAGGCTGGCAACTTGACACCATAAAAAATACACTGCCAATCAATCTGCGGACCGGCAATCTGCTGTGGTGACCCCTAACAAGAGAGGGCAAAAGACAATTTTTATTTCATGCTACAATTCCTTTGTCAACATCTGAACAAAATCCTGAAACTCTTCCCCTGGCAACTTTACCAGAGGATAAAGAAATCCAAATTACTAGTGATGTGATAAAAAAAAGTATGCAAATCTCTCAGAGTAGTTATTACAGCCTTAAATTATTTAGCCCTTAAAATCTCACACCAGATTTCCATTCTGCAACAAACTCTGTACACTTAACTGCTTTAGAAAACAATTACGCTATCAAATCCACTAGAAAAACATTATTTCCAAAGTAGAGAAGATGGCATTCACAAACTCATTTCTTTTTTTATGCTGCTGTAACTGGATCAGAACCAAAGGTGTCTCCCTCAGGAATAATTCTGAGGTCTTCAGCATTTAAATGCTTCTTTTGAAAAGGATTTGTTTTAACAGACTGGTGACAAAGTTACTACAGACTTAAAAGGGAGGAAATTGAGTTTTTCCACATAAAGATATTCAGAAGCACACGCCTTCAGTTTCAATAGGATTTTACCTGAAACAAAGCTTCCTTTTAGAGGAAATGGACCCCCCCCACTAGCAGTCAAATGGATTATTCACAGCTCCAACAGTGGTTCCTGGTCTTTTTGTGGTGAATATCCCATCTCGTTCCCTGATATGCACAGGGAGGAGATTTCATAGTAATCTACATTATGAGCAACACATCATAACCAGCGTTTTATAACCATTAGGGCAGATTACCCAGATGACAGATGGGAAATCACAAAACTCCGCAGATGTTTAGCACTACAATTATCCGGTTATTTATAATTAAAAAAGGTAATACAGTGAGTGGAATTTGTAAGTTCCACAAAAGAAAACTTTCGTTGGAAATAACATGGACTTCTCTTCCTTGATACTTTGCATTACAGTTTGACAGGGCATGCTATAAAAATATAACTTTTGGAGGGAGCTCTCTTTGCACCCCTAATACCCCACAATTCAGTATTAACTCAAAATGCACAAAAAGTGGGTAAAAGGAAGAATTTACTTACACTATCATCCAATCTCACATTATCGCACACACCCCTTTACTCACTGATGTCACGAGTGCACGCACACCCCCCTTACTCACTGATGTCAAGAGTGCATGCACACCCCCCTTACTCACTGATGTCACGAGTGCATGCACATCCCCTTACTCACTGATGTCGCGAGTGCACGCACACCCCTCTTACTCACTGATGTCACGAGTGCATGCACACCCCTCTTACTCACTGATGTCACGAGTGCATGCACACCCCCCTTACTCACTGATGTCACGAGTGCATGCACACCCCCCTTACTCACTGATGTCATGAGTGCACGTACACCCCCCTTCCCTTACTCACTGATGTCGCAAGTGTACTCACACACCCCTTACTCACTGATGTCGTGAGTGCAAGCACACACCCCTTACTCACTGATGTCGTGAGTGCAAGCACACCCTCCTTACTCACTGATGTCGCGAGTGCACGCACACCCCCCTTACTCGATGTCGCGAGTGCACGCACATCCCCCTTACTCACTGATGTTGCAAGTGCATGCACACACCCCTTACTCACTGATGTCGTGAGTGCACGCACACCCCTCTTACTCACTGATGTCGTGAGTGCACGCACACCCCCTTTACTCACTGATGTCGCGAGTGCACGCACACCCCCCTTACTCACTGATGTCACGAGTGCACGCTCACCTCCCTTACTCACTGTTGTCACAAATGCACACCCCCCCTTACTCACTGATGTCGCAAGTGCATGCACACCCCCCTTATTCACTGATGTCTCGAGTGCACGCACACCCTTCTTACTCACCAATGTCGCGAGTATGTTGCGAGTGCACGCACACCCCCCTTACTCACTGATGTTGCGAGTGCACGCACACCCCCCTTACTCACTGATGTCACGAGAGCATGCACTCCCCTCTTACTGTCGCGAGCGCACGCACACCCCCATTACTCAATGATGACGCGAGTACACGCACACCCCTTTACTCACTGATGTCGCGAGTGCATGCACACCCCCCTTACTCACTGATGTCGCGAGTACATGCACACATGTACACTCATTTTCTTCACTAGCCTTTCACTCAAACATATACATATGCATGCATGCAGGCATATGCACGCCTTTCTCTAAATCTGTCAAATCCATGAACTGACATTGCTCTCACATGCACACCCAAATATCTGCTCAAACATGCACACAACTGAAAAAAAACATCCTCCATTTACATGCACGCATATGCATCAGCTTATATCACACACATGTACACAAATGTTTCAGAGCCAGAAGCCATTCGCTTACAGACAACACACACACCAATTGCTAAAATGTGAATTAATGAAACAATGTAAGGATTTCTGCTTTAACAAAAGTCTCCTTGTGACACAGTGAATGCAACCCAGTGGGTATCTTATAGTCCAACAATATCGAGGCGGCTTCTTCAGACTAAAGCTTAAGTGAAAAGTTTGTCAAAGCACAGGCTACAGATTTAGATTCATACTTATAAAGGTTTCTTTCACTCAGGTCAAACAGATATTCATGCAATCCTTGCAAATTTTTCAAACAAAATAGTGACTGAAAGCATGGGAGTAATATACCATCATGGATTCCCCTAGCACATCACAAAAGGCAATATGCATAACAGTGATACAAATACATCTAAAGTAAGTGTTTCCTATTAAATCGTAGACTCAGTCATGTCACTGACCACCATTTCTATAACATGTGAAAACATGTGGTGGACAGATGTAAACAGCCTGTCCATAGGAATGACCTTATTTCCTTCAACAAACATACAACATTAAGCCACAGACTCTTCACATTATGGTAAAGACGACTTTTTCAACATTTTAATTTAAAAGTCCATGGCAACTGGTATCAACAAAACAAGGGTCTCTACATCAACTTGTAAGAAATTATAGCAATATTTAGGGTTCTGGCAGCTTTTCACGTTTGCTTTCTTTATAAAAATATATGGATTAATGTAGAAAGGACAATTTGCTGTTAAAAAAAACATGAGGGTCTGAAAAAGGTCAGAAGAACACAGACCTAAACTAACAGTGCTTATGCACGAGAGTTTTGTGCATAAACAAATGTTCATGCAAATGTGCATGAGAGATAACAGCTGGTGCTCTCAGGACTAGGAAGACATATGATGAAAGATCTATTTAACAAAATAATACATTAGCTGTGGGATAAATCCAATACATTTCACTGTTACACTGACCACTCCTTAGAGCATCTACTGTTATACAACTATACTTCACTAAAATGTAGGTTGGAAAATGTATTTATGACTGACTTCACTCTTAAGTTGAAGGTAAAATGGTATCATGGTCTTTGTTAATTACAGAGGGTACAACCATGGGTGGAGACCACAGATATACTAGGTTTGTCCATGTGATGTTCAAGAGTTTGCACCCTTAGCTGGAATTCATACTACTACCTTAAATTGTTTTTATGCAATAATATAAGCGGAAAAGGGTGAAGGGGTGCAATCAAAGCAGACAGACTTGTTGGCTGCTTCTAAAACAGCAGGGGACTTTTGGGCTAATTATAGCCAAGAGGGCAGAGAACAAGGTTAAAGGGACATGGATGAATTTCAGGAATGTTAGTGCAGTCTGTAGCAAAGCAAGACACAAACATAGCACTGCACGCAAGGCTAAAATGGCTCGTCTAAAGAAATACACAAAAAAGCAAGAACAATATCAGTGTACTTTGAAGTGGAATGCACTGGGTGCAAGTACATATTAACTGATGATAAATCCACTCAGCTGATACTATATTCCTGGGTTTTCTTACAGACTATGAGAGAGAGCTCCACACCAACTCAGCCAACAGTCAAGTACTGGACTGACATTTGCTAATCACCAATATCAGAGCACAAAGACAAGTTTGCTACATGATGGTTTTGATATCATAATTGTAATACAGATACATCACTTCAGCTATTTTTAAAAAGGCTGGGATAAACATAACCACCTGTGAGAGTGGATGACTACTGGATACTCCTAAAACAATTAGCAATAATTGAAAGCATAAATCCAGATACATGTAAACACTGTACATGCTTCTCAATATGCCATGCAGGATGGTATGCTGAATTTCACTCCTGAGGATTTATACACAGATATCGGATATGTACACACACACACACACACACACACACACATACACATACACACTGACTATTGTCTTGTGATAGCCAGCAAAGCATAAGCCTCTATACTGGAGTCTCAAACTCTCTGCCAATGAGAGGTATGCATGTCCAACAAATGTCTTCTATATTTAATTAATTACATTTGAAAAAGTCAGTTTAATTGGTGAAATTACACTGGCAAACGCTTGTCTCAGCTGTTAGGTGTCCCTGCATCTATACATGGATCAATACTCTGATATCTTTTCTGTGGGGTGGTTAATGCTTTCATTCATTAATTCTGTAGTTCTGTATGTATTCCTGCACTATCCGTTTTTGGATTTGTCCTACTTCAGACCAGAGTACCATATCGGAGAAGTTAAGTAATGGTTTCTATATGGTACAGTGCTGGCATTAACAACTAGGATTACCATCAGTTTTACAAGACAGTTTTATGCAAATGAAAGTACTTTTTTGCCAGCAAGTACATTTTTCCTTGAAAGGAAACTGTTAAAAGAAAACAAAAGGGTTGCTTTCTGGACTGCATAACACACGGCTGACGGGTATGATTTAACTTAAGTTTTTGAGAGGACTTTCCTCAGAATGAACTTAATATTGAGGTGGGTGTTGTAAAGTTTAAAGGCAAGGGGACAGTGATCACTAAAAAGTGGGATTATACGTTAGTGAAGAATTGTTGGTGAGAACTGGGTATAGACGGGAGTGGCAATATGATTTGAGTTCAGATGTGTGGGCTTCTGGAAAAGGTGAAAGTTCTTGATTGGGTAGAAATTGCGTGATGTAATTAGAGGGCTGTTTAAGAGGTTTATACTGAATTCATCTAGATGTACAGTATTGTTTGTATTTGTTTGCAATGGAAATAATTTGTAGGATAACAATGAATTTTTTGAAAGAGAATGAGGGAGGTAGGTAAGCTGTGGCAAAGTACATTAGGTTGGTGTTAAAAGAAGGGATTTTTATAATTCTAGCTGCAATTTGAATCAGACATGGACTTTGAGAACTTTGTTTTAGATGCAAACATAATTTACATAGAAGTATGGTATAGCCCTCCCCACTTCTGTTAACAGGTCTGGCATCAAATGTACAATTACAACCAAGGGAGAAGTGATGCATTCTGGAGCTTTTGTTTATAAGATGGAATTCAGTGATGCTACTAGGCTAAGGGAACATGCAGGAAGGAAATCACTTTCTGCTCTGGCTTATGTCTGATACTGCTAGCATTTTAAGGGACCAAGACACAAGTGAAAATGTTTACTGGAATAAAGTACAGGACCACTGTTGAGATTTACACATCATGACCTGAAGGTTGTAGTTTAAATATTTGTCCTTAGGAAAAGGCATTATGGGGTCTGATGACTGAGTGCATACTTTTAAATCTCAATTTCATTATTTAATTTAATGATTAGATACATTTTGCCTAAGATATCAAATCACATTTTCTAACGTAAACTAATAATTTGGATTTATCACCCTTCTTATTAAAAATGTTATATATCCACTTTAAGATCACCTTTTTATATTTTAATACGTTTTATTACATTACCATAATAAGGCCTGCCATACTGCATGATTTGTTTTGCATCTTTTCCTTCTGGTTTGCAGAATCTATGGCAAGTCTTCTTCTAAAACAGCCATGCTAGACAAGTGTTTTCATCTGGCATGTGAGCAGAAAGGTAGTAGTGCAAGTTGCAGGTATCTTACAGAACTTGTGGAACAATTTCACTTTATAGGTACATACGCAGCTACTAGGTTAGCTGCCCTTGGGGGCAATTTTCAGCCTAGCCAATTTTCCATTTTTATACTCAAACCTATCCCCTTTAGTTATAGATTGGCCTTATCCATCCTATGGTTGATAATTATATATTACCCCTAATGAGAAAAACTGGAACCATCCCATACATAATTTAGAGACCCATGCATGGGCTGGAGTATTTCTTAGCTGTCTCTGTCCATTAGTAGTCCAGGGTAAATTTTTTGTTTACCATTTACAGATCCAAGTTGTGTTTGAATATGGACAAGGATAAACTTTGGTGGATGGGGAGTCTGCTCCAGAGCAATAGTATCCTCAATAACAGATACATGTCCTTCCAAAGCATTCGGTTGATGTTGCAGAAGATGATGTAATTTATCTTAAATTACAATGATTTCTAATGTCATGTGAGCTACTACTAATCTTCTCATAGTTTTAAAGCCTCAACAAAATGATGTACCTAAATTGCAGAGTTTACCAAGGCTGACACCAATGTAGTCTTGCAAGTACTGAGACGCACTCCACGCACTTCCTTACACGACAAAATAATCAGTTTCCAGCAGTAATCTTATTTAATCACGTATAATTGACAACTATTGCTTTAAAAAACTTGTGAGAAACCTGCAAAACACCCATGCTTTACAGAGAAAAGAGGAGTGTTTTTAATCCTGAAAAATGCAGACACAGGAATGTGCTATACATGAGCAAAAGTCTCTTCCTTTATGACTCCAGTCATGTTATTTCTACCCTCAATACACTATTCTGTAGGGTGGACTGCTGGAAAATGGGGGCAACCTGCTGTTGTCAACTTTGTTTTGTCACATTCTTTTTTCTTTTACTGAAGCACAAATGTCTTTGCTGCACATTTCTCATGTTTGTTGTACTCTTACCCCCTTTTAAGTAACGTCTCTTACTGTGGGTTTCCTTGTTGGGTTGTATGATCAGTTTGTCCACCACAGATGCTAAGGAAATGCAGAGTTTCATTCCATTTTTGTTGTCTTTGCTCTTAAATGATATGCAGTGACATTGTTTCATGTGGCAATTGTACAAAGGTAAACAGATGAGCATCCTTTCTGCAACTCAATGGTCACTTCCTTGAAGTCTAGCATTACATCATGCAGATAATATCCTTAAGCCACCATATTCAGAAGCTTTACACTGCTGATCTCATGTAAACTCAAGTGGAAAGCTACCATTAATACTGTCATTATTTTGTATTGCCTTCGATCAACCCCCTAACACTGTCACTCTACCCATGTCACACTGCACAATGCTGTGCAACAAGCGATACATTTCCTTCGACGGCTCCTTGTTTTACATTTACATGGCTGACCAGGCATTCACAGTTAATCTGTTACTATACCTACAGCAAGGTAACCAACCCAATGACCAACAAAGCCAGTGCTAGTAAGAACAGTAGGGCCAGCACATTTAGATGCCGCACTCCTGCACATTGTTACACGTGTACTTGGGTGCTCCCATCTGCTTATCCATGGAAAACAAATGCACCCAGTGCACTGCAAAAGTATGGTGAGGGGCAAATGTGCTTCTTTCTTCAAGCCATTTCCTTTCATTAAAGAAGCCGTTTACTTCGTGTATATTGACTTTGTGTATATTTATCTTCGTGTATATTGACCGTGTATATTTATCTTCTCTCTCCACACTGTTCCACAGAAGAAGTAATGCTGCTCAAACTCATCTCCTTTCTGCAGTTCAGCAGCATATTACCTGCTCACTGCATTGCACTCGTCCACTTTATTTACTGCAGCAAGTCTTCGCTGGACGTAACGGTAATTACCATAGGTTTAATCACTGGCAAAGAAAATAACGGAATCAGAAATTCCAAGGACATAACTGGTACGGTCATCAAGGAAAGCTGGCTTATTTGCAGACAATATTATTTTGTACCCGACAGAACCAGAAAGGGACATCTCAGTGTTGTGAAGCATTCTGAGACAGTTTCACGTTTTTTGGGATTATAAAATGAATGAAGATAAAACAAAGTCAGTAGCTGTGGACTATGTAACCACACATGAAATGATTCAGCAATGCTCATTTATGGGGACATGATAAAATGAAGTACTTAAGATTATGGATTTAAAGGCTTCTGTTATAGCAGCTAAGGATATGTGGGAAGAAACTAAATGAAAGACAACACAAAAACTGAGAAACTGGAAACTCTTGTTTATGAATATGGGCAGCAAGACACAAGCAGTTAGTGTTTAGGCCCTTTAGTTTTACATACATGTCAGGCGTATTTGTATCAACCAGTAGAGAAGTTGTGGATGGCAATTAACGAAGAGCTGAAGGATTTTATCTGGGAAGGGAAGAGGGCAAGGGTCGAGTGGGATACGCTGATCCTTCCAACAGGACATGGAGCTTTAGGATTACCCAATTTGAAGGGATATGTTACAGCTATACAGTTAAGGCTCTTATACGGTTTACTATTCAAATGTCGAACGGCACTACATTGACTGTACTATCGTCGAACACGGAAGTTCGAAAATAGTAATCTCGATGACAAAAAAAACAATCTAGGAATGGTTTTAACATGGGTCGAGGTAGGTGTTCAGTATTATTCAGAACTACAAACATCTCCCCTACCTCGACCCATGTTAAAACACAGTCCTAGATTGTTTTTTTGTCATCAACATTACTATTTTCGAACTTCCGTGTTCAACTATAGTACAGTCGATGTAGTGCCGTTCGACATTTCAGTAGTAAACCCTCTTATACATAACATACATAACATAAGCAGAAAGCTATAATTTGAAGTGGAAAGGGATGATAAAGCAGGGGAAGAGTCAAGAAATAAGGAAAAACTGGGATTCTGGTTGCAGACCCTTAAGGATAACAGCAAGAGTCCTACAGAATTTTAGGATCATTTGTTGCTAAATAAAGTCATAGTGGAGAACTGTAAAAAGGGGAAGAATCCAAGTATGGCATGGATTCACTATTAAAAAAATGTGATAGTACCCCACATTCATGGATAAGAGTATGTATAAGATGCACCCCACACTGATCGACTACATTACAGTGATCATGAAACCGTGGCAGATCACTATGTAATTAAACCATGATAAAGGACAGATTGCTATCCCAGGGATAACAATTCAAAGGTGGATATATACCAGGGTGACTGTCATTGTTGCTATTCTGCCTTGCCATTAACCCATTAAGCAGTTTACTTAACAGCTTAGGTCATGGCTATAATTTGGCTCCCAGACAACAACAAAGTGTAAAGACTTCTCGTCTTCTCTTCATCGAAGATTTAAAACTGTAGAGCTCATCAGATGAGGAATTGAAAGCACAACTGCAAGTTGTCAAAATTTTTCAGATGACATAAGAATGTCATTTGATCCTGATAAATGTGCAAAAGCAACCTTTAAAGCAGGAAAAAGTACAGTTTTGTACCATATCCTATTCTTTGCCCTCTAAGAAATTGCTTAAACCAAGGATGAGAGAATAAAGGAGGGTCACAATCATATAGAGCAGAAATGGCTGCAGCATGGACCTTATTGAGGAGAAAGACAAACCCTTGTTCAATAACTCCATAAGATATTGAAGAGCAAACACTTAAATCAGGGTTTGGGACATCAAAAGTCCTTCCCTTGCTCCAAATAAAAAAAATCTCTCC
This sequence comes from Protopterus annectens, assembly GCF_019279795.1. Lineage (NCBI taxonomy): Eukaryota > Metazoa > Chordata > Ceratodontiformes > Protopteridae > Protopterus > Protopterus annectens. The sequence goes on along the minus strand of NC_056745.1, from coordinate 1,491,917,394 downwards.
ATTTATCAGCGTAAACTTTCCTGGTACTAGGCCTCCTGGCCTCCAAAATAACTAAAAAAACTTGTTTGAAGCTGAGACCCCCTCCAGAGTCTAAAACAGAACATGCCAGCTGTTTAGAGACTGAACCTTACATTGAGCATCCACTTTAGACCTTAGCTGAGAAAGGAGGAAATTCTGATACTTCAACATATGAAACTGGCAGTTCAAAGCCCTCATTGCTAAAAGTGAAGAGTATACACCTTCTTACCCCCCAAATCCAGCTTCAGCCAGAGGAACCCCTCCTCTATACAGATATTTATGAGCCTCAGGCACCCTGTAATACCTGTCCGGGTTTAACTGGGGCAGGAGGCAGGAATCTGGATTAGGGAAGCTCAAAAAAAACATCTGAAACAACATCCAAAAACCGGAGGTATAGCTAAGGATCTATGCTAAAGTAAAACAAGAACTCCTAAGTCCAGAATCAGAGTCATCCTAATCCTGTCCCTCCCAAATGCTCCCTCATGGAATGAAGAGCAGAGTTTTGAAAATCCTCTGCTGCAGGACCAGGAAAACATCAGTTTGGGACAAGAATGTGATATAAAAGAACTTGAGCACGAGGGAGTGTATAAATACTTGGGAACTGATGAAGGATCAACAACAAAATATGAACAAATGTGAGTAAAACTTAATGAGTACTTTAGAAAACTTAAATTAATCCTGAAAACAACATTGACATCTAGGAACAAAATCCAAGCTATAAACCAATTTGCTCTTCCTGTCCTAACTTACAGTTTTGGAGTGACTGACTGGCCCCAAAACGTGTAGGATAGATTAGACAGGAAAACAAGAACGATGCTTCATGTTTACTAAATGATTTATAAAAATCAGTGCATACCAAGATTATATATTACCCCTTCCAAAGGAGGGATGGGGCCTCCTTGAAATCGATTACATGTATAGATCTGCAATCATGGGACAGCACACACATCTGCTGAGATCACAAGACCCAAAGATGCTGAAAGTTTTGAAACATGAGAATAAATCTAAGATGACTTCTCTGCTTAATTGAGCAGAAGTATATCGGCATTAAGTGGGAATGGAAATCAAACCAGAAGTAGATAAAAATCAGGCAGCAACTGAATGTGCCAAAAACAAAAGTATATAAGGTGAAGGACCAGATGACAAGGCAAACAATGTGGAAAATGCATAAATATAGTTGCAAGTATACAAAACTTCTGGAAGAACATCATGTTGATCAGGATCGAATGCAGGAATGGTTAAGGATATGTGAATTCATATCAAGAGATGAAAGGTTAACATTAACTCCACAAGACAGTGGGCATGTTGGTTTTCAAAATCCACTGAACATGTGGGAGAAATGGACAAATGTAGGTTTTGTAAAACTGAACTGGAAACAGTTTCATACCTTGTTGCTGGTTGTGACATACTAATGGCAGAAGGACTGTATACTGATAAGCATAATAATGTGGCAAGACTGTTGCACTGGGGATTGTGCAAACATTACGGTATTGAAATGGCTGAAAAACACTGGAAACAAGAGCCACAAAGGATCATAGAAAATGATGAAGTCTGCATCACATGGGATCACCCATTACCAGCAGTTCAAAAGACAGAGGTGAGAAAAACAGGTATAGTGGTCAATGAAAAGAAGACAAAAGTAGCATTGGTCATCAAAATCACCGTGCCCAGTAACTACAGTGTCTTGCGTACAGAGAGACACAAAGTCAAAATATCAGACTTTGCAGGCTGAAATGAGAGCAACGTGGAAGAAAGTTACCCAGAAGTTCCAACAGCAGTAGGAGCAACTGGTCTTATAAAAAAGAATCTACAGTCATATAGAGATACGTTACCCATACATGCAACTCTGTACAAATTGCAGGAGTCATTACTGGGCACATTGCAGGTCCTGCAAAAAGCACTTCTGGCCGACATCAAAAATTGAAACAATACTAATTTCATGAACTTTAACAATACTTTGACTTAGGAATGGGGTCCATTCCTGTCATGTTATTAAAAACCCAAAATATTTATAGAAATTAAATCGAGAAAATACATATTTATAAAGTAGCAGAAAGTATACCAAGAACTAAGCCAACATGGGAATGGAGAAAGAAGATTTCACTGATAGGGATGACTACAATTAGAGGTACAAACAATAAGCAAGAGAGGGTTGAAAGTTACTGGAGAAAGATGACAAAGTTGCCAATGTACTGGGAGAAAATAATTACAGAGGGACAGGTAAATAGAATGGGAAGAGGCCAAAAATACACTTGGACTGCAGGGTACAGACTGCCTTCCCTATCAGGGATTGATATTAGTGTATAGGGCAAAGAGAAAGGGATAGGAGATCATAAATGAAAGACCTTCATGGTAGAGTTTTTAGTGGAATGTCGAACAGAAGCTGCTTTTAAAAAAGGGATAAATAGTAGGGAATATAAAATATTGCACAATAACTACAGAAATCATAGATCAGAAAAGATCTGGGAAAAAAAGATTAGATAAAAAATTTACAAAGAAACAATGGGACATATATATGGCTCTCAAATATGCAAAAAAATCTAGATTTAGTATTTTTGCTTGGAAGCATTTGCATAAGTACTTTTAAACCCCAAGCAGACTTCAAAGAATTTTATCTCGGGTAGCTGTCAAATGTTGCAGGTGTAACAAGCAAGAAAAAGATACCTGGAAGTATATGTTTTTGGATTGTAATAAGCTGGAATGACTTAAATTCACTACAGTAGTCAGTCAGAAACACTGGGAGAGAAAAAAGGTGCAACTAAGGAAATGACTTTTAAGCTGGGTCACAGGACCTGAATTGCCTTGACATAAGGCGTTGTTAGGTTTGATTCTGGTGGTCGCCAAAATAAGCAACTGCTAGAAAATGGAAATCTGTCCAAACCAACCAGATATGAAGAAGTGAATATTGTAATAAAAGACAAAAGAACTGGAAGTGGGATCATTAGAAAAAGGTAGGAGCAAATTATATAGAAAAAATGGAAACTGTGAAAACAATACATGTGGAAAAATGTTTTGGAGGATGAATAAGGTTTAAGGGAAGGCATGAACTGACCATCTTATGTGATGCTGGATTATACTGTCCAGAAGAACATGTGTGATGTATGTTTCCAGCTATGAACATGTTAATATAATTTGTTTTCTTTTACATAAACGCAAGTTTTCCTATGTCACAAGTGATAATTCGGTAAAGGTGTTAAAGAGAGTAAATTATTATATGTTTGACCCGAGACTGCACTGGTACCACAACTGAATACCTTATGCTTAATGCAGCGACGAAGGACAGCAGTGTCCAGTTATGACCAGCACACCTGTAAACTATGTGGACGGTAAAAACCTGAAAAAAGATGCCAACTTATCTACCTCCAAAGGGGTCAAACAGAAGCTAGGAGGTAAAAGAGACATTAAATCCCAGTGTTGGGAAACTGTCATGCTGGTGGCAACATCCTTAGTCTAATTCAATGCCTTGTGGGTAGTCCTTTGTTGCACGTTTCTTGTGAATACTCTCTCCTCGAGAGTTCTTTGTTATGATGTTCCTGTATGTGCTATCCTTTGAGCTAAGAGCTTCCCTGATGAATTGGATGGCTATTAAAACTCCAAGGTCTGCACAGTGTTGTGCTAGTTACTTATAAAAGTAATAATTTACTATTATTAGTTACTTTTCAGTGAGAGTAATATATATATTACTTATTACTTTTCTAAGAAAGTAATATATTACTATTACTAGTTACAAACTAAAGTGTTACTTTTACGTAAGTATAGTTTATAAATTATAATACTGAGATTTATTCACACAAGTAAGCGCATACAAGTGTATTATTAAAGTTGTATACAGAACGTTACAATGATGATAAATAGCATTTAACAGTTGAAAAACTCCAGCAGACTAGTCTTTATAGCTGGGCAGCACAGTGGTGCAGCGGTTAGCATTGTCACTTCACAGCGAGGTTCTCCAGTTTGATTCTTCGCTGGCGTGCTTTTTGTATGGAGTCTGCATGTCCTCTCTGTGTTCATGTGGGTTTCCCCTGGGTGCTCTGGTTTCCTCCCACATTAACAACACATGCTGCAGGTGGACCGGTATGTGTGTGTCCCCGTGTGACTTCTGTGGAAGGTTGGGAACCAGGCTGACAAATTTACACTGTGAAACTTTACTGACACTTATTTGCGACCCAATGAACTGATGTGGGGACCCCTAGTCTTCATAGCTAGAGAGTCACAAATAATAATTCAACCAAACCATAGACAGCCAACAGCACAAGACCTATAAAACTTATAACGTTTTATTTTCAGCAACTAAAGATTGAAACCCCAAAAGAATTTTAAATAGAACATAAAAAATTGTCAAGACAAAAGTTTGTTGATCATGGATCTACCCAAAGAGTCCTGCTTGGTGCAGTGGGTTAGGGCATTGGATGTTAAACCGATGAGTAGTGAGTGATTCTGACTGACAGAGGTATGGACAACCAATGCCACTTATTATACAGCAAGGTAAGGATATGACCTCTAGCAGGCTAGAATTGTCCCAGTGTTAGGGAGGTGTTTTAGTGGGTACTAGGGCAGGGCCAGAGTCTGGTCATCATCAGCTATCACCTCCTTGCACTGCTACAAAAATGAAGTAAATTTTGTTCCAGACTAATTCTAATGATCTATTATGAAAGCTATGTGCTATGAGTTGTGCCGACATTATGTTGTAATTTTATATCCAGATTTCCCCTTCAAAGTCTTTGTTACCTCTTAAAGTACAGATTTGTACCTACCATAAATGTAGATGTTCGAGTGTTCACACTGCTGCAGTCATTACACTTGGGCTATCCTGCCATCAGGCGGTCCCGCAGTCGGCCTGAGTTCCAAAGTCTTGGTCCGGCGTCGGTTGCTGTCGCTTCTTCCCTGACGTCAGTGCGCCAAGGGTATACAAGATGCATCCGACGCCATTTTCTTAAGTTTTTCTTGCCCCAGATGTCAGGTGCCCCCAAGTAGGTAGGCAATACACATTGCTAATCAAAAATATACAATAAAAACAATACCTTCAGTTACCAGCAAATACACCCCAAAGGTATAGGATAGAAAGGTATAGATAAGTCCAGCTAGTTCAGAGGGGATGGAGGGAGGGTAACCTGGACTGCAGCAGTGTGAACACACTAACATCTACATTTATGGTAGGTAAAAAACTGTACTATGTTCATTGTGTTACACTGTTGCAGTCATTACACTTGGGTAGAATCCCAAAGCTGAGGTTGGGTGGCTGGTCTATAAAGAGTTAGGATTGGCTATGAGGCCCTGTAGAACTGCAGTGGCAAATCCTGCTCCGGATTTAGGGTAAAGAGGCAGGTGGTAATGCTTGGTAAAGGTGTGCACTGAACTCCAAGTTGCAGCCTCCAAAATTTCCTTGATAGGTACTCCTCTGAGAAAGGCTGTTGAAGTGGCTGTTGCCCTGGTGGTATGTGGCCTGATATTATTTGGGACTGATTTTCCATGCTGTGTGTAGCAGTACCGAATACAGTGTCCTGTCCATTTGGATATAGTCTGCTTTGAGATAGCCTTGCCCTGTGATCCTGCAGCATATGTTACAAACAGTTGCCCAGTTTTCCTGAAAGCTTTTGTTTTGTCCAAGTAGAAGCGTAGCTGCCTGTGTATGTCCAAAGAATGCAGAAGTTTCTCCCCTTTATTCTGGGGTTTGGATAAAAAGTTGGCAAATGTATGGTTTGGTTAAGAGCCACACTAGATACCACCTTTGGCATAAAGGTAGGGTCTGTCCTTTAAGATACCCTGTCCTGATGAAAAATTATAAAAGGTTCCACTGCCATTAATGCCTGTAGCTCTGAGACTCTTCGTGCTGAAGTGACTGCCAGGTGCAGAGCTGTTTTCCATGATAAAAATTTTAGATCGGCTGTATTGGCTGGCTCAAAAGGTGGTAGGGTCAGTTTTTCCAAACAAAATTGCGGTCCCAAGTTGGTGTTGGTGCTCTCCGGGGCAGTCTTATGTTTTTAGCCCCTCTGAGGTACTGCTTTAGCAAGGGATGAGAGAATAAAAGAGGATCCATGTTGTAATGTGCTGAAATGGCAGAGGCGTGGATCTTAATTGATGAGAAGGATAGGCCTCTGTCCAGCATCTCAGTTAAGTATTGTAAAATCTGAGGAATGTTTGGAACAAGAGGGTCAAGGCTTTAAGCCTGGTTCCAGGTGCAGAATCTCTTCCATTTTTCTGAGTAAGCTTGCCCGGTGCTAGGCCTCCTGGCCTCCAAAATGACATCCATAACAGCTTTAGAGAAAGGTGTGTTCTGAGTGGCTATATTATTTGCCATGCAGCCAGATTTAAGGTTCTGAGTTGGCTGTGCAGGATCTGATTGTTTTGTTGAGTCAGAAGATGAGGAATTTGAGGTAGAGTCCAGGCTGGGCCTTGAGACGAGCTCTTTAGGATTGGGTACCAGTGCTGGCGTGGCCTGTCTGGGGCAATCAGAATCATTTTTGGCTTCTCTTGTCTGACTTTTAGGAGTACCTTGGGAAGGAGAGGCAATGGTGGGAAGGCATTAACTGTTAGGGTTTTCCAGCTGAATGATAGAGCATCCCACTTTCCATGCTTGTGAAGTCCTTGTGCAGAATCTCTGTAGTTGGCAGTTGTGAGGGGAGGCAAAAAGATCTATGTCTGGGCATCCCCATTTCCTTGTTATCATGCTGAAGACCTTTGGATCTAGTTTCCACTCATGAGGGTCCATGAGGTTTCTGCTTAGTTCGTCTGCCAGAACATTTTTCTTTCCTTGCAGGAATTGTGCCTGCAGATGTACTTGATAGGTCAGTGCTGTGTTCCACAAAGTCATGGCTTGCCTGCAGAGGGGGTAGGAATGTGTGCCCCCTTGCTTGTTTATGTGCCACATAACTGTAGTATTGTCCGTCTTTAGTAATAGTTGTCCTGGATGTAGTAGATCCTTGAAGGCTGTCAGGGCATTCTGTACAGCTAGCACCTCTTTTTGATTGATATGAAGATGCATTTGATCCTTGGGCCACATGCCCTGAATATATTTTCCTGCCATGTGTGCCTCCCAGGCATAATCCAATGCATCTGTTGTTAGTGTCTGCCTGGCTGTGGGTAAAGTGAAAGGCTGTGGTGACAGGCCAGTGCCCACCATCGAAACTCCTGTTGCAGGCAGGGAATAAGAGTCATTATTGTTTCCAGGCTGTAGCACTGTTGAATCCAAACACTTTTTAGATACCATTGTAGTTTCCTCATATGTAGTCTTTTATATGGAATTAGTAGGATGCAGGATGCCATGAAGCCCAAAGCCTGCAGAATTTTTCTTGCAGGTAGCTGGGTCTTTGTTGCCATCATTTGAAAATAATGAGTCAGTTGTCTTTGCTTGTCTGGCATGAGATAAGCCATCTGGGCAGTTGTATTTAAGCTTGTACCCAGGAATATTATCTCTTGAGAGGGCACTAGTTTAGATTTATTTTCGTTTACTGTGTACCCTAGGCAAATTAGTAATCTTTTTACAAATGCCAGATGCTTCAGTAGAATGTCCTTGCTCTCTGCTTGAATAAGGCAGTCGTCCAAGTAGGGATATATCTGAATTCCTTTTTGTCTGCAAAATGCAATTACTGGTGCCAGGCATTTTGTGAAGACCCTGGGCGCAGTAAATAAGCCAAAGGGCAGTGCAGAGAATTGGTAATGCATTGAGCCAGCTATGAATCTGAGGTATCTTCTGCAAGATTGTCTAATTGGGACATGCAGGTATGCCTCTTTGAGGTCCAAAGTAACTAGCCAAGCCTTCTTGCCCAGCATGGGTAGAAGTTGCTGCAGTGTCAACATTTTGAATTTTGGAACATCCAGGAAAGTATTTAGAATAGACAGGTCCAGTATTGGTCTCCAGGCTTTGTCCTTTCTGGGTACCAAGAAAAGTCTTGAGTAAAATCCTTGCCCCTGTTCTTGCTGTGGTACCTTTTGAATAGCCCTCATGTCCATGAGAGCAGAAATTTGTTTTTGTGCCTCTGCCCATTGATTTTGTGGCAGGTCTGGCATACCTTTTGACCTTGGTAAGGTGTGAAAGTGGAACCTGTAACCCTGAGAAACAATATTCAGTACCCATTTGTCCTGGGTGATCATGTGCCAATTTTGTGAGAAAAGTGCTATTTATCCCCCTAAGGGTGCTGCCAAAGGTAAGTGCTTGGCATTTGTAGAGGAAAGTCATTGGAACCATTTCTTATAAGGTTGTGATTTGTCTTCTCCGCCTTTGGGAGCTGAAGCACCCCATTGTTTAGGTCTGTATGAGCCTTGTGGCTGAGATCTGCCTCTTGGGTGTCTGTATCTGCCTCTTTGTGGCCTGTCTGACACTGGAAAGGACCAATTTTTTAGAAGGCCAGTTACTGCTAAATCTAGGTGGCTGAACCTGTAAGAAATCCTTTACTGTCTGCATTGATTTTGCTTTATCCTCCATTTTCTTTAACACCTCTTCTGCCTTAACACCAAAGTATCATGCTGTAATGGAGCATCCAATAATTTTGCTTTAACATGATCAGGTAAACTCTGTTCTTTTAACCAAGCATGCCTTCGAATAACAGAACCAGTAACTGCGGCTCTGCAAGATGCCTCTAATGAATCAAAACCACATTACAAAGTATGCTTTCCCACTTGTTCAGATGCATGCAATAAATCCTGCATTTCCTTGTTCTCAGGACATTCAGAGCTTGTAAGCATTTTCTGTTTTAGCAAAGACATTAGGTATTGTTGATATTTAAGCATTAAAGCCCTTACAGCTAAAGTAGCAGAGGTGTAAACTTTTTCCCCCATCTGTCCAGTGCTCTAGAATCCCTATCAGAGGGAACAGGGTTTTTTTGCAGTGGAAGCCTTGACCCCTTTGGGACCCTGAGAAATAGTTTCTGGATCAGCAGCAGGGTTTTTATAAAGAAATTTATGAGAATCTGGAACCCTGTAGTACCTATCTGGCTTAACTGGTGCAGGGGGTAAAGAATCAGGAGTCAGACTGGATTCAGAAAAAACATCAACAATATCTAGTACAGGGGGGATAGCAAAATGCCTGTGCTGAGGCAGTAAAAGAAGGACTCTGAGCCTTTTCTTGGATTCTGAATAATTCTGGCTCTCCCAATGGAAATGTTCTCTCATGGTAAGCAGGGTTTCCCCAAAAGAGTAGTCCCTCAGGAGGAGAGGGTGAAGGGGGTAGATTTTTCAGCATCAGAGTCCTCATAGGGAGGAATAGAATATCCCTGTTCTGAAGAGGAATCAGAAGAAATAAAAACCTGGTCAGAGGAGTCATAGTCAGTGTCTTGCCTAGGCCTTGTATCAGGAGGGGGATGGGAGCCCCTGATCAAAGTAATTAGGTCCTCAGCCATTTTGAGCATCTGTTTCTTTGGCATGGATGACTGTCCAGGAGAATGCTGTACTTGTTTTCTTTGTCTTTAAAGGTGCTTTAGACTTTGCCTTGACTGCTGAAGAGGTCTTGATAGTAAGCTGTGTAGTTCTGAAAACACCCTCAGAAGCCGATGCCTGCTCAGCGGCTCTGGACCCATCTGAGGGAATTGTTTCCGTAGGCCCAGTACCTTGAGTTTCCAGAGGCATAGCTGACTCCACATGGGAGTAGGAGGTGGCCTGTGGCTCTGAGGTAGCGGGTGTCAGGGGCTGCGAAAGCGCCTCACTGAAAATTGGCGAACCGGCGACTGGCCTAGAAGAGGCTTTGTCGTCAGTTTTGGACCTCGGATGCCTGTCTTTTTCTTTGTCCTTGCGCTTTTTATGGACTCCGGTCATCAGTTGTTCCAACAGCATTATATAGTTAAACCTTCGGCCAAAGTAATGTAAAGCAAAATCGAACAGACGCTTAATAGTGCGTTGGTTGAATCTAGCACAAAACCGACAACTAGCAATGTCGTGGTCAGGGCCTAGGCAAGGAATACAGTAAGAATGAAAATCCTTGAGAGGTATTTGTTTCCCACAAGAAATACAATTGTTAACTTTTACTGACATCGGTCTGGAGCAAGAAAAACTTTCCCCAATGGGGTACTTAGCTTTATTGAAGACTTCGGATCTGAAATTCAAATTCGAAAATCTCAGGAGTCGTCCGACCGGCAGTTGCAAACTGTTTTTGCTTTGGGCACCGTGCGGCAAGAAAGACTGAAGAAAAGAGCGTCAGCTGCATCTTATATACCCCTGGTGCACTGACGTCAGGGAAGAGGCGACAGCAACCGCCGGACCAGGGCTTTGGAATTCAGGCCGACTGCGGGTAGCCTGCCAGCAGGAAAACCCAAGTGTAATGACTGCAACAGTGAAACACAATGAACATCAGGCCAAACCAGCACTGAGCAACTTGCACAAATAGAGAACCAAAGGAACATCCAAAGTAAGTGATTCAAGGTTACAGAAGTGACACCAAATAGAAAACCTCTTCCATTTAGATAAGTAGGGTTTTCTAGGAGTAGGTTTCCTGGCCTCCTGCAGGACCTGCAGCATGTCCTCAGAAAAAAAAGGTGTTGATAAGGGATCAAAACCTTATCACCCAGACTGTCAGTTGAAGTGTGGACAGGTGGGGATAGATGAGAGATCCCTTGTCGTGTGTGACTAGATCCACCCTGTGAGGTAACGTGATTATTGCCCTTGGCTAGACGCAGAAGTAAATGGAACCAGTGCTGTTGTGGCCAAAAGGGAGTCACCAACAAGATTTTGGGAGCGTCCTGTTGAATCCTGAACAGGACTTTCAGAATGAGAGGAAGGGGAGGGAATGGATAAAGAAACATTCCCTTCCAAGACAATGAAAGAGCATCCATCTTCCACACCAGAGGACCTGGGACTCTTGCACAAAACGGAGGAAGTTTATTGTTCAGAAGGGAGTCAAAATATATTTACTTATGGAATACCCCACTAGTGAACAATGTCCAGAAACACATCCCTGTGAATCATCCATTCATGGGATTGAGTGAAGGACCTGCTCAGTGTGTCTGCGACAATGTTCTGATCTGAAGGAATGTAAACTGCCTGAAGAGTTACTTGATAGCCAGATCACATAAAGTGCCAGCCGGCAAAGAAGGTAAGATCTTGTTCCCCCTGTTTGTTGATATACCATATGACTGTGGTAGTGTCTGTGAATACCTTGAGAGGCCCCGGAGAGAAGAGAGGATTAAAAGACCTGAAGAGCCAACATAAGAGCCCTCATCTCTTTGATGTTGATGTGCTCCTTCCACTGACCAGGTGATCACACCCCCTGAACCCTTAGGAAGCCAAACATTGCTCCCCATCCCACTTCTGAAGAGTCTGGGAACAGATCCCGAGAGGGAAGATGAGGATAAAAAGGGAGCCCTGGATTCAGAGAGAGCTGCTGAAACCACTGGAGAAGTTCCTTCTTGAGGCAAGGAAGATGAGGAACTGTAAAGTGTAGAGGATTCACATGTTGAAGCCACACCGACTTCAGAAACCACTGGAACTTCCTCATGTGGAGTTTGGCTAAAGGGAGCATCAGAATGGTGGAATCCATGAAACCCTGACCTCTCAGAAACTCCCTGGCTGTAAAGGAGGCCAGGGGAAGAATAGTTTAAAAGTAAGAAATTAGAGTTAAGATCTTTGGAGGAGGCAGGGATGCCAGCATTGGTACCATCTGAATCCTGTAAACCAGAAAGGCATGATTCCTAAGGAGGAGTCCGAGAAGACTTTTTGAAGTTTATGGTGAACCCCAGGCTCTGAAGAAGAGAAATGGCAAAACAAAAATTTTGCAGAAGGACCTCCAGAGAGGATGCCTGAATCAGCATGTCATCCAAGTATGGAAATATTTGGATCCCTTGAAGCCTGCAAAAAGCAATCACAGGAGTGATGCATTTGGTGAACAGGGCAGTAGATAGACCAAAGTGCAAAGCACAGAACTGAAAACACCAGGAAGCAACAGAAATGTAAAAATTTCCTGAAAACGGGATGGATCAGATTATGGAGATAAGCATCCCTGAGATCCAGAGACACCATAAAGGTCTGAGGAAGAAGACAGGGTCTGAAGGGGCAACATCAGAAAGGAAGGCACCTTCAGAAAAGTGTTGAGGGGAGAGAGATCTAGAATTGGTCTCAAAGTACCCTCTTTTCTGGACACTAGAGACATCCTTGAATAAAACCTCTCCCCCATTTGAGACACAAGCACCTCCTGAATAATACCCTGAGACAAGAGATCTTGAAGAAGCTCTGGGAAAAAAGAAAGTTGTTCTCGTGGAGGCTGAGGAATGTCCATAACAAAATGGGATATCCACACTATGAGGTACCCCTCACGAATGACTAATAGAACCCAAAAATCCTGCGTGATGCGAAGCCAAATAGGAACAGAAAGAGGAATGTGTCTGGGGACAGGCGGATAATCAGCACCTGGTTTGTCTGGAAAGGAAGGCTTTGGAATCCCTGCTGTCTGAGTGGCCTTAGCAGGAGGAGCCCATTTACCACCCTTTTTAACTTTAGCAGGAGGGTGAGATTGACTGCAAACAAAGGCGGACTTGGAAGGGTAGTTTCTCTGAAATTAGGTCAGAGGAGAAACAAACATGTTTAAGCTCCTGTACTGCCTTCCCTTGTCCTGAAGAGACAAACCAGCAGCCACTTCCCCAAACAAAAGTTTATTATCCAGGGGAACATCCATCAACTTAGCCTTAATATCATCAGGTAAAGGCTAAAGAATTTGTGGAGTCCCCTTGACCCCTTGGACACAATCAACCAAGAATACCTCCTCAGTACTGAACCAAAAGCAGCAGTCCAAGAAGAGGCATCTGCTGCATCATAACTACATTTGACAGAATGAAGAACTACTTGAGAGGAAGTCCCTAGCAAGGAAAGAGCAAAAGATTTACTCTCAGAGTCTGGAATACCAGAGAAAAGCTGACAAGCCTGAGAAAGAAGAGCCAACACATACCTAGATATATGGGTCTGATAATTAATTGCCCTAAAAGCTAGAGTAGCCAAAGTATAAACCTTCTGACCCAGGCTGTCCATGGTTCTGCTGTCCTTGTCAGAAGGCAGCAACCTGGACAAAGGAAGCAATTGGGATGGCTTATCAGAGCCTACAGACACCACATAGGGGTCAACAGCAGCATTTGAACAAAAAGGAAAAATCCTCAGGCACCCTATAAAACCTATCAGGCTTCTTGGGAGCAGGGGCAGAGAATCAGGCACTTTACGAGTCATTGGAAAAAACATCCAGTAAAGCAGCTAAGACCAGAGGAATAGCTGCAGAGTGAAGAGATTCCATCTGCAGTAACTCATAACACCACCTATGGATATCAGAGACCTGAGCACAATCCCACTTAAAAAATTCCATCATCCTAGAGATCGTGTCCCCAAAGGAAATTTCCTCGGGAGTATCAGGACTATTAGATTCCTCATCCCCTGACCCACAGTCCAAAGGATGATGGTGTAGAATAAGCAAGAGATTCTTTATCAGACTCCAACTCTTCCTCAGAAGAATCAAGTTCCCTGGGCCTTTTAATTGGAGAAGAGGACCAAGGAGGAGCAGGAACCAAAACCCCTTGAGGAGGCCTTAATGACAGTAAAGCATTAAATAACCCCCCCCCCCCCCCCCGAGTAAAGGGCTGCCACTCAGGTTTAGTTTTTCGTTCCTTTTTTAGGGGAATGCCCACCCTAAAAAATGAGAAGGCTCTGACTCAGGATGGGATTCGACAACCATAGTAGGAACTTCTTCCCTAGTAAGACTCTGCGGAGTCCCCCTTGACCCCTTGGACACAATCAACCATGGTTCCTCCTGAATGTTCAAAATGGACACCTGTAAAGCCCGTCGGATGAACTGCGCGCCATCCTCCAACCCGGACTTGGCAGAAAAATCCAACACAGCAAGGCAAGCCTTGGGGTTTGTAAAAACCTTGGGAGGAAAAACCCAGCAGAGGCTGGACAGTGGAGTATTCCAGGCTTACCTTCTTCCCTGATGGCGGACCCATAGGGCATGAAGTTCCTTCCATTCTATCTTTATCAGGAAGCTTAAGACGTTGGTTCTCAAGATACAATGAAAGGGAAGAGAGGCGACTATGAAGAGCTTTACGGACGAACGCCTGGCAAATCTAACAAGTACGGTCAGGAGAAGCTCCTAGGCAAAAAAGGCATTTATCTCGACAGTCTTTATGGGGAATCTTTCTCCCACACTGGCATTTACCCTTCCTGGATGACATTAACCCCAAACAGCACAAAAAATTCAAGAAAAAGAACAAAACTCAGACTGGGTACTTATCTGCAATGGTGATGACTTCAGCAAACAGGAGTAATCACAAAAATGCACGTAATGGACATAGGCAAACAGACCGATCGTTTGAAATAGCTTTTCGACTGGCGGCAAACAATTTCTGAGGATGGTACACCTGAATTTCACTTTTATGCCCTATGCTACAGGAGGAGCATTTGGCTGACATTCAGCTTACCTTAAAGCAAGAGTAGGCTTTGGCAGAGTAGCCGGATGTCAGGTTTCCATGGCAGGGTATCCCATATGTAATGAATACCACAGCAGTGAATGTAAGGACATCCACAGATTTGAGCAAAATTAACTCAAAAGTAAGGTACATTTAAGTTACTAGTTACTAAAAAAATAATGTAATATTATTTTGAAAAACTAGTCACATTACTAGTTAGTAGAAATTGTAATGTTGTTGTGTTGTTGTTGTCTTTCAGCTTTTCCCGGTCAGGGGTCATCACAGTGGAACTCCGGTCTGCTAATGATTGGCAGTAGGTTTTGACGAACGCCGAGATGCCAGCTCGACGTTCAACCTTCAATGAAGGCATGCCCATTTACTGTCTTTCGAATGTCCACCCAACCGCAGGGAGGACATACAGACTCCACACAGAAGGCAATCCCTGCACTCCAGCCGAGAATTGAACGGGAGAACCTCTCGCTGTGAGGCAACAACGCTACTGCTGCACCACCGCGGACATAGTTAGCAGAAATTGTAATATATTACAGTAATATATTACTCCCCTAACTGGGCCTGCATAATGACATCCAGAATCTTCTATGTCAGTCAGGCACGAAGACAGACTTCCTACTTCTCCAGGCAAAACCAACACAAACGTAGTAATCAACTGCAAAGTGGGATTCTCATAAGAAAAAAGGCATTTGAAATGTAAATTACACAAGATCTGACTTCAGCTGTTGCAAAGGCTTTTCAGGCCTACATAAGGCATGCCCCTCAAAACAGAAAATTCGCCTAAGAAATTGTTCACCTATAAAAGAACAGCACACTAATTAATAAAGTAAAAAAATAATTTCCATTAGGATACTTATCTTTCATACAGTCCTGTAAGCTGGAGTTCTGGACCAGAGATTGGATGGGACACCCATGAACTTTCATGCTAATATACATCAAAACTTCTACAAACTAAGCTATCTCATGTGGTGTTCCCTGATTTAATCTAAGATGCAGCTATACACATCCCTGTTCTGAGAAGAATCCAGTCCTGGTTAAAGATGCCCACAGAGCTGTGGGAATTGGGCTAGTCAGGAAGACATCCACCACCTGCTAATTTCCATATGTTATGAATTATACTGCAGCACTGATCTAAACACTAAGATGGGAAAAGTAGATGTTTTTGTAATATTTTTATATTATATATGCCACTCAAATATGGCATTTACATCAACACAAGAACAGGATGCAAGTTTCTAGTACTCAGAACAGGACAGTAAATTCACCCAGTTGTGTATAAAGCAAACAGGAATAATATTAAACAGTCATGCAGAAGTATTTCAGTAGACAAGTTCATACTCAATACTAAAACAGTTTACACTGCACATTTTTGCAGACTTTGCAGAGGAAAGGGGGTGGATTCACCAGATGCACCGAATGTGGGAAAAGGAAGTTACAAGGCTGCGTTCTCTGTAGAGCACCCCTACACAGAATTCTTGTCACAAAAAAATCACAGGAATATGGGCATCTCGCTGGGTCTGGATGACTTTTAGGTACAGTGCTATTTCCTACCAGCAACCACATTAGTGGGAAGTGAAACCTCCGACTTTGACAGCTGTTGGGGATACAGTTCCTAAGGAAATATGATTTGCCATGTGATGACATATATTACAACTGCTAATATTAGTAAATAGAATTTCCTAGCAAGCTCCTACATGCCAGAAGAAATGAGCAATTCTAAAAATGAGAAATTCTACATCTACACATGTCAAACAATTGCCTTACTACATGTAGACCTCGTGGAAATGCACATTAAATTTTGTAAGAAATATATAACTAAAAAGTACAGTTTTGTACCTACCATAAATGTAGATGTTCGAAGATCCACATTGCTGCAGTCATAACCTGTGGGTAGTCCGCTGTCCTCGGTCGGCCCGAATACCAAAGTGTTAGGCCGGCGTCGGTCATGGTCGCTCAGATCTGACGTCAGTACGCCGTGGTACTAAAGCGCATGACCGACGCCATATCCTCAGTCTTTCTTGCCCCAGATGTCAGAAGGCCTTAAAAAGAAAGGCCAAAGCCAAAAATGGAAAAACACCCAATCACCCATGTAGAAACAAAATTTACCACACAAACCACACAACTACCCCAAACTACAGAGGGGAAGGAGGGAGGGTAAATTGGACTGCAGCAATGTGGATCTTCGAACATCTACATTTATGGTAGGTACAAAACTGTACTATGTTCTTCATCTCACATTGCTGCAGTCATAACCTGTGGGTAGAATTCCAAAGCAAAGGTAAAGGGAGGTTGGCAAAATCATAAAGCATTGGGAGCTGCTAACATGCCCTGTAAAACTGCAGTGGCAAACCCAGCCCTAGATTTGGAATAAAGAGGGAGATGGTAATGTTTAGTAAAAGTGTGCACTGAACTCCAAGTAGCTGCTTCCAAAATATCTTTAGTAGCTACACCCCTTAAAAAGGCAGTAGAAGTGGCAGTAGCCCTAGTGGAATGAGGTCTGATTCCAGCCGGAATCTCCTTACCATGATGAGAATAACAAAAAGCAATACAATGGCCAATCCACTTAGAAATAGTTTGTTTAGAAACAGGTTTCCCCTGAGAACCCAAAGCAAAAGAAATAAACAACTGTTGAGACTGCCTGAACCCTTTGGTTCTGCTCAAATAATAACACAACTGCCTGTGAATATCCAAAGAGTGCAAAATTTTTTCCCCTTTATTTTGGGGATCAGCATAAAATGTAGGCAAATGAATAGATTGGTTTAATGCCACATTAGAAACAACCTTAGGCATAAAAGTAGGGTTAGTACGCAGGGAGACCCTATCCTTATGAAAAATCAGGAAGGGTTCAACTGCCATTAGAGCCTGTAATTCAGATACCCTTCTAGCAGACGTAATGGCCAACAAAAAAGCAGTCTTCCAAGACAAAAACTTCAACTCCGTAGTAGCTGCAGGTTCAAAAGGAGGTAGAGTGAGCTTTTCCAACACAAAATTGAGATCCCAGGAAGGAGTAGGAGCTCTACGTGGGGGTCTTATGTTTTTTGCCCCTCTAAGAAATTGCTTAAACAAAGGGTGAGAGAATAAAGGAGGGTCACAGTCATAGTGAGCAGAAATGGCTGCAGCATGAACTTTTACAGAGGAGAAAGACAAACCCTTGTCTAATAATTCTGTAAGATACTGAAGTGAAACACTCAAATTAGGCACAGAGACATCAAAGCTCTGTTTTGCTCCAAAGAAAAAATCTCCTCCATTTATCAGCATAAACTTTCCTGGTACTAGGCCGTCTGGCCTCCAAAATGACATTCAAAACTTGTTGAGGAAGCTGCGACCCCCCAGGGTCTAAAACAGAATATGCCAAGCTGTCAGATGCAGGGACTGTATCCTGACATTGCGGAAATGATTGCTTGCCTGGGACAAAAGGTGTGGAACTGATGGCAAAGGCCAAGGAGGCTCCCGTACTAAACTCCTCAGCAGAGGGTACCAGTGCTGACGTGGCCAATCTGGAGCTATTAGAATCATGCAAGGCTTGTCCTGTCTGACCTTCAAGAGCACCTTTGGAAGAAGAGGCAGAGGAGGAAAGGCATAGACGTGAAGGTTGTTCCAACTGAATGATAGAGCATCCACTTTCCAAGCTTTTGGGGGAAACAGCTTTGTGCAAAACTTTGGCAGTTGGAAGTTTAGTGGAGAAGCGAACAGATCTATGTCTGGAGTTCCCCAAGCCGTCGTCAACTGTTGAAATACATGAGGATCCAATTTCCACTCGTGGGGATCCACCATCTGTCTGCTCAAAACATCTGCTAAGGAGTTCTGTGCTCCCGGCAGAAACCTTGCCTGAAGAGTGAGGTGCAAACTGAGAGCAGTCTCCCACAAAATCATAGCTTGTCTGCAAAGAGGGTACGAATGAGTTCCCCCTTGCTTGTTGATGTACCACATGACTGTTGTGTTGTCTGTTTGAATCAACACCTGTCCTGGTTGAAGTAGATCCTTGAAGGCCATCAGGGCAAATTGGACTGCTAACATCTCCTTCATGTTGATATGCAAATGTTGTAGTCTGGGAGGCCATGTGTCTTGAACCAATTTCCCATTGAAGTGTGCTCCCCAAGCCATGACTGAGGCATCTGTCGTTAAGATCTGACTCGCCTCTGGTCGGGTCACAGAGAGTCCCTTGTTTAGGTGACATTCCTGAGCCCACCACAAGAATTCTCTTTGGATGCAAGGTATTATCTGAATGACAGTGTCCAAATCGTGGCAGTGTTGAGTCCATACGCTTTTGAGATACTATTGTAGCTTCCTCATATGCAGTTTGGCATTGGGAAGCACCAGAATACAAGATGCCATGAACCCCAAGGCCTGAAGGACTGTCCTTGCAGTCAGCCTGGACCATAGAGATAATTGCTGGAAGTAAAGGGCAAGATTTCTTTGTTTGTCCAGGGTCAAAAACGCCATCTGAGAGGCTGTGTTCAGTCTCACACCCAGAAAGCACATGTCCTGAGAGGGTACTAGACTGGACTTTGTTTCGTTCACAGAATACCCTAGGCACCTTAACACTGTCATAACATACTGAAGATGGTGAAGTAACTTGACTTTGTCTTGAGCAAGAATCAGGCAATCGTCCAAATAAGGATAAATTTGTATTCCCGTTAGTCTTAAGAAGGCTATCACCGGAGCCAGGACTTTTGTGAACACCCTGGGCGCAGTAGATAAGCCAAAGGGCAATGCAGAGAACTGATAATGAAAAATGCCAGTCCGAAAACGCAGGAACCTCCTGCAGCTGGGCCTGATAGGAATGTGAAGATAAGCCTCTTTGAGATCCAGAGTTACCATCCAGTGATCTTTGCCTAGCAGAGGCAGAAGCTGTTGCAAAGTTATCATCTTGAATTTGGGAATGTCCAGGTATGTGTTGAGAATAGACAAGTCCAGAATTGGCCTCCAAGTGTTTCCTTTCTTTGGTACCAAAAACAGGCGAGAATAAAATCCTAGGCCCACTTCTGACGGAGGGACCCCCTGGATAGCCCCCATTTTTAAAAGTAAAGAAATCTGTTTGTGAGCCTCCAACTTTTGCTGAGGAGGAACGTCTGGCATGCCTTTGAAAGGAGGCAAGGTGTGAAAATAAAACTTGTAGCCTCGGTCTATAATATCCAACACCCATTTGTCCTGGGTGACTAAAAGCCAATTTTGCCTGAAAAGTGCCAACTTTCCTCCCAGAGGAGCTGCCAGACAGGAGGGATCTGGCAGCTGGAGATACAGGTCATTGGGTCTGTTTATGAAAAGGCTGACCCCTGCCCTCACCTGAAGATTGTGCAGGGGAACTCCATGTCCTAGGCCTAAAAGAACCCTGAGCATGAGCTCTGCCCCTACCACGTCTAGATCTGCCCCTAGACTGTAGATCAGAAGAAGGATAAGCCCATCCCTTAGTAGGCCAATTTCTGCTAAACTTAGGGGGCTGCACCTGTAAAAAATCCTTAACTGTCTGCATAGACTTAGCTTTGTCTTCCATTTTCTTCAAAACTGACTCCACAGGAGAACCAAACAGAACTTCAGACTGAAGGGGAGCATCCAAAATTCGAGCTTTAACATGCTCTGACAAGTTCTGATCCTTAAGCCAGGCGTGCCTACGAATAACTGATCCAGTGGCAGCCACCCTGGAAGAGGCCTGAAGAGCATCAAAACCACACTGCAAAGAATGCTTACCCACCTGATCAGAGGCATGAACTAAATCCTGCAATTCCTTACGCTCAATGCCCTCTGCCAAAGCATCTACCTTAGATTTTAACTGACTTAGGAGAAAATTCTGGTACTTCAGCATATGAAACTGGCAATTCAAAGCCCTCATTGCTAGAGTGGAAGAGGTATACACTTTTTTACCCCACCTATCCAGAGCTCTAGAATCTTTATCCATAGGAACTGGATTCTTAACAACAGAAGCCCTGACACCCTTAGGTCCCTGGCTAATGGTTTCCGGGTCAGCTCTTGGGCTCTTATACAAATATTTATGAGCCTCTGGCACTCTGTAATACCTGTCTGGCTTGACCAGGGCAGGAAGCAAAGAATCAGGATTAAAGGAAGCTTCAGAGAAAACATCCTGAACAACATCCAAAACAGCGGGTATAGCCAAGGGCCTATGCTGTGGTAAAAACAAAAATTCCCTAAGTCTCTTTCTAGAATCTGAGAAATCCTGACCTTCCCACTTAAAATGCTCCCTCATGGAATGCAGGGTTTCAGAAAAAGAAAAATCCTCTGGGGGGGGGGGAAGCAGAAGGACTAGAATCCTCTGCATCTGAATCAGAATAAGGAGGAAAATCCTGAATGTCTTCAGCTGAAGACTCCGAGTAATCTGAGGAATGCTCCAATCCTTCCACCTCTGGCTCCACCCTAGGCCTCTTATCTGGAGGGGGCAAAGAACCCCTGATTAAGGTAATCAAATCTTCTGCCATTTTCAGCATATGCTTTTTAGGTACAGAACCTGCAGAACTAGGGCTGACGCCAGAGGAAGACAAACCAGGCCTGACCTTGGAAGGTACCTTAGAGACAGAAGTAGAAGGCCTAACCACCTTATGCAAAGAAGGGACTACAGAGACCGGAGAGGCCCCCTCAGCCTGACCCGACTCCTGAGAGGCCACATCCTGCAAAATTAAAGGCTCCCCCTGAGACTCAGCTGAAACCTCGGCTGGATCCACAGATTCCACCGTAGTTTCTAAAGAACCGGCGTCCGTAACGGACGACATCCTGCTTGGACTTTAACGGTTTTTCCTTGCGCTTCTTAGCGGTAGCAGGCATCGGAGGATCCGACGGCATATTGTAATTACACCGCTTACCGAAGACAAGCCTAGCACAATCTAACCTGCGTTTAATGGTGCGCTTATTAAATCTAGCACAAAAACGACACCCGACTACGTCGTGCTCAGGCCCCAAGCAAGGAATACAAAGAGAGTGGTAATCCCTATGAGGTATCTGTTTCCCACAAGAAATACAATTATTCACTTTTTCTGACATCCGGATTTAACTGAAGCAAGAAAAGACAAAAATATTCCCCAACGGGGTACTTAGCCCAACTTGGTCTTCGAACTAATGAAATTTCTGAAACTCAGAATACGAAAATTTCAGGACGCCGAACGGCACTTGCAAACGCTGCTTCTGCTTCGGACCATGCGGCAAGAAAGACTGAGGATATGGCGTCGGTCATGCGCTTTAGTACCACGGCGTACTGACATCAGATCTGAGCGACCATGACCGACGCCGGCCTAACACTTTGGTATTCGGGCCGACCGAGGACAGCGGACTACCCACAGGTTATGACTGCAGTAATGTGAGATGAAGAACATCTAGAATTTATCTGAGAGTAGTCTGGTAAAGACCGTTTACTCTCTCACAAGTGCACTGGCCTTTTCTGTTAGTTACAGCACTATCAATTTTGAAGTCGCTACGTTTATTTTCATTTCATTAACTAAGTTGAATGGTCAGAAGACCCTTTTCAGTAATAACCTGCGCCTTTATGGCATAAACACATATGAGCAAAGTAAGGAACATGGTAGGATATTCATAAACCGTGAGTAAATGCAATTTGCTGTCGAAACTGTAATACATTACATAATGTTATAATAAAACAAGCTTGTTGGCCTTTACCTCATGCAACAGTTTTGCTTTTTCCAAAAGTTATGTACATCAAAGTTAAACAGCACAGGTAGCATTTACATATTTACAATTTATAATTGTGCTTGTACGGTACATTAAAACATAAATACTCTATTATTTGGAGCACATTACATTCGAATGGGAAGACATCGTGTGCACATGGTGACATACATAGCACATTCTATGGACTTGAATATTTGCTTTTCCTGGATTGTAATCTAGTGTTCCCAGAGGCAGTTTATGTTGTGGAGATTTACAAAGTGTTCCTTGTCACTCTTGTGGTCAGCTTTAGACATTGTTAAAATAAGTGCAGATGAACCTTTTATAAATGTTCTTTCAGTTTAAAGACTTCTCATGTGTTTTCTGCTCTTGTACCGAGTGGTATAAGATTCCAGTTAGTGGGTCCAAATTTGCAGAATGTGGTTTTAAATCTAGGTCTGATAAGGATCAGAACTTTGAATGAGATTTGCCTCCGATCCTATTTTATTCCTTGATGTTTAGTATTCTTTTAATGGAAGTCACTAGCTGTGCTTAGTGTGAATAGCTGAACTCCAGTGAGAAGGGCTGCCCATTTTGGTGTTGGTAGGCATTTGGATAGGTCTACCAGACTACAAGGAAACTTACTGTAGTTACCCAATGGAGCAAATCTGTAGATTTTATTCATTGCTGTCAGTTTGTGCTTGGCATTAGTGAAGCGGAAAGATATTAAGCAGAAGCTGGATTCTAATTTAGGAAGAAGTACATTTTTGACAAGGGAGTGCCTTGCAAAGGGACTCAGAAGGAGAGAGATTATGTTGGATAATTTTAGTTGCACAAATGCTTTATATACAATGATATTCCATGTGCAGAACAAAAGTGAGGGGAGGGGGGGGGTCAAACATTAGACTAAGATATCTTTGTTCTGTAACCTGTAGAAGGATGTTTCCATTGTTGTTTGAAATTAGTATTTGCAATTTTCAGGTTGTGGCACATTGCACGACAGTGGATTTTGCTGGGTTAATCCAGAGTCTATTTTACAGTGTCCAGTTGCTAAATATCCAAGATGCCATTTGTTCTATAAAGGAAGAAGAGGTCAAAGGGGGTTGGATCTTTCATGGTTCAAAAGGCTAGACACAGACTTCCATGGAGTCTGTAAGAAAGAATGCAGCAAGTCTGCCTTGATAATTTAAGATTTTTGTGGCCACTGATATTTGTTATGAATCTGAGGTCTCAAAAGTAATACATTTAAACAAACACATGCTGAAAAGATGCATTAAACAGCAAAGAGGAATTAGGACTTGTCTGGATCTAGTGGAGATGTCTTGGGAAATTTGATGAACCAGCTAGAGGGCTTTCCAAACTAGTGCAGAGACATGAAGGTCAAATGATAAGAATTATCAATAAAAGTGCCTAGATCTCTTATGAGACTGTCCGATTAAAGGGTTGTGTCACCTACGTGGTATGCGGACAGGGTTTCTTCACCAGCATGAGTTGCACTACAAATTTTCATGTTCAGTTTAAGACCATTGTCCTTAGTCAAATTGTTGGTGCGGTGTAACCCATCTTGGGACCATCAGTCAATCAGTAGAAGACTGACTTACAACTCCCCAATTTGCAGTAGTTTGCAAACTGATAACCTTATACCAGGAATGCTGGCCTGAAGGTCCAAGAAACAGGTGTCAAATAGGAAAAGGCGCAAAACTGAAGCCTGTGGTACATCACTGGTAACTTTTTTCTTCCTTTCAGAAGTGGCACTTGTGCCACTGACCACAAGTTCTGTCAAAAAAAAATCAGTTTAGCTATGTACTGCACAATATAATGTTTTACACTGAGATTTACAAGCCTGTCCACAATGCCTGCATGGGGAATAGTGCCAAATGCCTTGGGCCAGGTCCAGACATGCTGTATCCACTGCTTTGGTTACTTTTTCAAAGAAATTAATGAGGTTAGAGAGTAATGGCCTTCTTTTGAAATGCCAAATTGATAAGAATCCAGGGTTACAAGATTTTCAATTTTAGATTAAGGACTGAGATAGCACGTTCCACAGCTTTACATATGAGGCCACTAAGACTAATGAGTCAACATTTACCAGGGTCCATGGTTGGGTCATCCCCATGTACTGGGGATTTCCAGGATTCAGGAATGTAAGCAGTGGAGACCCTTAGATTAGGAGGCTCAGACAGATCACATTCAGCACCGATAATCAGGCAACATGCTGTATTACTAGGGCCATGGATAACATGTTCTTAGCTTTTCAGCGGGCTGAAAGAACTTGTTCCATACCAATTAAAGGGGGTGCCTGCAATTTTGAAATTTCTGGAATAGCTATAACTGTTGATATAAAACATGAACTAAAGTTATCAGCTAGTATATCAGTCACTTCTTTTGGGTCAAAGTGTGCAGTATTATTGTGGACTAGCTCCAAACATTGTTGGTTGCTCGCTCTTAACTTCCTGACAAAGTTAAAGAAAAAATGCACAGTTATTTTTAGTTTTATTGGAAATTTAAGTACAAACTGAGCTTTGAACATACTAATGATTCCCTTAAAGATCACGGGAGACCTGGCAAAATGGAATATATTATCGGCATTCCGTTCTACTGTTGTAAACGATGTCACTGGTGGCTAGTGGCTATTGTTCTCATATGTTCACATGAAATAATGACTTTACGTGAAAAATAGGACTGTACAAAGACCGACTTCACAGCCACAGCAGTGTCCCCACCCTTTCCTGCTAGTCTCCTCTGACAGGCATACCCGAGTAACGCTTAGGTCAGAAGACTGCATGCCTGCACTTCCACATGGTTGCGCTGAACTAAAGTTCCTTACTTACCCATTTCTCCCAGAAGAAAAGTTTTAATTTCATTTTTTTTGTGTAATTTAAGAGGAAGCTTAAGCAGAAAGATGATGTTCACCATAAAGAGCAGACAAAATCAAACACCAGACACTCTGACAATGCTAGTACTTAGTGAATTATTATTAAATATTAAAACATTAGCATTGCACAGGTGTGGTCTTTGACTTTTTTTTATCACCTAAATATCTTCTAGGTGGAAGTTAAAGCACCTGCACCCCTAAGCTTGCATCACATTACGCATGATGATGTAGGACAACAGACACGCAAGAGTAGTGTGTACAAAAAGCTGAACATTACGAGGGAATTACTTTTCCTTTGACAGAGGTGGTTTGCAATCCTACCAGGGAAGTACAAAAACAACTCTTTGCCTAGACAAGAATTTTGGCTGCACATGATTTTTAAGCTTTTTACGGTTATACACAAGTGCATTCTTTATGTAAAATGAAACCTCTTATAAGTATTAAGGAATTTTTTTCCTTATTATACAGTTTAGTTGTGTGCATTCAATCATTGGGGTTGTTTTTTAAATTTTTAATTATATCTGGGGTGGATAGGAAACACCTTATCAATATAACCATTTAAGTGAGTAACAGAAGGTAGAGGGACAGGCTGACGCTTTAACAATTAGATCCAATGGAATAGGATTATAAACAAAACTTGCTTTTTGAGAAGTCCCCAAATACAGATGTATTTACAGAGGAGGTAGCACCAGTTTTAAATGAAAAGGTCACTAATTTATGATTTGATTTTGTAAGGTAACATGCCACCTATGGAGATGTGCAAGAACTGACGTTTGTGGTGACTAGCTTAAGGATGGTGGGTCCCTTAGTAAGTGGTTAACTACTTGTAGAAGCGGGTTGGCATTTCTAATGTCAAGGAAGTGGCTATATTGACATTAGGTCAATCAGTTTACTGATGGACTTTTAACAGTCCCTCAATAAAAATGTGTTGGGCTCAACTTGGGCTACAGAAAGATTTCAGATAAGGTAGTAAGACAGCTATCGTACTCAGAAAAAGACAGAGAGGGTGTTCTACATCTAGTTATGAAGTGGTATGGTAATTTGGACATCTAGAAGTTTAAATCTGGTGTCAGAAGGAATATGTCATGAGGTGATTATTTAAAAAAAAACACCTTTATGGAAGTAAATTATCACTTGTGACGCAGGCAAACTTCACTTTTACGTAAATGTAAACTGACCATACTAACAAGCTCACATTTGCAAATATTATAAATTATACTGTGTACAAGAATATATGTAATCAAACAATGCATGAATTATTTAAATTCCTGCCTTTTCTTAAACCACATTCCTCCTTCAAAACATCTTTCTGCACATATTGCTCCCACAATGTCTATTTTTTCTATGCAATTCTCTTTTACAATTTTCTAAAGATTCCACTTCCTGATCTTTTATCTTACAATATTCACTATTTCAAGTACAGTTTGGTTTAAACTGATTCCCATTTTCTAATAATTTCATTTTTGGCAGTCACCAGAATTGAACTTAAGGCCTTACTATGGTTAGACAGTCCAGTCCTGTAGCCCAGCTCAAAAAAAAATAATAATTTTTTTCTTAGTTACGGTCATCTACTTGTCTAGCATTACTGACAAAGTACTGTGCGGGGAATTTTATCTGCTATCTTTTTACACTCTGAAATATATGCTCCTACGTACTTCCTTCTTCCCCATCACACTTTCAACGTTTGCCATACATTCCAGTCCCCTCCCGTCTATTCTCTGTACCCCTAACTGCAGTCATCCCCATCAGCAGAATTCTTCTCCATTCACGTTGGTTTAGTTCTTGGTATACTTTCTGCTAGTTTATGAATATAACATTCTGTATAACTGTTATTCTCCTTAAAGACCTGCTTCCAAACTCCTACTCTCTCCTTAATACTTGAATTCCCCCTGCTTCATCATCATCCCTTTCCACTTTGAATTATAACTTTCTGCCTGTGTTATTTACATGAGCCTTGACTGTTTAGCTGAAAATTTCCCTTCAAATCAGGTAATCTTAAACCACCTTATACTACTGGAAGGATCAACTTATCACACTTCGCCTCCCAGATAAAATTCTTCAGCATTTATTGATTACTGTTCACAATTTCTCCTCTGGTTGATAAAAATATGTCCAACCTATGTATAAAACTGAAGGGACTAAAAGCATGTTTACTACTTGTAGCTTGCTATCCATAGGCCAGAGATTTCAGTTTCTCAGTTTTTGTATTTTTTTAGTCTCTTCCCACATATCCTTAGGTACCATAACAGAATTATTTTTAAACTCTACTTCTAAACACTTAATTTTATCATGCCCCCATAAATATGAATATTGCAGAACCAATTTATCTATTTATTTAAATTTGTTGACCGGGAGTGTCCGACTGGACGTGGGTCCATTTTCAGCAGAGGCCCGGGGAGAAAAGCTCCACAGTAAAATAAACAGACAGTAGTTACATTGGATTACATAGCGATTAACAATTTAACATAGAAATTACTTACAACATATTTACAGATGAAGAACATAGTACATCAGTAGACAATTAGAATCTTTATCTGTGAAGTACATAACAGGCATTAACAAATGCAACAATGAGAAGTTCCTGCTAATAAGTACTAGGCTTATGAGCATCTGAGCTTGCTATCATCAAGGTAGTTAGTGGAGGTGAAAGAAAGGTAGTAGTTGGATGGGGTGGATGATATTAGAGTGGGAGTTGCAAGGGCATAGCCAGCATGTTTTAGGTGCTTTTAATAAAGTTTTGAAGTTGGTGCATGATGGTACGGAGGTAATTGTGGGTGGGAGTGAGTTCCATAATTTGGCTATGGCACAAGAGAATAGTGCTTCACCAGCAGAGTTATTGGCTTTAGTGATCTGCAAGTGATTTTTGTTGCTGGATCTTAGTGGTCTGGTGGTGCGATAGGGTTGGAGTAGATTCTGGAGGGATGGGACATTTTAGTGGATGGTTTACTAGTTTGTGGGCGAGTGAGAGCGGATACCACTGAAGGAGGTGAGGGAGTTCAAGCCAGGCCAGTTCAGCAAGTGAGAGACAGTGGTGACTACGGTAGGATACCCCTGTGGCGAATTTGGCGATTTTGTTGTAGCAGGTCTCTAGCTTGTTTAGATCACATTGCCTTAGGTTGGTATATACTGGAGAGGTATAAAGTAGGGTGGAGATAAGGTGGGAATTTGCTATTGAAATCTTTGCTGCTTTGGTGAGAAATTGTTTATTTCTATATAATGCTCCTAGTTTTTTGTGGACTTTTTTTATGGTCATGGATATGCGAATGTCAAATTTTAGTTTATTGTCTATTTCCACTCCTAGCAATTTGGTGTGTTCAGTTGGGAATATAGTGGTGTTGTCTTTTGCTGTGATGTTAAAGTGAGAGTTGTTTTGAGTATGTTTGGTGGGTTGGAAGATGAGTAGTTTAGTTTTGTTTGGGTTGAGTATTAATTGGGCATTGGATAACCATGTTTCAACAGAGGAAAAGGCTTCCTGTGTGACTTTTTGCAGTTTGGGTAGGGACTGGGCTGAGTAGATGATGGTTGAGTCATCTGCGTATTGGATGAGTGTGCCATGTTTGGTGGCAGAGGCTAGATTATTGGTGTAAACAGAGAAAAGTAGGGGTCCAAGGATGGATCCTTGGGGAACCCCTATGGAGACAGGTAGTTGTGGAGATGTGTCATTCTGCCATACAACGGATTGTTGGCGGTCAGACAGGTAATTCTGAAACCAGTT
Organism: Protopterus annectens; assembly: GCF_019279795.1. Taxonomy (NCBI): domain Eukaryota; kingdom Metazoa; phylum Chordata; order Ceratodontiformes; family Protopteridae; genus Protopterus; species Protopterus annectens. The sequence continues at coordinate 1,491,888,800 of NC_056745.1, read as the reverse complement.
GGTGACTGATTGTGAGAAGGATAGGTTATTGAGGACAGAGATAAGTTGTTTGTGTGGGACCATGTCAAATGCTTTAGATAAGTCTAGGAAAGTAGCAGAGGAGAGATAGCCATTGTTTTTATGCTGAAGGATAGTGTTAGTAAAGGAGAGTAAGGCAGTGGTGGTGCTATGGTTTGGTCGGAAACCATGCTGAGTACTGGAAAGGAGGTTGTTAGCAAGGAGGTAGTGTGAGACCTGAGAGTGTATGCATCGCTCTAGTATTTTGGAGAGTGGAGAGAGAATAGCTATGGGGCGGTAATTGGTTAGTTCTGCAGAGGGTCCGCCTTTGTGGAGGGGAATTATATATGTGAGACATTCCACAATGTGGGGAACGTAACTTTCTGACAGAGATCGGTTAATCAAGATGGATACTGGGTAGGCCAGAGCATCTGCTGCGATTTGTAGGTATTCACTTGGGAGGTTGTCTGCTGCTAATTTGGTGGGTTTAAGTTTAGTTAAGAGTTTTTTTTATGTTGGAGGTAGGTACAGGAGAAAAAGAGAAGGCAGTGGGGAGATTACTATTTGAAGGTGTGGGTTGGAGGGGAGGGGGGTTGTGTTGTTTAGCTAGTGATAGTATGGTTTGGGTGAAGTGCGTGTTGAATGAGGTAGCAATATTTTCTGAGGAGTGAGGGATGTTAGGAGGAGGGGTACTGACTTTACCTGGGTGGAGGATGGAGTTTATTGAGGACCAGAATTGTTTGGGGCTGTGTTGTGAGGAGTCTAGGGCAGACTGGTAGTACTGGAATTTGTCCCGTTTTATTAGCTTTTTGACTCTATTGCGTAGTTCTAGGAATTTCTGTCTAGCTGCGGGGGTTTTGGTTTTGCGCCAGTGCTCCTAGGCTTTATCCCTGTTTTTCATTTCTGACTTAGTGGTTTTCTGTAGCCATGGGGAGGGTTGTGCTTTGCTTCTGGAAAATCTTATGGGGGCATGGTAATTAAGGATGTTCAGGAAGGTAGTATTAAAAAATTCAACTGCGTCATCTAGACTGAGGTACTTTAGAGCATGCCAGTTACATTCTTTGAGGGATGAGATGAATGTGAGTGGGTTAAAGTTTTTTTTTTTTACGTATGTGACGATAGATGACAGGTTTAGCTTGGTACAGGTATTTTTTGAGTAGGAATGTTGGGGAGTGATCACTGAGGCTATCTGATAAGCAGCCTGTTATATATGACTGCGGGTTCTTACTGACTAGTATCCAATCCAGGGTAGAGTGCTTGCTGGAGTTTTTATTTATCCTTGTTGGTGACTGGACTAGTTGGGTGAAGCCATGAAGGTGTACATGATGAGTTGGATTGTTGCCAGAACAGGATTGCCAGTCAATATTGAAATCACCTAAGATGATAGTTTCTTGGGGGAGATGGTGGGTAGACCAGCTGAGGAGGTTTTCTAGTGGAGGGATGTTTTGGCCAGGTGGGAAGTAGCATCCAATTATGTTGATGGTTTTGTTTTGGTTAATTTTGAGGTTGGTATATATTATTTCTTCATTGCCTATTTGTGGAGCTGATGATTTTAAGATCTGGATGTTTAGATGCTGTTTATTATAGCTACACCACCTCCTTTTTTGTTTAGCCGGTCTACTCTTAGTATGCCGTAACCTGTAGGGAGTATTTGCTCATTGGTAATGTGAGGTTTTAGCCAGGTTTCTGTCAGGATGACTACATCTGGGGAGTATAAGTCTATGGTGGCATGGAGTTCATGGACTTTGTTGGATATACTTCTAATATTTAGGCTTAGTAGAAGGAAGTCACTTGGCTTTCTATTGGCTGTAATATGGGAGAAGTTGTGGTTTCTAGTCTGATTATGAGGATTGGGGTTGGAGATGGTAGGGCCAGGGTTGAGGTGGATGTCTCCACTTAGGGCTAGTTTTGATATGCATGAGGTTATTAGTTTTCTCAGTTTTTGAATGTGTTTGTTTATAAGGGAAACTTTATGATTGTGCTCTGTGGGTAATAGGTATGGTGGGAGGGTTACTATGTTAAGTTGTAGGGATGCTTTATGTTTGAGTAATATAGTTGGTAGAATATGTGGGGGGTGCATAGGGATGGTTCTTGAGCTGGTGGGAGGGGAGCTGAGTATGGGTGAGACATGGGTGGTGGTGTGAGTAGTACAGTGGTAGTGGTTGAGTGGGGGAATGATGGAGCTTGGGTAGGATGTAAGCTATGCAAGGAGAGTGCATGCAGTGAGCAAAGGAAAGGTATGCTTGTACATGTCAGTTGAGGAGGTGTGATAGTAGAGGGAATATAGAGGAGGTAGTGTTGGGTTAGCGCTGTGGTTGGCTAATGGAAAGATGGGAGGGGTTTGAGTGCAATAAAGGTGGGACCACTGGGGGCGGGAGGGAATAGGGGGCAGGGTGGGGAGCTAAGTGGATAGAGACCCTGTTAGGTTCTTGTATGAGGGGCTGGAAACAATCACAAAGCAAGACAGGTATGTGTTAAGAAACAATCACAATTGACCAAGGACTGCTATGAAACTAAGTCTTTTCTTAATTTCTCAGGTGGAAAACCAGGATAACCTTGTATCAGTAGGCTACTGTGGTCATAGTTTAAATTAACAAACACACAGTATTGATCAGTTATGGATGCTATTTGCTAACAGAAGGGAATAAGAGAAAGTGGAAGATGTGTGTGGTGGTGGTGGTGGTGGTGGTGGGGGGGGCTGCTGTGGCCTCAAGCTGAGGCTTGTGTAGATACACAAGCAGGTACTAGGCTAGTGGCCCAAGGGCCTAAGTAAGCCCACCCAACAAGGTTCCCGGGCTTACGCCACCCAAGAAAGTTATTTTCCTGTGCCCCTGTCGAGCAGAGCCACCGAAGTGATCCTCTGGGTGCATTTCCTATTTCTCATCCACTTAAAGATTTTCCTTGAAGAGTGCTAATGAGGAACTTGACACAGATGGGTAAGCTTGTTCCAGAGTATGGGAAGCCTCTGGGACAGGAATCTATCCCTCCAGCATGTCCTGTTTATTGTGGTGACAAGGTTTAGGTCCCTAGAGCGTGTAGCTCGGAGGGATTGGGATTTCTTTAGGTGTAGCATGTCCAACAGCTCTGGGTTTGACATAGCTTTATATGTTGGGCAGAGATCACCTCAGAGTAGATGATATGTTACGGAGTAAAGCTGGAGTTTTTTGAGATTGTCAGTGTAGGGCATCTGAGGCCAGTATTCCTCTTTGTGAGGTACTTCTGTGGCCTTTCCAGTTGCTGTAGATGTCTTGTGAGGCACATTCCAAAAGGGGCGTTGTACTGCAAAATGGGTCTAATGATTGTCGAGTAGATGAGAACCCTTTTGTGATGAGGTGTGCCATGTAGAAGGATTTCCTCACTACTGTGGCAATATGATTATCAAAGGAGAGACTACTGTCCACCTGGATCCCCAGGTCTCTTATCACACATTCGGCGTTAAGTACACTGCCGCCTATGTGGTAGTTCATGGGTACAGAGTTTTTACCAAAGGGGATGACAATGCACTTTTTGGCATTGAGCTTGAGGCCATGGCTCTGACACCAGGCATCTGTCTCAGTGAGGCCCTTCTGTAGAATGTCCACACCAATGCACACTGCAGTGTGCATTTTTTTTCATCTTACCTTTAAGCATCCCTGTGACTAGCACTTGCTCTAATACCTGCTGGAAAGCACTAGGAAGCCTTAAACTGATACAAGTACTCAACTCTCCTCATTAATAAGGAGAAATTAATCGTAGGCACTAAACAGCCTATAACTGCAAAGTACCTTGCTAAGGTAAGGGAAAACAGCTCCTGTACTTACAAAAAAAAAAAAAAAGCACCAAACCAGGCATGTCCAAGGGTCAGCTTCCGGTGATTTCTCCTGTCCACCTGGTGAATCTAGGCATACTGGGGCAATGCAGCAATTGCCTCATGTACACAGACAACCCTCTCCTCCTACCACCCAACACTACAATCTGTGAGAGATGCACTTATATAGCCAAAATGGAAGCAAAGCTCTCTCCACTAGACAGTCAAGAGGAGAAGGTTAACACCCACACTACACCTCAAGCAACACATAGTCCTTCTAAACCAACACCCACATATGGCAACACTAAATCCACATAAAAAGAGGCCCTTAACTGTAACCTGCCCAAGCAACAAGGACCTCTGAAGCTGAAACGCAAACAAACACTAATCACAACCAAAGTGTCACATAGCTCACACCAGTGTGCCACCCAGCAACAGCCCCTAAGGCAAGACAACGTACCTAAAAATTCAGTGTGCCTGACTACAGTCACCTATGACTAATGTCCCACTCACCAGATTGAACAAGGAGAAAATTACAGTCAGCTGCCTGTCGGGTGCCAGGATCCACCACATAATGCATGCACTCAAGTCACTCCACAACAAGTACAAATATGACACGGTCATTGTCCATGCTGGAGTGAATGAGTTGAGGCGTACCTCCCTGGACTACATGAAGAGAGACATGGAAGAGCTCTCGGATCATGTGGCCCAGGTAGGTATGACCCTAGCCCCGAGTAGCATCCTGCCTTCGCAAAGAATTATACCACAATATAAGGACAAAATGACTGACTTCAACAATTGGCTAAGCTTCTGGTGTCATTCATAGGGTATCCAGTATCTGTCTGCCTGGGATGACATGATTGACAGACCATGATGCTTTGCCAGAGATGGTCTGCACCTGTCGCTCCTGGGATTCAGGAGTGAATGACTTGAGACATACCTCCCTGGACTACATGAAGAGAGACATGGAAGAGCTCTCAGATCATGTGGCCCAGGCAGGTATGACCCTAGCCCTGAGTAGCATCCTGCCTTCGCCCAGAATGATACCACAACATAAGGAGAAAATGACTGACTTCGACAATTGGCTAAGCTTCTGGTGTCATTCAAAGGGGATCCAGTATCTGTCTGCCTGGGATAACATGATCGACAAGACCACAATGCTTTGCCAGAGATGGTCTGCACCTGTCACCCCTGGGATTCAGGTTACTGTTTAAGGCTCTTGCCACCCTATAGTGCCTTTTTTAGGCAAAGTTCAAAGGACAAAACCACCACTGTAACAGGTACAAGCATGCAAAATCTGAAGGTAATGCTACTCAATGCTAGAAGTCTAAACCTCAAAATGCACTCTCTCGAGGCACTCCTAAAAATGGAGAACATCGATATCTGTGCAGTAACTGAAACATAGTTCAAGGCTCCAGAGAGCACCCCTGCAATACCAGGTTACAACTCTTACCACACTTTTTGGCCACCAAAACACTAAAGGTGGAGTGTCAGTATTCATCAAGGATATTCACATCACCAGGTTAGTTGTCCAACACAATGCATCTGAAATTCTCCAGGTGCAACTAACACTAGGTAAGACTGCAATCCAAACTGTAGCTTGCTACAGATCCCCCACCATGCCCCAAGACTCTCACTACACCTTTCTAAACATACTGGAAAATATTAAGATAGAACCAAACACCCTAATACTGGGTGATTTCAACAACCCTGCCATTAACTGGGAAAACTACTTGTGTACCAACACCTTTGCCCAACAGTTCTTGGAATTCATAAATTCCAACGCCCTAGATCAACTAATCCATAGTCTCACCAGGGGCTCCAATATCCTAGACCTGGTCATTACCAACATGGGAAATCGATGCTCCACACCTATGGTCACCCCCTCGTTAGTCAGGTCTGACCATAAGCTAATCACCCTTAACATCCACATCCCACCCCCACCCCCAGTAAAGAAACCTCCATAAAAAACTTCTCCAAAGCCAACTTCATACTACACAAGTCAGAAGTGACAAACTTCACAACACTCACGCAGACGGGATCTGGAAGTTTGACTGCAGAATCCTACACTAAGGCACTGTACGAGCACATCCACTCGTGCATGAATCGTGCCATCCCAAATAGAACCAAGATGCTTTTCTCCAAAAAAAAGAAGCCAATCTGGTAGTCCCCTGCTATAAACAAACTATGCAACAGAAGGAAGAAACTGTTGCAAAAAATAAGAAAATCCCAGGATGCAAAAACCTCCCTCACCAGCCTTGGTAAGAAGCTGAGATCCCTCATAAAATCCTCAAAAGCTAGTTACGGAAATAAAATTGCCAAAGATTCCAAAGCCAACCACAAGGCATTCTATAGTTATGTCAAGAATCTAAATGGCAATGCCCAGATCTGCTCTGAGCTACAACAAAATGGCATTAAATATACTGATCCCAAGGATATTGCCAATATCCTGGCAGATCGACTGGCCAGCTTCACCCCCCTCTCACCCCCTAAATGGCCCATCTCAATACCAGAAGATTGCCAAATTCCGGTAATAATGGCCACACAGGTAAAAAACACACTCTCCAAAGCTAAGAATACAGCATCCATGGGACCAGATGACATCCCGGGCTGTGTACTACATGAACTACAATATGAACTGGCACCTTACCCAAGTGTCATGTTTAATCATAGCCTCACCTCAGGTTTCGTGCCCACTGAGAGGCGCAGAGCTACAGTTATCCCACTCAACAATATGGGATCCACCTTGGATCCCGGAAACTACCATCCCATCAGTCTGACAAGGCTTATCTGCAAGGCCATGGAGCGTATTATCATGGAACTTATAAACAAAGACATTGGCAACCTTCAAACACTGGACCCAACCCAGTTTGGGTTTGTGTAGGGCCGATCTTGTCTCCTGAACCTGATTAACTTCTTCAAATAAATCTCCCGAGCCATGGATAAGGTTAAGGTGGTTCACACAGCCTATCTAGACCTTGCCAAGGCCTTTGACACCATCCCCCACTCTGGAATCATAGATAAACTTACTAAGCTGGGCATTAATCCCTACATCACCCAATGGGTTGCTAACTGGCTTACTGATAGAACCCACACTGTAAAAGTAGCCGACTCCAAATCCATCTCTAGACAAGTGGAGTACCTCAGGTTTCAGTCCTGGGACTGCTCTTGTTTGGCATCTACTTCTCTGAAGTACAGGCCAACACTAAGGGACTCTGGCTAACAAAGTTCGCAGATGACTGCAAACTGGGAGCCATTATTGAATCCCCAAATGATGTGGATATTCTACAGAAGGGCCTTACAGAAACAGATGCCTGGTGCCAGAGCCATGGGCTCAAGCTCAATGCCAAGAAATGTATAGTTATCCCCTTTGGAAAACAATGTACCTGTGAATTACCACATAGGTGGCAGTACACTAAACACCGAAAGTGTGATAAGAGACTTAAGGACACAGGTGGACAGTGGTCTCACCTTCGATAACCACATCACCACAACAGTCAGGAAATCCTATGTGGCACACCTCATCACTAAGGGCTTTTCATCCAGAAAAAAGGAGGTCATTGTCCCACTGTACTCATCCCTCATTAGACCCATTATAGAATACAACGCCCCGTTTGGTATGCACCTCTCAAGACATCTGCAACAACTGGAAAGGCAGCAGAAACACCTCACTAAAAGAATCACTGGCCTAAAGCAGATGCCCTACGCTGACCGCCTTAAAAAACTCCAGCTATACTCTGTCGCATATCGTCTACTCAGAGGCGATCTCTGCTTAACATACAAGCCCATGTCAAACCCAGAGCTGTTGGACATGCTACATTTAATGAAATCCCAATCCCTCAGGGCCACACATTCCAGGGATCTAAACCTTGTCATCAAAATAAACAAAACATGCTGGAGGGATAGGTTCCTGACCCAGAGACTCCCCAGACTCTGGAATAGATTGCCCATACATGTCAAGCAGAGTGCCTCTTTGACCCTCTTCAAAAGGAACCTTGACGATTGGATGGGAGAAAGGAAATTCACCCTGGGGATCACATCAGTCACCCTGCTAGACAGGGGTCCAGGGAAGTAAATAATGTGGGAAGAAATAGCCAGGGAATTGTTATGGCTAGGCTTGTATAGGCCCCTAGGGCTGATAGCCTAGAACCAACCTATGAACAACCTACTCCACATCATTTGGGGACTCAACTATGGCTCCTAGTTTGCAGTCATCTGCGAACTTCATTAGCCAAAGGCCTACTATGTTAGCCTGTACTTCAGAGAAGTAGATACCAAACAGGAGAGTTCCCAGGATTGAACCCTGTGGTACTCCACTTGTCACCGGTTTGAAGTCAGATTTGGAGTCTGCAACATTTAATTTACCGTTATAGCCTTTGCTTATCTTTATTAATTTTTATAGCTGGAAAAAACTAGAAAAAGTGTCTCAGAATGTTCCACAACAACAAGAGGTCCTTTTTTCTGGTTTTATCAGGTACAAAATAATGTCATCCACAAATAAAGACAACTTTTCTTGACTAGCATACCAATTATATCCTTGAATTTCGAAGTCATTATATTCATTGCCAATACGGCGGTAGCGTTCTCACAGCAAGAGGTTCTCCCATTCGATTCTTGGCATGGCTTAGGAGTGCCTTCTGTGTGGAGTCTGCATGTCCTCCCCACGGTTGGGTAGCGTTCGAAAGACATGCGTGCATAAATGGGCATGCCTTCGTTGAAGGCTGGGCGTCGAGCTGGCCCCTCGGCGTTTTGTAAAAATCTACTGCCAATCATTAGCGGACCGGAGTTCCGCTGTGGCGACCCATTACCAGGAAAAAAACGAAAGACAAACAACAACAACAAGGGGGAAAAAAGAGGACACCCCCTGCCTGGTTCCTCTATTCAGACACTATCAGAGAGGTCCCCTCCCACTGTGAATTTTGAATCTGATCCCTCATATATCCTCCTATTTGACCTTATTGCATCAAGCTGATAATATCCTTTACAGATATACTGATATTCCCCAAAGCTGTCAGTATGTCTGAAGATGTTTTAGTCGATATACCAGGAACAGAGGAACTGATTTTATTGCTTTTAAACGTCTGTGTAACTGCACAAATATGAAGAATGTTCAAAATGCAGGAAAACCTCAAGTTCAGATATTTTTTAAACATTCCAGGCATTCAGTAGTATCTCAAAGTGCTACAAATTAAAGAATTACTAGGTTGGAATGTACAGTATATTTACTTATTTATTTAACATTTGTTTACCGAGAAAGTCCGACTTGGAACAAAGCCAATTTTCAGCGGAAGCCCAGGAGAAATGCTCCAGATGCATGTCTTTGTAAGGTGGGAGGAAATTGGAGCACCCTGAGGAAACCCACACAAATGGAGAGGACAAGCAGACTCCAAACAGAAGGCACCCCAGCCGAGAATTGAACTGGAGAACCTCTTGCTGTGAGGTGACAATGCTACCGCTGACCACTGCGCCATCCATATGTTCAGATAAAATTTAGAAAAGCTACTACAGAGTGACAGGTTTTGAATTAGCCTGCCTTTTCTGAAGGATATGAAAATGAAATGTCTGTCATTAATAGGTGAATACAATCCTCAATGATTTGACAGAAAATTACAAACTTTATGAGGGGCATACCAAAACCATGAGGTAAAAGTATGGACGTTCTGTGACATTTTGGACAGTTGAGAGGTACGCCAAGACAGAACAGCTCCTGTCACACACACGTTTACTGTTTGCATCACTGTTGCTGACAATGAAGGGTATACTTTATTTTACCTATCCAGCTTCATATAATTGGTACTACTGTAATCAATAAGTGATTCTCAAAGTTTCTAAAAGGATAAAAACATCTGAATGCGACAGAATATATATTAAGCCACACGTCACATTGATGAACTAATCAGCAGCAGAGTTTCACTGTGAAAAGTTCTTATAACCTTTGTGGAATGAGAACCACTCACAATTTGTGACTGAAAACAGTCCCATGACAAGCCTACCAGCCCACCTACCTGGTTAATAAAGTACTGAATATGCAAACAAAAATAACATGTTACTGCATGCAGTGTCAGACAAATTATACAAAAAAAACCCCACCAAAAAAAGCAAAGATGTAACAGGCCCGTCCTGCAAATATATTAAATAGCATTCATTATAAAACAATGAAAGCAACATTTTACATTCTGCTGACAATATCTTGCCAGCAGTTTCTCAAACAGAAAACTTTACTTACAGTGAAACCAAAGTTCACTCTGTAAGGGGTACCCTTCCACTTTCCCCACTATCTGACAATCGGGAGAGAAAACCTCACCTTAACATCTATACATGTTAACATGGTTAAACACAATAAAGCTGCACTTCCAAAATAAATAGTGGTGCAGGCAATACAATATGCAAGTTATGCAAAATCACAAGAGGAAATATGGAACCTACAGAAAATAGAATAGAAAGTAAATGTGGTACTATTAAAAATACTGTAGCAAGACACAAACATTCCAACAGTAACCATGCATTTGTTAAATAAAATAAAGCAAATAAACTAATTACCAGATGTGTTAATTTGCTGACACATAAGGCAAAGCAAGCAATCCAGTAAGAAAATAAAATGGAGTCCAAGATGTAAACGCAGAAAGTAATGGTGGATGTGGGAGTTTTACAGTATTTACCTTCTTGTGCGTGATCTGACTCCAAGACTTCAGAGCAGATACACATATGCACAACCCAAGTCTCCTCCCACCAAAAATTACTTTAAAAGTCTAGTAAATAAAAACTGAGTAAACATGGGGCTATCTTACTGAATGCTGCTAAAGCAAACACCATTACCAAACAGCACACAGTTTAAATGGAAAATAGACAGCATTTGTTTTCAAAGCATTTTGCCATGTGACATACGAAGCTCTCACACAACTTTGAGGCATCATAAAACCTGCAAGATTAAGCAGGTCTGAATATTCCTTTTATGATGCTGTGATAATTATTTAACCTTTGCCCATTTTAACAGGGCAACTATCAACTGTGTGTTGCCCAATATAAATGTGCCACTGATAGGGGTATAACCTTTATGTCATATGTTTACTCAAGGTCTTGCCTTTCTACTTTCAGTGACACCATCTATTCATACAGTTAACTGTGACACACGTGAAACGTAGATCCACAACCTCAGCAATTAGTGAGACAATTTACAGATTATGTGTTCTGGACACACAACATCATTGCCTGATTCAAATTAAGACTTGCAATATTCCTTAGGCTGACTGCAGTCTGTTTACCAGCAAAAAAGGGGGGGGGGGGGTAATTTCAAACAGACCCTTTCTAGCCACAATCTGGGCTAAACGCAACAGATGTAGTACAAACTGCAGGAATGTGAAGACAGCATCACTGTACAATAAAGCAGCTCACGGCAATGCATAAATACTTTATATAATGTGATGACGACTTATCACAGACATAAAACAATGGCAAGGAAATGGGACACATGGAAGGGACTTTGGTTTGTACTACAGGCATGAGCAATGACCTGGCAGTATACCAAAGAAGTCATTCCCATAATAAAAGTGTCCAAGGTGCTCTTAACAAAAGATAAGCTAGCACTTTAATATAAATTGGTGATCTATTCCAGGCATCAACTACACTCTCAGACAGCCAATTAGTACATCTCTCATTCCTACAGAATATTGTACATAGCAGAGAATCGCCAACCTACTTTTTGATGACCCCAAATATTCCCTAGATGTAATTGTCCCTAAATGCCCTATATAACTGAATAAGGTCTCCTCTTAAATATCTATATCAGACACTGTACAAATACAGATATTCTAGTCTTTCATAATAGCCTAACTGTTCACATCCAGAGATGCTCCTGACATATTTCCACTGTACTCTTCCCAGTTTACTTGTGCTGGCTTTCTTATAAGGTTTCCATATTATTATTCCGTAGGTTGACCAAGAATGACAGCGACGTAGGCAATGTAGTGGTGATCGAGTAACAAGGACGGACAGGAAGAGTGACAATGCCCTGGGGCAGGGAGAAAGGCAAAAATCAGAACCTATGTTCTGGGCTCTGATAATGAAAAAAAAAGGGAAATCCAGTGGAGTGGCACAACGCTTTAACTATAAAATACATCAACAGGGGAAGAAAATGGACTGGAACACAGAATGGAAAGGAGCGGACTAAGACAGGGGGGATACTGAAGTAGCAGTGTGATCTTCCAAGAAAAGGTGGATTCTGAGCTTCGGGGGGGGGGGGGGCGAGAGGGAGAGATGATTGTGATCTTGGACCCAAAGCGGTTCAACCAAATCATGCTGTGGTGAGCTGTTAGAGCACAGGACTAAGGCCAGGAGCTGTTAAAAGATATGTTTACTGTAGTCCACACTTGGATTCTCTCAGCCTTCATTTGCATATTCCATGGTGATGAGCAAGTCATTAATAAGCAAATGCATTCTGGTAGCCAGTGAAAAGGGCCACTTATGTCCAGTGGGCTTTGCCACTTGACAAATAAATAAAACTAATGGAGGACTGTACTAGAAAGGACGCCATTCTTGATAAGGTCCACAGAAAACTGGGAGGTCAGGGATGTTCAGCTTAAGGCCAAGGCTAGTCAGTGGTGACGATGTCAGTGTATAGCTTTGTAGGGGGAAAGAATACAAACTGATCATATGCTCCTGTATGATTTAGAGTAAGAATGCAAACATAGTGAAGTTAAAAGTATGGATCGTGGTGAGCGGAGGCAGAATGTCGACTGTAGACATAACAAGGAAGTAAAACAACCACTAGAATGGGTCTGGTATGAAATACTCAGAGCAAGGTTTTAAGACAAAAAGGAAGGGAAGGTCAGTTTGGTTATACAGGATGCGAGGCTAGCAACTGGGTAAAGGTCAGACCCAGCAAAAAAATGGAAGGAAGGCAGTAGGGCTGTAGAAAAGGCACAGTACAAGAGGCAAGAAGAATGGAAATAAAAGGGTAGAGGCAGCAAAGGGGAAAGCTAAAGCAGAAATGTATTCTTTCAAATGTATATAACCAATCTAGGCATTCTACCTAGCTACAGGACACCTTGAGAGGACAGTACTAGCTATTATGACCTACCTGAACTTCAACAAGACCTTTCACTTGGACCCACGCATAGGGGGCTCCTAGGAAAGGTGGAAGTGATTCCAGCAAGGCTAAGACTAAATAACTATAGCAATACATGGCAGGACAAAGAGGGTCATTTTACACAGTATACCTGGTCATAATTTTTTTTCACTGACTTCATTATTTACTTATGTGCCAACCTTTTAATGGATTCAAGGTTTTCTACAGCTGCAAAAAATGGAGCGTGGGAGAGCAACTGATTAAGATTAGCGTGCTGTGTCCACAGCGATGTTACTGTACAATTACATACATATAAGTAGTAGGAAACACGTGGGACAGACTTCCCAGCATGGCAGGTTAAGACCAGAAGTGTCACTCTTAGAAAAGTGTAAGAGAAGGAACAGATCAACAAAAATACTTGAAAAGATAGACATGATAAAAGTAACATGCAGAATCAGAACAGGTCAGGATCTATCATACACTATTGCAAATAAACTAAAGTTATCAGAACAGACAGAAAACCTTAGAAGACCTGCAAATGAATATAAAGAAAAAGTAAAAAACAAAGCAAAAGGAATAGAACCACCAACAAGAAAAAAATACACTTTTTTGAAAAATATCTTTGAAGACCTTGTGGAACAAAAAGATGCTAAACTGGACAGACGTAAAAGAAACAGTAAGACGTTCATATGTACAGGATATGAAATGGGATGAAGTAACAGCCACAGAAACTGAAATAAAATTCATAAAAGCTCCTAACTGGGAACTCCCAGACCCAGATGTAGTACCTCATTTTTGGCCAAAAGTATTGACATCTTTACAGGAAGATTTAGCTCCGAGTAAGAATTACTTATAGGAGCATCACGAACAGATCTCAGCCTGCTTAACAGGAAAAACAATAATCCTTAAGACTGAACCTGAAAGCTATCCTAAAAACTATAGATCAATAACTTTCCTTCCGACTGTATAAACTACATACTGGAATTGATGCTGACAAAGTTTACAGTTATTCAGTAGAAAACTCAATCGTGGCAACAGAACAAAAGATACATAGAACAAAGGTTCACTTATTTTTAAATAAAGTCATAATAGAGAATTGTAAAAAGGGGAATAATTTGAGTATGACATGGATAGATTACAAAACAAGCATTTGACAGCATCCCACATTCATGGATAAAGGAGTGCTTACAGATGTACAAGATACACCCTGCATTGATCAGTCACATTACAGTGACCATGAAACAGTGACAAACCCACTTTACAGCTAAGCCATGGTAAAAGACAAATTATTATCCCACGGATAAAAATTCAAGGGGGGACATTCCAGGGTGACTAACTGCTGCTCGTTTGTCCTATCCTTGACCCATTAAGCTGGCTATTTAACAAACTAGGTCATGATTACAATTTGGCTCCCAGAAAACAACCAAGTATAAAGATTTTTCATTTTCCTTTTGTAGGGGACTTAAAACAGTTTAGTTCCTTGGATGAGGAGCTGAAAGCACAACTGCAAGTGTTTAACACTTTCTCAGATGATACAGGAATGTAATTTGGTCTTGATAAATGTAGAAAAGCAACATTTAAAGCAGGGAATCTTCAGCATCAATAAAATATCAGTCTGGGACAGGAATGTCACATAAAGGAACTTGAGCGAGAGGGGGTGTATAAATATTTTACAATTGAAGGATCAAAAATAAAACATGAACAAATGGGAACAAAACTCAGTATGGAATATTTTAGAAGACTAAATTGAATACTGAAAACAGCCCTGATATTTAGGAACAAAGTCCAAACTATAAACCAATTTCCTCTTCCTGTTCTAACTTACAGTTTTGGGGTGACAGATTGGCTCCAAAGAGTATTGGATCAGTTGAACACGAAAACAAGAAAAATGCTTCACACTTACCAAATGAAATGTAAAAATTAGTGCATACCGAGATTATGGACTCCTTGTTCTGAAGGAGATATGGGCCTCCTTGAAATCTTATTACATGCACAGATCTGCAACTGTGGGACTGCATACATATCTGCTGACTTCACCAGATCCAAACATTGCGAAAGTTTTAAAGCATGAGGAGAACAAGTCTAAGATGACTTCCCTGCTTAGTTTAGCAGAAGCATATTGGTGCCAGACAGGGGTGTAAGTCAAACCAGAGGCATACAAAAATTAGGCAGCAAGTGTGTCAAAAACAAAAGATAATTTAAGAAGGATCAGATGAGATGGCAAGAAATGTGGAAAAGGCATAAATATAACTTCTGGAACAACCTCATGTCGATCAGGATCTGACGCAAGAATTATGGAGAGGCGAATTTAAACCAAAAGATGAAAGGTTAATATTGACGACGCAGGATAGTGGACCATGTATACATTGGTTTGCAAACTCCATTGAACATGTGGGAGAAACAGACAAATGCAGGCTCTGTAAAACAGATCTGGAAACAGTCACACTTTGTTGCTGGGTATGATACACTAATGGCAGAATTCCTGTATACTGAAAGGCATAACAATGTGGCAAGACTGCTGCATTGAGGATTGTAGAAACACTACAATACTGCAATACTGAAGTACTGAAGCATTGGAAACATTCATCAAAAAGCATTAGAGAGAATGAAGACGTGCATATCACATGGGATCACCTATTACCAACAGTCCAAAAAACTGATGGGAGAAAAACAGATACAGTAGTCCACGAAAGTAAGACAAAAGTAGCATTGATCACAGAAAATACTGCAACCAGTGACCAAGAGCATCTTATGTACAGAGAGAGACACACAAAGTCATAAAACTGAAAAACAAATGAGTCATATTTAGATATACTACTGATACATGTAACTCCATATGAATTACAGGAAGAGTCAACTCTGGGCACCCAACAGGTGCTGTGAAGAGCACATTTGGCTTACATTATTTATTTATTTCATTTGCAGTTGGTTTCCCAGGATAGTCCATTGGGCCAAGATGAACCCGTTTTCAATGGAGTCCCGGGGAGAAAAGCTCCAAAAACAAGCAAGGTTACAATAAGGTTTTAGGTTACAGTTATTACAAATATTACAGACTAGAGCAAAAAACATTACAAATAGTACAGACTAGTGAAAAACATTACAGATGCTACAGACTAGTAAAAAAAAGAACATTACAGTATAAATACTGAGAAGCCATTACATCTTAAGGAAGCTTGCACTTAAGAGGTGCATTCTAATACATTCTTTGTAAATAGCTTAGTAAGTACAAGGGAAGGATGCATGAGTTAGGAGAGAAAGTAAAATGGAAATTGCCAGTGTAAAGAGGGGGAGAGAAAAGTAAAATGGAAATTGCCAGTGTAAATTATGTGGGATGGGAGCAGGAGCATTCCCACTGGGATATTAGATGTGAGTGAAGAGATTTTTTGAATAGAAAGTGGTTAGAGGTGGTACGAATGGATGGTGGTACGGAGTTCCAGAGACGTGCTAGACCATAGGATAGGAGATTTTTACCTGGGGGACTAGTTGGTTTGTACAATTCTATTAGGTTTTGGCTGTTAGACCTTAGTACTCTGTCAGGGAGGTGCATTTTAAAGGCAAAGGAAAGGGAGGGACAGAGGGAGGGGTTGAAAATGACCTTATGTGCAAGAGTAAGTTGAGTGTAGGTGAGATAATTGGATAGTTGTAGCCATTTTAGTTTGTGGAGAGATGAACAGTGGTGGGTGGAGGACTTATGGCTGGTAGCGAACTTGGCAATTTTGTTGTAGCAAGAGGAAAGTTGTGTTTTAAGGGAAGATTGTAGGCTAGTTAGGAGTGGGGCTCCATAGAGGAGGGAGGGGATAAGAAATGTGGTAGAGAGAGTGATTTTAGTGGAGGGTGTGAGATAACGATTTTGCCAGTAGAGCTTGCCAAGTTTTTGGTGGGTTTTTTTGATATTTAGTTGAAGGTGGGAATTTAATTTAAGCTGTCAATTTGGACCCCTAGTAATTTGGCCTCTGATACCAATTCAAGAGATGTGTTGTTATGGCTAGTGAAAGAGGATGTGTTTGTATTGAAAGAGGTGACTTTAGAGGGAGTAAATACCATTAATTTGGTTTTAGAGGCATTGAGTGCTAGGTGATTTTTTTTCATCCATTATTTGGTGGTTGAGAATGCATCTTGTGCAAGCTTTAGGAGTGTAAGGATGGAGGTGGCAGAACAGATAATAGTTGAATCATCTGCGTATTGGATGATATTTGAGAAAGGAATAGAGTCGCGGAAGTCATTTATAAATATACTGAAGAGGAGGGGACCCAGTATGAATCCCTGGGGAACTCCAGTTGGAGTGTTAAGGAATGAGGAGGTGGCCTTTTTCCATTTTACTGCTTGATATCTATTTGATAAGTAGCTGGAGAACCAGTTCAGAGAGGAAGGTGATAGGTTAAGCTTAGAGAGTTTAGTTAGAAGTAGATTGTGAGAGATAGTGTCAAAGGCCTTAGAGAGGTCAAGTAGGAGGGTAGAAAATGTGGCCGGAGTCCCGGGCTTTATTCACAGTTTCCAGAAAGGAGAGGAGGGCTGTCATAGTGCTGTGACAGGGTCTAAATCCATGTTTTGTGGGACATTAAAGATTGAAGCAATATTAATTTCATGAACTTTAATTATACTTTCACTCAGTAATGGGGTTCATTCCCATCATGGTACTAGAAACCCAAAAGACATGGAGAAATTATACAGGGATGCAAAAGATCATGTCATGGAGATGCAAAATAGTAACCCTGAAGTGAAAGGATAGGAAGGATGGGAAACAGGCAGCAAAATCCATAGGTCAGGGGTGGTGGCTCAGTTATGATGCTGGGTGCATGACTGTATCCCCTCAAAAGGAAAAAAAATGTTTTAAAACAAAGTTGCAATTTGTTTTCACTTACAAAACAGATGACTGTCCCATCTTCATGCCTTTAATCCAAACGCCAAGAGAGAATAAGATGAGTATACATTACTACATGTCCACTTGCCATTTTGGGGTCACAGAAATAGCTCTGAAATGAGAGCTTACTGGACTGTTAGACAAAACAGCCATTACCCTTTGACTATAGGGTTTACCGAGTGATTGGTTACTGAGGTACATATGAATGGGAAAGAAAAAGACTTCTGGATAGACTCAAACAGGTTCAAGTGTCAGCCAAAAACTTTTATTTAATAACATTTAATCAAAAAAAATTTTCTGCAGTATGACCTCTTACGCAATGACTTAACTACCTTAATTTTCTCTGTCTGCCATTGCCATCTAACCTGAATAATGGTCAGTATGTATGTATGTATGATTTTACTTTTATGCATTTAATATTTTTTTATGAGACTATACATTTGCATGTTCAGGAAGGGGAGGTTGTGCCTTCTGTCCTGACAGCAACAAACTGAAATACATTACTTCAGTAATTTATGCATTCACAATCAGATATACAACATGCTCAGAGTCAAAGTGGCTATAATTGGGGGGTACATCCGTTTTTGTGCCTGTGCACCTTCATGCCTGTGGAGATGCAATGGTCTGCACTACATGCGGTCTGAAAACTAGCTGAAATGAATGTACTATAGTCATTACTTGTTTTAGTCATTTGCTAACAATCCGAGATCTGAGGTCTTTGGAGTCAATGAAGTAGCTAAAGTTGGTGGACATGTGCATCCGCGTGCACATATGGGGAGGTATGCAATAAACTGCACTGAATACATCTGCCAACAATGAGCTGAAATTCATTACTGTGGCCACTATATGTATTCAGGAATTACCTTGTAGATAGATGAAACAAATACTTTACTGCTCTGCCTATACTGCCTAGGTTTCTGTACCATATAGTAGCACTGGTCAAACACTTTGCTATTCAGCTTCTTTGGCATTACTCTGTCATACACTACCCTTGGCACTCTATCAGTTGATTGCAGCACCCCCCCCCCCCGGATACTTGAAGATGTTAACCTGTTCTTTTATTTTCCCTTTTATCTCAATTCTCAAATTCTTCTGATTTCCCCCCATTTGCTGCCATTACAATTCTCTTATCTGTACTCAGTTTCAAACTATGGGCCTTCAGTTTTATATTCCATTCCCCTATGTTTTTCAGACGTTCTTGCTCAGAGTCTGCCTGCAATGCCGCATCATCCACATACAGCAATTTTGCTGATCTGTCCCTGGTGATCGGTTTGCTAATGTAGTCCATCAGCGATAAGAAGAGCAGCGGGATCAGAGCTGAACCCTGGTGCAGCTGAACCCTGGTGCATACCCTCCCTCACTGGGAAATCCCACAGTCCAAACAAACATGTCCTTGTATATAACCTGCACCAATTCTGAATGTTTCTGGGACTTCAAACCACCACAGAACTGCCCACATCAGCTTTCTAGGGACCTTGTCATATATGCTTTCCCCAAGTCTAGGAATACCCAGTTGGACTCCCTTTCCTCATCTCTAGCTCCTTTTCTGCTACATGTCTCACTAAACAGGTCATTTATGCTGCATTCTGATCTGAATCCAAACTGCTCACTTCCAATCTTACTTTCTACTACTCAGCATGTGTTTCTCAATCACCCTCTTCACAACTCTCATGCAGTGTGACAGGAGTTTGATACCTCTGGGGGTGCCTCTTTCTCCATACTGGTATGGGCACCCTCAATTTTCCTTCGCGCTGTTCTTTTTCTAAAGGGTGGGCTCCTTTATTGTAGGCTGTGTCTGGGGCAGTACTTCTTCTGTGGGGTTTTCTTCATTCAGAAGTGGCTGGAAGTACTTCTTCCATCTGCCTTTGTCATCATGTGGATTGGTAAAGCAGGCTGTTACTCGCATCCTTTTATGAAGTATGCCTGAATATATTTTTTATCTTTCTGTCTTTACCTTGCAACCTGCTAAGAGTTTTTTTGTGCCATTTACTGGGTCACGTTTCAGAAGCTGATAAGCGTTTCTCTGATGTCTTGTTCTTCGCTATTGCTCTTAGAAAAGACGGACCAGGCTAGCAAACAGGCCATCTGCCACTTTTTCCTGCACTCTGTCTTTCCTTTGATGACTTCTGCATCTGCATTCCACCACCATCCTTTTCTTACGTACCTTTTTCCGTACCTGGCTTGACCAGGTGTCTGTCCTACAGTCCTCACAAACACTATATTGTCCTTCAACTCTATCTATTTGCTCTTGTTCCTGACGTGGTAGAGTCCTGAGCAATTCTGTGAACGTTTGTGCTTTTTATCCAGTCAACTTATAGGTCCTCATCCTAGTCTCTGTTGACCTAAAACTCTTCTCTGACCACTGCTTTGCAGCTGACTGTGGCAACCAGTGGTTAATGCTGTGGCCTGACTGTTTCACTGGGGATGACTTTGCAATTACTGATTTGATGCCAGTGCCCTTTCCATACTAGGAAGATGTCCACCAAGGTTACATGTTGGCCACTCTTGTAATGTGAGTTTGTAAATCTCTTGCTGAGCCATGTGATAGCCACCATCAAGCCATTTGCCAGACAGACATTTAGAATGGCTTCTCCTTCTTTATTCCTGTTGCCTCAGCCATGTGGACCCAGGCAGTCCTCATATCCTGTTGTCTGTTCCAATATGTGCATTCAGTTCACCCATTAATGACGAGTCATGCTGCCCTGCTTTATTTAGCAGGTCTTACAACTGCCATCTGAATTAACTCCTTTTCTCACCATCACACCTGCTGTGAGGCTGAGATTATCACTACACTGGACTCTGACATGAGTCTCACTAATTTTGATAAAATCTCTCACGGTCTTCTGAAACCTCTCGCTCACCACAATTCCCAAACAATTTCTAGACTGTTCTCCTTAGTAGTATGCTCTAGAACACTCTAGATCCCAAGCCAAGTGGCTTTCCTGCAATGCTCTTCCATTTTGTTTCCTGGATACACAGGATCATAGAAGATTACTAGGCTATCAAACAAACCAGAGGTCATTTCAAGCCTAGCTGTTTCATTCCACTGTAACACTATAGAAATGTTAGTTAATACCCAAGATTGCGTTTAGTAATGACTGCCCATGTCCAGGAGGGTTGTGGGCACTATTCCCAGTAAGAATGGTCATAGAAATGCTCTGTTTCATATAAATAGGCAGCCTATTCCTAAGATATGGCAGTCACTGAGAAATAAATTGGTCCTTCCAGCATATCCTATTTAGGTTGTAGGCCATATTTAGGTGCCTGGAATGGGTGATCGTAGTCCTCTTGGATTTACAGATATGCAGCAAGTTCATTAGGTTTGGGTCTGAGATTGCTCTGTAGGCCAGGCATAAATCTCCCATCAAAAGTCTATACAATACAGAGTAATGTGACAGCGACTTTAGCCACTCTGTGTATTTCACATGCTGGAATTCCTTGATCTTCTTTGTTAGAAACCTCTGAGGTCTCTCCAATTGCTGCAGGTGCTTTGTACAGTACATGCCGAATGGGGTGTTATAGTCAATTATGAGCCGAATTACTGCCAAGTATAGAGGGGTTATAACCACTTTTGCTCTCAAAGTGATGCCTTTACTAATCAAAAGTGCCATGTAGAAAGCCTTCCTTACTACAGTAGACACATGGTGGTTGAAGTTAAAGTTCCGCTCAGCTTGTGAACCCAAGTACGTTACCACTTTCTCTGTACTTAGGGTATTGTTAACTTGATAGTGTGAAGGGAAATTGTTTGTGCCGAAGGGAATGACAATGCATTTCTTCGCATTCAGTTTGAGACCGTTACTAAGGCACCAGTCACTGGTCTCTGTAAGACCCTCCTGAAGTATACTGACACCATTTGGGGAGTCAATAACTTCACCCATTTTGCAGTTGTCTGCAAACCTGGTCAGCCAAACCCTTAGTTTTGATCTGAACTTCTGAGAAGTATATACCAAACAGTTGGGGGCCCAGCACTGACCCCTGTGGCACCCTGCTGGTAATGGGTTTGCAGGTTGACATGGAGTCGCACACTTTGATAGTGTGTCTGGTTTGTGAGCCAGTTAGCAAACCATCTTACAACAAAGGGGTTTACATTCAGTTCACTAAGTTTATCTGTAATGCCTTTATTTATGAGGTCCATAATGATACGTTCCATGGCCTTACACACAAGGCTGGTCAGGCTTCTGGATCTGTAACTCCCAGAGTCTGTTGCTAAGTCACCTTTGTGGAGAGGAATAACTGTTGCTGTTCTCCATTCCACAGGAACAAAGTCAGTGGTTAGGCTAGGATTGAAAAGGTTACTTGATGATGCTAGTTCATGTTTTAGCCTGTTTAGAAGACAGCCTGGGATGCCGTCTGGTCCCACAGAGGCTGTATTTTTTGCCTTGGACAACTCTGATGACCTGTTCTTTAGCTATGTAGCATAAGGGGTGGGGGTGGTGGGGGTTTGGGGCAAGGTTTGCAATTGATTTGGAGAGGATGGGGGGGGTGACATTTTCATCAAACCTAAACGCTAACAGGTTTTCTATCTTTGTGGGGTCAGTGTGCGTGATACCATTGGTCTCTACTTCCGCACATGTTTGGGTCCTAACTTTTAGACTACATACTTAGACGTAAAAGGCCTTATGGTTATATCCTTATAGGTTCATCGGTGTGTACTAGGTTAATGGCCCTGGGGCTTTTACAAGCCTAGCCATAGGATTACCATGGCATCATGCCACCCGACCTTAGTTCCCTGTGCCTCTGTCGAGTAGAGCCACTGGAGTAATCCCGGGGTGAATTTTCTGTTTCCCATCCACTCATCAAGATTACTCTGGAGGAAGGCCAGTGAGGTGCTCTGTGAGATATGTATTGGAAGTCTATTCCATAGCATGGGCAGTTTCTGAGTTATGAACCTGTCCCTCCAGCGCATTCTGCTGATTGTGGTAATGAGGTGAGGTCTCCGGAGCATGTGGTGTGGAGGGATTGGAATTTTAGATGTAGCATTTCTAACAGAGCTGGGTCAGACATGGCTTTGTAAGTTAAGCTTGGATCACCTCTAAGTAGGCGATATGACACAGAGAATAGTTGGGAGTTTTTTTTAGTCTGTCCATATAGGACAAGTGTTTAAGGCCTAGGATCCTCTTTGTGAGGTACTTTTATGGCCTCTCCAGTTGTTGCAGGTGTCTAGTGAGGTACATGGCAAATGGCGCATTGTACTCTATGATTGGCCTAATGAGGGAAGAATAGAGGGAGACAATGACCTCTTTCTTCCTGGATGCAAAACCTTTAGTAATGAGATGTGCCACATAGGACTTTCTGACCACAGTGGCAATGTGGTGATCAACAGAGAGGTTGATGTCAACCTGTGTTCCCAGATCGGTTATAATTCCTTCTATGTTCACTGGACTACCATCGATGTGGTAACTCATGGGAACAGGGTTTTCCCCAAAGTGGATGACAACTTCTTTTGGCATTGAGCTTAAGGCCATGGTCCTGACACTAGTCGGTCTCAGTGAGGCCTTTCTCTAGGATGTCAACATTACTTGGGGAGTTAATAGCTCCCAATTTGCAATAGTCTGTGAACTTTCTCAGCCAGAGTCCCTTTGTGTTGGCCTGGACTTCAGAGAAGTAGATACCAAACAGGAGAGGACCCAGGACCGAACCCTGTGGGACTCCACTCATGACTGGTTGGCAGTCTGACTTGGAGTCAGCTACTTTCACACTGTGGGTTCCATCTGTGAGCCAGTTTACAACCCACCTAGTGATACAAGGTTGATGCCTTGGCTCTGCTAGCTTTTTCAGAAAGGCCCTTAGAGTATTTGACAAGTTGCCTTATTTGCCTGTTGAGGCTGAGGAGGGGGCTTTTTCATTGTTGGGGTCTTGACATTGTTTTCATGGACAGCAACTTTTTGCATTTTGACTGCTATGGTGGCTTGTTTTTACTTGGGGCTCTGGCTTTGATTCTTTGTGGTGCAGCCAAATCTATACACTTATGCAAGTGATTCTACAGGCTTTAGTGTAAGTTTTGGTGTAGTTACCACTTCCAGCTAGGGGTGGGGCCTGGAATGCATTCATACCATCACCTAGGAGGGTGTAGCTTTTGCCTTAGTGATGTTTCTTAGTCTAATTTTACTCAGTTTTGGTGTTAGTGTCAGCTCGAAGGTGACTGATTTATGGTCAGATTTAACTACTGATGGTCCAATAGCTGTGGTGGTGTATCCATTTTACATGTTAGTGAGGACCAGATATAGTATGTTTGTTCCTCTTGTCAGGGTATGAACAATTTGTTCCAGGGCATTTGAATTAAAGTCAAGGAACTTTTGCACTAGCAAGTTTGGGCTAGAGTAGGTTTCCCAGTTAATGGTGGGATAGTTGAAATCCCCCATAACCAGAGTATGTGGTTAATATTTGCATTGTCTCCCGTTTGGTCAAGTAGGCTTCATATGCGTCATGACCCACTGAGAAGGATGTATAACTGGCTATGACTTGAATGGGGGGTCTTAACTCCAAGCTCAAATTATGGTGGGCAAGTCCATGGAGTTATCCTTTCTAACTAGATGGGAGGTGAATTTATCTCTAATATAGACAGAAACACCATCTCCTTTAGGTCTCATACGTTCATTTCATGGTCTGAAGGTGTGGAAGGCATTGTAGCCTTTTAAGGCCGGGGGACTCTCTGAAACCTTGAATCAGGTTTCTGTGACTGCACAGCTACATCTTCCAGTGATAGAAGTGCTTTCAGGGTGTGCAGTTTTTGGTTTAAGCTCCTAGCGTTTAGTAGCATGAGTCTTATTTTTTTATGACTGGCAAATTTCACACTGGTAAGTTTGAGGCTGTGCTTAAAAAGGCACTATGGGGGAGACTAGAGCCTTTGCCAGCAGCCAAAAACCTAGAAGTGCCAAGTGCAGACCGTCTCTGGCAAAGCAGCAATGTTTGTTGACCATGGCTTTCTAGGCTGATAGGAACTGGATCCCCTTTGAATGATACCAAAATTAAGCCAATTATTGAAATCAATCCAGCATCCTCCTTACCACTTCCAAGCTTCAACCTGTCAGTGAACCTACACTGAGCACAGCAATCCTAAGGTCATGACTGACAGGTTTGCTTGAATTTACTTCCAACTGGCTAGTAGATTACTGACCCATTGCTTCTGGGCTTTATGGTAGGCACACACTGGCTAAAAGAGGCAAACACAGCAGTGCCACCATCACCATGGATCCCTGGTGTGAGCTGAAGTAGGCCAGGTCCTCAGCCTGCTTATCACCAGTAAATACCCATGCTTATTTTTGGAGACATTAGTCAATATGAACGCATCACCTACAGACAAATTTTTTATACCATCAAATGGCTAACCTTAGCAGGACATGCAGTTTGTGTTCCAAGTTCACCTATCTAGGGGATACTGAGCAACACAGTTGATGCACAAAGTGATTGGTCTATACAACTCTTCCCTCTATAGGGCACCACCAAGAATCTGTGCTGCTGCTCACAATTCCATTCATGGGGGAGTTTGAAATGGAATCACTCAGCATCTTTTTGGGAGGGACCCCCACAGAGACATGGAGAACATGCAAACTCCATACAGGTATTGGCTGGAGATCAAGATCAAACCTTGTACCTTTTACATGGGAGGAAATGACCTTTACTATTATGCCAACTGACGCTGCTCATCTTATCTTTGATAAAGGAGTTATTGGTCAGTCAGACTTCCCTGGTAAACAAATGTCAAATAAATACATAAATAAATGCTACATAAAAATGCATAGCATCTCTCTTGCCTACAATCACAAAACAGCAGAAAAAACACATGCCTTTCTCCACAGGCAGGCAAGGCAGGGGTGCGCCTTTCCCCACAGTCAGGCAGGCAGGGGTGCCTTTCCCCACAGGCAGGCAAGCAGGGGTGCCTTTCGCCACAGGCAAGCAGGCAGGCAGGGGTGCCTTTCACCACAGGCAAACAGGCAGGCAGGGGTGCCTTTCCACAGGCAAACAGGCAGGCAGGGGTGCCTTTCCACAGGCAAACAGGCAGGCAGGGGTGCCTTTCCACAGGCAAACAGGCAGGCAGGGTGCCTTTCCACAGGCAAACAGGCAGGCAGGGGTGCCTTTCCACAGGCAAACAGGCAGGCAGGGGTGCCTTTCCACAGGCAAACAGGCAGGCAGGGGTGCCTTTCCACAGGCAAACAGGCAGGCAGGGGTGCCTTTCCACAGGCAAACAGGCAGGCAGGGGTGCCTTTCCACAGGCAAACAGGCAGGCAGGGGTGCCTTTCCACAGGCAAACAGGCAGGCAGGGGTGCCTTTCCACAGGCAAACAGGCAGGCAGGGGTGCCTTTCCACAGGCAAACAGGCAGGCAGGGGTGCCTTTCCACAGGCAAGCAGGCAGGGGTGCCTTTCCACAGGCAAGCAGGCAGGGGTGCCTTTCCACAGGCAAGTAGGCAGGCAAGGGTGCCTTTCCACAGACAAGCAGGCAGGGTTACTCAAATGATTATGAACAGCATACTAAAAAATATGCATTAAAAAAAGTCTTCCCCTGTTCCCACTGCATAACACATTTGAGTTAAAACTTCCATTCATTAATTTCTTCTCTTAATTCAGGCTACATCAGGAAAGTCACCTTATACAGCCTAAAACAAAGGAAAAAGCATCTTATTGCTTTATCTAGTAGCCAAAATAGCAGCTGTTAAAATGGCAAGTATGCCTCCCTAAAACAGGGGGCCACATAAGGCACAATAATCTTGTACTGCATGGAACTTGCTGATTATGATCCGATATTTGGAAAAAGACAAATTCAGTTAAGCAGCAGTGTGTCACGAGACCTGACCTTAACAAATGTTAAGCACCCCCTGCTTGTGTTAAGGTTGGGTCTAATGCTCGGCAGTAAAATCTGCCAGTACTACCTCGTAAACGACAGTGGCAGAACAAAAAATAGGTAGTTTAAACAAGATGTGCATTCACCCATATTTTCCAAAGGATTCAGAGTGTTAAATGTATGTCATTATTCAATGACTAATCCTCAGCAATTTGTCTGCAAATCACACATTTCTCTCAAGATGAATTTCCTGGCATCCATGTCTCGAACACATAACTTTGTTAGCACTGGCAACCCAATCATAATCCTCTCTGTTCTACATGGGGGGGCATATGCATGAACATTGGGCTGTTTTAAGAATATCTCAGCACAGTCAAATGATTTGTTTTCTTTATAGAAAACAGAAATGAGTTCCAAGTCCCACAAACAGGAAATTATTTTAATTAAAAAAAAGAAAACACATTAAAGCAAATAAAACCTATTTTTCATCTGGGAGGGTTGCAACCCAGCAGTCCATTATCACGATCCACTTCTATACACCAGCAGTTGCACACAGTAAATTTGTGGATTGCAGCAAATGGCTGTGCTTTTACCAAGTTTGTACTACTTCATGACTGTTTTCTTAGCTACATAATCTATTCAGAAGTACAGAAAGTACAACAGCATATCTAACCATTCATCCATACCTTGAATCTGCCATTTCATTTAGTTCTAGAGATTTACTGTGTAACCAGTATCCAAATGCAGTGACTAGCAAATTAAGAATTTTCCTCAGATTTGGGGAACCCCTTTCTTTTTCAATAAAGAAAGGTGCAAACATGTAAGGATGGCATCACTTTCAAGATCAAGTCAGTAGAAACAGAAAAATAAATGGAATAGGGGTGGGGTCTGAACAAGCACTTGGAAACTTTGAAGAAGGAAGATGAGAAGAGAGAGAAACCTCCGAATCTGCTTATAGAAATGTGTACACACAATGTGAAAAGCGCTTAGGAGACACCATGAATTGCCACTTCTGCCCCTGTGTTACCATAGTGCTGAAAGTGTCTGGAACCTTCTGTCACAGCATTCATGCTTCAATGTCTTGTGCTGGGATTACAGCCTAAACTACGAGAAGCTTTGCTTTACTTGCATTTTATGTCATACTTCCCAATCGTACTGAATTACTCTGTTTTTACCGAGTTTTAGGGTGAAATAATGGGGTGCCACAATTGCCGAATGGCACCCCTTCATTTCCAAT
Source organism: Protopterus annectens (assembly GCF_019279795.1). Classification (NCBI taxonomy): domain Eukaryota; kingdom Metazoa; phylum Chordata; order Ceratodontiformes; family Protopteridae; genus Protopterus; species Protopterus annectens. The sequence continues at coordinate 1,491,861,075 of NC_056745.1, read as the reverse complement.
TTTCCCAGCTTTTATTTTTAAATTTTGTTCCCCGCATTTTGAGCTGATATCATCATGTGTGCGATGACGTCAGCACTGTCAGCCTGTTGGAATTGAGCTCAAGGGCTCACGTGCACATTTCCGGCTGGCTGCTTGAATGGATCTGTGGGCGGGAAGGACTTGCGTCTGGGTACTACTACTGCTGAGCTTGTGTGAGCGGGAAGGACTTATTTTCTAGGCTGCCTGCTTCTGGAAGGAACTTGCTGCAGATCTGGGCTGCTTCAGGAAGGGACTTGCTGCAGAGCTTGTGCAAGCAGAACTTGTGTTATACTGCTTAAGGTAGGTTTCGGAAACGACTGGTGTGTGCGCACCTGATTATGAAAGACAATAAGAAAACTCAAACATTTTATTTCAATTATCCAGTCACATTACAGTATTTTTCCTATGGATATGACTTGGTTCTCTGACATAACGTTGGCTATAGACAGGACTGTGCAAAATATCCCGCCCCTCAGCTCACTTCTGAAGGGGATTTTTAATCGATAGTATCATAAACCAATGTGATGATTAATGAAGACTAATTATTTACGGCATTACATGGATGGTCTGAACATGTTTTTAGATTTAGGACTTGATTCTTCAATTTTATGAACCATTATGTATAGTCTGCAGTGAAAGATTTGAACTTGTCTATTATTAAAAAATGATATTTATTTTAATGATAAAAATATACATTTGGTAAAAGGGTTTCCTGTTTGTTCTTCTGGCATTATAACAATGCATAGTCACTGCTCCTTTGTTTCTAAGGATATTGGAAATGTGTTGAGGTTGCTGTGTGGTTTGTAACATTAAAAACGTTTATGGCTGGCAGCACTTATCTGGCTTTCACTAATGGTTCCCATGTCTTAGTAAAGGAGACATTTACAATTTGTAATAGTGGGCTTTAAGTAAATTCTATGGAGGTGTCTGTTTAATGAGTAGGTCTTTGCTCTTATGATGGCTGATTTGTGATATCCGACTCTGGTTACGCTTGTATGCATGTGTGTGTTTACAGACTGGGAAATATCTCACTATTTTGAGGAACAGCTATTATCCTGTAGTGGGGGGAGTTTTGGCTCATGTGTATTATTTGGGTTTAATAGACTTCACAATGCAGTGGCATTTATGGTTTTGAGTTACAAATGGATTGGTTTGCATTTCTGATTTGTGTTTGAGCTCCCTATGGTCATCATGCAGTCTAGTGGTAATGATAACATATCATAACAGGTAACATACTATACCACTTCTATTACTGCTCTATTGTTACTCTTCCACATCATGCTCTGTAAATACTCCTTCATCACCCTTTCACTACTACTTCTCTTCTCCTTATCCTGCCTCCACTACCTCTCTCAGCCCACTACCTCCTTCACCTTTACATCCTTTCACATAACTAACCACCACAACTCACCTCAATCACAATCATACTCACTTATTTCCCCCCATTTATATCCCTCAGACAACCTCCTTCTATATCGATATAGACTTATCTCCCATCACACAATATCCATTCCCATAACTACCAATAAAACCACCCATTTTACCACAAATCCCAATCTCACAACCCTGCTATCTATCCGCCTAAATTATTTTATACCACACCTAATTGGTACTCTCTTATCAGGTGACATCCATCCCAACCCAGGCCCTGCCACTATATCCACCACTACTAAATCCTTATTATTCACTTCCTTAAATCCACAAAGTATCGTTAACAAACTCCCAAACCTTCATGCTTGGCTAATACACAATAAACCTGACATCTTGACTATCTCTGAAACCTGGCTAAAGCCTCATATTAAGGACTCTGAAATTATTCCCCCTAACTACTCCATTATAAGAAAGGATAGACCTCTCAAAAAAGGCGGAGGAGTTGCTCTCATATATTCCTCCTCCCTAGTAGTTACACCCTGCAACAAACCTATCCCACAATTTAACAACGCTGAACTTCTCCTTACTCTATTACAGATCAATAATCACAAGCACATATATATAGCTTCCCTCTATATCCCACCAGGAGATAATATCTCTACACTTGAACTTATACTCTGTTGGCTTTCCAGCAACATTAGTAACGAAACCATAATCCTTGGTGATGTAAACATTAACTGGGCCCTTATCCAGGCTCCTGCAAACACCACCAATATCAACCTCTACAATTTCTCTCAACTAGTCAACTTGCCCACTCACCCTGCCAAAACCCCCTTAAATGGGAGCATATTGGACTGGATTCTAGTCTCTCATCCCCACTATTTCACCAACAGCGGCATCCTTCCCGACCCTCTAGGTGATCACCTACCCACCTTTACACACCGACTTCCCACTATCCTTCCAACGGACCCACAACATCATTACTATCCGTGACCGAAAAAAGTTCAACCCAACAACCTTTTCAAACTCTCTAAAAGCAGTAAATTGGACCTGTCTAAAAACACTACCTCTAGACAATGCTGTCTCATATTTTAACTCAACATTCTTAAAAGTACTTGATTCTCAAGCTCCCCTACGGACTAAAAGAATAAAAACTAACACAGCCCCTTGGCTATCTAAAACCACTCTTTCTACTATGAGACAAAGAGACAAAGCATGGGCACGTTTTCAAAAACATAAGGCAACCCCACTCCTTAACGAATACAAAATGCTCCGCAATAAAGTTAAGAAACACATCTCCTCTGATAGACAAAATTACTACTCTACTCTCCAAAACCAAAACAAAAACAACCCTCAAAAATTCTGGAAAGGAATCTCCACTCTCCTCCACCCCAGAAAACCAGATACTCCAAACCCAGATCCTAATGCTCCAGAACTAGATTTAGCTACCCAATTCAATTCCTTCTTTATTGACCCTATTTCCAAACTAACCTCCTCTTTCTCTATTTCCTCCACTACATCTTACACCCCTACACCAACCCCCAGTATCTCTTCATCCACACCCTACTCTACTCCCACTAATCCCACTATACCCCTTTCTGCACAAATTCCATCCTCACCTATACCACCCCCACATTCAACACCCTATAACTGCACTCTTTTCACTTTAAATCCCATACCTACTGCTACCATTAAGAAACTCCTTCAGAAATTGAAACCATGTACCAATGCTCCTGATAATATCCCTTCTTACTTTCTTAGCATCGCTGCAGAAAGTCTTGCCTATCCCATCAGCATCTTAATTAACCGCTCCCTTCAAGAAGGCTCAGTTCCCCAAATTTGGAAACAAGCATATATCATACCACTACACAAAGGTGGTAACAATAACAGCATTACCAATTTCCGTCCCATAGCCATCCTGTCCCCCATTGCAAAATCCTTGAAAAATGTGTACAACTTCAACTCCTCCCTCATCTCCTTGACAATAATCTTATCACCCCCACACAACACGGTTTCAGACCTAATCACAGCACCATGACTGCCCTTCTCTCCTTCCTTGAAACGATCAATAAAGCCCGTGACTCAGGACAAATCGTTTCTACCATACTCCTTGATCTTTCTAAAGCTTTCAATACTATCTCTCATACCCTGCTCTTAACTAAACTCTCCAAACTCTACCTATCCTCCTCCTCTTTGAACTGGTTATCTAGCTATCTTTCCAACAGAAATCAAGCTGTAAAGTGGAAAAAAGCAACCTCCTCCTTTCTAACCACCCCAACCGGAGTTCCACAAGGCTCTATACTGGGTCCTCTACTCTTCAATATCTTTATTAATGACTTCCACAAAGCTATCCCTTTCTCCAGCATCATCCAATATGCTGATGATTCTACTATCATCTGCTCTGCCTCTTCCATCCCCACTCTACAAAAACTTACTCAGGATGCCTTTTCTTCCACAGAACAATGGATGCTTAGCAATCATCTAGCTCTTAATGCCACCAAAACCAAATTAATGTTATTTACCCCTTCCAAACTCATTCCCCCCAACATGAACTCATTCTTAATTACCAGTCAAAATAACTTACCTCTCGAAATAGTATCAGATACCAAACTACTCGGAGTTTAGATCGACAACCAACTAAAATTCAATTCCCACTTACAAAAAAACATCAAAAAAACACATCAAAAAATTGGCATGCTGTATAGACAAAAGGACTACCTTACATCCACCACTAGAACCACTCTAGCTACTTCCTTTCTCATCCCCTCCCTTCTATATGGTGCTCCACTACTTACTAATCTTCAGTCCTCATTAAAAACACAGCTCACTTCATGCTATAATAAAATTGCTAAATTCGCCACCGCTCAAAGGTCTTCCACTCACCATTGTCTCTCCCTCCATAAACTAAAATGGTTAGAACTTCCCAACTATCTTACTTATACTCAACTAACTTTAGCCCACAAGCTAATCCTAAACCCCTCCAAGTGTCCCTCCCTTGCTCCTGCCCTTAAAATGCACCTACCAAACAGAGTGCTAAGGTCTAATAACCAAAATTTACTAGAAGTGCACAAACCGACTCGTCCCCAGGCAAGAACCTGCTTTCCTTCAGCCTCGCTCGCCTCTGGAACTCTCTACCACCTAACATCCGCATTACCTCTAACCACTCTACCTTCAAAAAGTCACTTTTCTCACATCTAGCATCTAAATGGGAATGCTCTTGCTCTCACCCCTCATAACCAACTCTACTAAATGCCCTTTAATAACATAATCTACCTTATTCACCTACTATGTGTGTTCTTTAAACTGCATTTATGTGTTTGTATTCAGTTCCTTCAATTGATTGTACCAATGCTTGTACTGCTTAAAATATGCTATCATTATGTTTTGCTAGTCCATTGTATCTAGAAATTACTATCAAATGTTAATGTATATCTATTTTTCTGTTTTGGAGCAAATGTTAATGCATTTCTATTTTCTGTTTTTGGAGCTTTTCTCCCCAGGACTCCATTGAAAACGGGTTCTTCAAGGCCCAATGGACTATCCTGGCAAACCAACTGCAATAAATAAATAAATAAATAAATAAATAGTGTTTTTTTAATGGAAGTTTAATGCATTTAAAGGTATAATGGCCTATTTGTCTGTATGGGGAATAAGTTTGCTGCTTAAGGTAGGAAATGACTGGTGTTTGTGTGTGTGTGTGTGTGTGTGTGTGCATGTGGAAATAGACTTTTATGACGGAAATGTTCTGAACTGGGCAGGCACTTTTGTAATTATTGGTTCATGGATTCTGTTTCATTGCCTACTGGAAAAATGTTCAAACTATAAATTCAAAATGCAATTGTGTGTAAGTAGACTTTTATGATGGAAATGTTCTGAATTGGGCAGTTTTGTCATTATTGGTTTATGCATTTTGTTTCATTGGCTACTGGAAAAATGTTAAAATAATAAATTTAAAATACACTGGCAAGTGTGCTGTATTATACAAGGAATATAATTTAATAAAGTCAGGAAGGTACATCAAAGAACACATGTATGTTCTTGTTTTGTGTGCAAGGGGCCAATGATTTGAAAATAGCCCAAAGGTAATCTTTATCTACCACTGGCCAGATGCATTTTCTTTGGATGTGGTGTGGGTTTCAATGAATGCAAGTTTCAAGGATAGAGAAGTTTTAATGCCAAGTCTATTTTCATTGTGAGACAGTGTTGCTTTGTTTAGCAGATATCTATTAGTGTTTGTGCATTAGGCTGTAAAATGTAAAAATAAAATTCAAATAATCACTGTAGAAGTAAAGCAGTATGCACACATTAGTGTTTATGGCAAATGGGGCGAAATAGCCAGGTAATGGGACATTGAAATGGCTGCAGGGGGACTTTGGTGCCATATTTTGTCTGTTCTTCAGTTTTTGTTGGAAAGTTGCAATCCCACAATTCCACTGCAGTGGGTGGGGTTATGTAATTATGTATTCAAATGTTATGTTAATAAGTGTACAGATTTGTACCTATTTTTTATGGGCCTTGCCCAGATTTTTGATGCTTCCAGGTTGAGAGGTATGTTTCATGTTCCTTTGTAGGTGTTTCACTTGCAGTAAACCCAGATTTAATCCAATTTCTGCAGTACTAGGTGCACATGTAAAAGGAGCGGTTATATACTCTTAAAATTCAAATTTGGTGTCAAGCACTGATCGTCATGATGGCTGGTATGGTCATTAACTTTACAGGACTTCTACAAGATCAATAACCCCAGCCTGTGTGGTTACAGCCTTCTGCTTACTGCTGTGTTTATTACTAAAAAACAAAATATAAACTTTCACCAAACATACCTCTCAAGTGTCATTGATTTCGTCTCATAGCTCCCCCTGCCGTCTCTCAAACTATTATTGATTTCCTGGTAAATTGCTGAAAATTGTAATTTTTTTTATTTTTATTTTTATTTATTTTATTTTATTTTACATTTGTTGACCGGGCTAGTCTAGCTGGATATATGTCCATTTTCAGTAGAGGCCCAGGGAGATAAGCTCCACTTAAACTTTACTGATGCTAAGTATAAAAACAGTTAAGAAATAAATTCTAATATAAAAAAAAGTAATAAACAAGTGGTATAAAAAAGAAAGAAGTAATGGAGATAAGCTCCACTTAGAAACTTTACTGATGCTAAGTATAAAAACTGTTAAGAACTAAATTCTAATATAAAAAATAATAATAATTAAGTGGTATAAAAAGTAAGGGAGTAAAGAAATCATAGTAGAACAAGATAGCAGGAAGTATCTCTTAAACATTTCATAGAGAGGGAAATGGAAATAGCTGAAAAGAAAGTGAATTAATATTGGGGTGAGTAGGTCAGATGAACATAAAATAATGTTAGTCAGGGTTGGTTCAGGGGCACAGCCATTGTGTTTTGAGGTAAAGCTTGAGTTTCTTTTTAAAGAGAGATTTAGAGGGAATAGATGAGAGTTCAGACGGAAGCAGGTTCCAATGTTTTCCAACAGTGTTTGAGAAAAGAGAGTCTCCGGCCTTGTTGTTTGATTTGACCGTGTCTATAAGAAGTTTGTGTGGAGATCTAAGGGACTTTAGGTTGTGGTAAGGATGAATCAGGCTTGATAGTATAGGGGTTTTATCAGGTTGATAAAGAATTTGATGGGCTATGGTAAGCTGGTTAGTTTTTAGTTGCTGTTGATATTCAAGCCAGCCTAGTTGTTTTAGATTATTACAGTGGTGTACAATTTCTCAATAATGCCAGTGAGTTTCGTATTCAGAAGATACATGTTGATGCAAAACCTGCAGTTGTATTAATTTTTTTTCAGTGACTTACAGTTGTTGTTGTGTCTTTTGGATTTTTCCAGTTAGGGGTCGCCACAGCGGAACCCCGGCCCGCTAATGATTGGTAGTTGATTTTTACGTGCTGAGTTACCAGCCCTGATGCACAACCTTCAACGAAGGTATGCCCATTCATGCACGTCTCCACTCAGAAGACGTTCTAGCTGAGAATCGAACCGGACAGCATCATAATGGGAGGCGACAACGCTACCGCAGCACCACCACCGCAGTCTTTTTCAGTGAATTAGAGTAATATTTAAAAATTGTCCCCGAATTTAGACCTTTGTCTCTCCATTTTTTTTTGTTTGCCCAGAATTCGAACTAAGAAGTCAAGAAGCATGTCACTAAATATTTGTTATGCTTTAACATTCTTTGTAATATTTTTTTCTGTTTAGCGAAGTGCTTACCCCACTGACATCTATAGTTTAATGTTCTTGCAGCCTTTGATCACTGATAATGTTACTTCAAGCATTCTCTATGTATCCTGTTAATTTACAGGCATTGCTATTGCAATTCTTTAACACTACATTTGCAATTTATGCCTGTACACAAAATTGTAACACCAATATGTTTACAAACAGCTTAACAGAATGTCAGAGCGCAGGAAACATTGCAAAGTCTTATTTCAAGACATACAGTGACTGTATAAATATAGATGAACTAGTAAAGTAGAAAGAAAATGTTCATACAGCTTACTGAATGCACTGTACCACCCTATTCGTAATGCAAGGTCTAAAAGATTGCACATATACAGAAGGCAAAAAACTAGGAAACAAATTTAAAGAATGAAAACTTTTTCCACACGTTGCAGACTTCCTTTCTTCTTCACAAAGAACTTTGAGAATACTATGAATTATGTGTTTGCTTTGACAATATGCAAATATGTAGTACTGTCACTGAATCCAGAGCAGTTTCTTTTCTTTCAGCAACTCAGTCAGCATTTTATGGCAACACAACATTACAGACTGACTCAAGTACTCAGGTCTGGATATGCATTTCATACAAACTATGAATGTATGTCAAAGATCTCTTAATTTGCATAGTGTAGGAGAAAGGATCCTAAGATGACACCTATTGATGACGCATGGTGTGCTTATATAAATACAAGACAAATAAAAGAAGGGAAAGACCATGACTAGCTGACTGCAGGGGCTGGTTAGGAAGGTACAACTTGACCGAGTTGCTTGTAGACATGCTGACCTCTCTACAATAGGCTGCAGAGTACAGTACAATGGAGCAAACAAAGGACAACAATGGACACAAAGTATCTGAGTGTTGCACCTTACTGTAATAGATGAAGCTTTAGGTAAGCAAAGCGACTCACCCCCTTCCCTTCAGCCTCCTCCGCTGCACAGTTCACGTATTCATACATTTGGACTCTTGGCAAATACAGCTTTCTGGGCTTTGTACCTCCTTTCTTAAATTCATGGTATTGTGCTTACTGAAGGACATTAAGCTCTTATTTAGAGACGATCTTAGTTTTGCCAGCCTTAGAATGGTACTGCAGTCGGCCTATACAACCCCATGTAGTAATGCAGCGTTCCCTTTGCATCCTACAATAAAGCACATACTTACCTTAATCTTCCTTTTTAGTGTGTGGTCCTGTCCATCCAGGGGAAAAGTGAAACACAGAAGGAAACCTTGGTGAACACGACTGGAGCACTAACCAAAGGGTCAGCTGATATGTAGTCACTAGCCAGCAGACTGTGTATTTGGGCATGTCAAGAAAGCTACTTTTCCATGATGCTGCCATCACCTTTTGTATGTACCTTTAGTTTACCTAAGGGTTGGGTTCTACAGAAGTTTTGGAAGCTTAAGTTGTAGTAGTGTATAGTGAGTGGACTGGATTGTTTTAACAGTCACTGAGACAGAAAATCCATTCCTGTTGAAAGAGGTTGCTGCAGGGGGAATGTTTTACACCCACTCTCCCCAATGTGGCAGCGTTACATTTTACTTGATCAATTAAAGGGGTAAAATTCACCTTGTATGAGGTGAAGCATGAAGACCTCTATAATGTCGTTCACATTTGCAACTAAAACAAGAAGTTGTGTTTTCAGAATAAATAAAAGAATCAATGGCACACTAGGGAAAAAAGCAAGACCTCCTGAAGAACTGAGAACATTCTGGTGAAATGAAAATGTGGCTGCTACTACATCACAGTTAGGCCAGATGGGTGCCATCTGCTTGCATCCCTTTGTGTTGCAGGATAAAGTTATGTTACTCAGTGCCGATAAGGTATAAAACCAGTCAGCTTTTATGTAATGAGATCACCTTTAAAGGTAACAATTAACCTGAGATAAATATGGACAACTTATGGAATAGTTTTAAATGAGCATGTTTTGAAACTTCTCAAACATTTTAATCACTCTTCACTGGTTTTGATTTTCACAGTCCAAACTTTGTCATGATTGCTTCAGAGAGTCAATATCTGCAACGTCAAATGAAAACTACAACTTAAATCAAATGTGGTGAAGGTCCTGCACTTATAGGAAATGAGCAATGAAATCTGCAATGAGGGAACAACAAAAGTACAGACGGGGTCATCGGTGCTCTTTGAAACGTTGGACTTGAAGCACTGTAAACATGGTCACACTGACAAAGCAGACATGGTATGGCATTTTTCAAAATTAGCTTATTAAAGCTGACACAAAGTAACATCATATGTACTAATACACTCTGGATAATCAATTGAGTTGCATATTTTACTTACTGCACTGTGTAACGAAATAATCAGCAGAGCTATAATACAAGGAGTTTTACCTACTGGAACTACAGATTAACCAAACTATCTGAAAATAAACAGTCTTGTTTGCACCCTGCTTACTTTTGTTTTTCTTCACAGCTTACATTCTTGAAGAAAGGTCATATCACCTGCTACAAGACTGGCTCATCCTGAGTTCACCTGATGGTTGGATGAGACAGCTGCCACACAAGCCCCAGGAGGATAAAAATATATGGAAGTCATTTGTTGCACTTGGCCTATAACAGCTCAAATATAATAAATTGCTTGAACTTAAATCAGTCTTCTGATGAACCTAGCAAGGTGGAAGCACACTGATTTATTCACCGATAATCTGCAGTTTTTTTTCACAGCTGTAGAACAATCAAGAAAGTGCCTTGGGGGATGCAGAAGCGCAAGCAGTTAAAATGTTGGGTCACTGGTGACATCATAAAAATCCTTCATCGAATGTTCCCTTTCACCCATGCTAGAGTCTGATATATTTATCCAGTCATTTCATCTCAACTCAATATCTGAGTTATACATAAACGGTCTTTAAAGTGCATTAGAGTGTGTGTACATGTAAGTAAGGAGGGAGGTTGAAATGAACTGTATGCAACTGACAGCAATGAACTGAAACACACTTCTGAGGTTATTATTCATAGACTCATTTGTTCACAGTCATAAATATAAGATGTATAGAGTCAATAAAATAGCTGAGACTGATGAGTGTGTACCTGACAAGTTGAAATATGTTACTGTGCCCTTTATTTCTTTATTTGATCACATTTAGACATCGGAGGTGTGCACAATCAATAAAATAGTTCTAACAGGAGGGCAAAATTGTAGTCTGTGGATCAAACTGACTGAATTCTTGACATCTTTGGATCATAGTTAAACAGTTGTTGTTCTGGCTTGTCAGGGCTACTGTGTTTGACTAGATTACTGTCACCATTACTATGAATGTTTCTTTTATCAATCAGATATTTGAGATGCACAAATTAGCTACACTAAGTAGTTACTGAGGCAGTCTATAGATGAAAGTCTGTTCCCCAAGCAATTTTTTCATCATGGTTAAACTATTGTTGACTGGTGATAATTAGGCATAACCCCATTCCCATTACCCCTATCCATTCAATTGCTTCCTGCAGACACCAATCTTTGAATTCACTAGCCACCTACTGCATCATGGAAAGAGCTGTGGGTACACCATGGGCAACCAGACTAGCCATGAAGGGATTTCTGCCTTTCTTATATCTCTAGAACAGCCATAGGTAAAAGTATCCTACTTCCCTAGCATAGAACACAATCTCCCCCTCTAACAGGTTCTGCATCGCTATAATCCAACCTCTACTGATTCATCAAACTCTCCCCAAAGAGTGACCACAACTAGTCATTGAAAAGGCGAACTGGCACCCAGCAAAACAGAGAGCTGACCTCCTTCTCAATTCATAGCTATTCAAAGTGTTAAATGATCAGGCAGTCTCCGCTTTAACCTCCATGTGCAAAATACAAATGCAATCCTATAACCTCAGAAGTCATGCCCACTCAAGACTTCTTCAGCGCATAGATCAAAACTTCGTTCTTCAGATCACTCATTTTCCACCTTAGGCCCCAAACTATTGGGAATCTACCCCCAATCTTAAGGATATTGCCGTATGCCTCACATTCCCTCACAGCTGGAGATCACCTTCAACATTAAGTAAAATGCTAATTTCTTCAGTAAGTTCACTTCTCAATCACTTCCTCACTCATTCTACTCTCTAACTCGAACTGCTTGTTCACGTAATGCATACGTTTTTCCACATTTACTAGAAATTTACATTATCCTACTATGGCTGCAGAAATGCTTTGATATCCATTTTCTTTGCTTCTTGAGACAAAACTGAAATTGGTCGACTGTGATTATATCTCTGCACTGGTGACAGTCAAAATGAAATAAAAGTAAATCCAAGGAAACATCCAAGAGGATACTGGACAAGAAGAAAAATGACAAAAGGAAAGGTACAGCCGCAATACAGATAGGAAGGTAAACGCACATAAAGGCGTACTATACATGCTTGTCATCTTTTGCCACTGAGCAGATGTCATTGTAAAGAATGGTACCCAATAATAGGGCCCGCCCTCAAAACATATAAGGTAAAGGACAATAATTCTGATCATCAAAATATATACACAGTGTTTTGTTAATTAATACACAAGGATAAGTGGAGAAAGAACATTTGAGATAGCTAGACAGCACAGCCCAAAAGGTTTTAGGATCAATATGGTGGGTCAGTCAGACTACTTTGTGGGGCTGTTCCCAGTAGGGTTTTGGAATAATTATGAAATCAAAATTCATGGACAAACAATACACTGGAGGCGTTGGTGTACAAGTGAACTTAACTTAGTGGACAATTTGCAATTTTTTAAAGAATAATGGATTTTATGTAAAATCGTGGATTTGGTGCACTTTCAAAGTAAACGCATAATGCCACAGGGAGGCAGACTTCAATTTAAACAGCTGAAGATGATGTTTTTATACTGGATAAGAAAAAAGAAGTTAGTTTTTTGGGGAGGTAGGACTACATACACAGAGTATGTTGCACTACAAACAGGTAAAAGAAAACTGCTTAAATATGTATTACTTTATGTTACCCTTAACATGTACAAACACAGGAAGGATATGGAGAAACAAATAAGGAGGGAGGATAAGCAGAGGGCACCAAAACGACTGAAACAGGTAGCAAAACTGAAGGAGCTACCTGTAATGTGGAACCACGACATGAGGCGGCTACATTGCTGGTTTAGAATGCCACTGCTGATATCCCAGAAATGAAGTTTGCAGAGAGCTGTAGATGTGGACATAATGAAGTAGGCTATATGTATGTGTGTGTTTTGGAATTGATGTAAAACAAATCTGGGAGACTGGTATAGAAGAATGGGCAAGAATTCTGGGTAAAGAAAACCTAAAATGGGAGTTTAGTCATTTATACATTGGTGGGGAAGATCTGGGATGGATGAAAATGGAAAATATAAAACTATTTTTAAAGAAATGGGTTAGAAGTTCAATTGCAAACAATTCTGAATGAAGTAAGGTGAGCAAAATTGTGCACTTAGAAATCTGTAGTATGCATTAATGTGATAGGTTGGGAAAGGAAGTATAAAAAAAGAATGCACAGAGGTATGCCTATATCATCAGACAGCTCCAGTAGAGTTTGGATTCCCATTGGTGTTTTAATTTAATGGACATTGTGGCACTCCTGTAAAGGATAGGGGAGGGGCAAGAGTAACATGATCAGAGCTTCTTGTTTTGTAATGCTACAGATAATGTTATATTGTGCATTCTTGTCTTGTAATGTACCTGACTTGAAATATCAAAAAACATGTTAAATATATATACATAGTATGCAACAAAAGTAGTCTACTGTTCTGATTTTACAGCTTTAAATTAAAGGCTTGCACTATTCATACCAAAAATACTCTCAAAATCCATTAAAAAGTACATACAGAGAACAAGAGAAAAGAAAAAAATTGGACCGACCAAGTACTGAGAAATGAAGGAGAGCATCTATAGTTAGACAGCACATCTCTCCGCTGCCAAAGCTGGATAATGGCAGTCATGCAGTAGCTGTTTACAGGGGGATGGGAACAGGGTTAGTTAAAGGATTAACAGGAGCACAAAATTCAGGCAGGCAGCCAAAGTCAAAATAATTAGAGGTCAAAGAATGAAGGCTATGCACTTAATATATAATGCTAAACTTACAGTGCCCAACTGTGTGCTACAATTAGTATGCCCGGGCAAAAGTATGCTTTAAGAGCGAGAAAATGCATAGGGGAAAAGAAAGAGGGATGCCTGCAACTTAGGGGCAACGTGAAGATGGATTACAGAGAAGCCTTACTGACAAGAGCATAAAATGAGACGAACAGATGAATGTGGACACAAAAAGAAAGCAAAACAAAGTGCAGATATAATCACAGGCTGCAGTTGGGATGTAGACAAAGGAATGCTGAACTGAAGGGTAATCAGACAAAAAGGAAATGAAAGATCAGCATCTAATGTAACGAGGTCATACAGTCGGATCCATTCATATGGTCACAAAATTCATATAGTCACAAATCGAATTTAAACAGATGCACACAAAGAATGGGATGAAGTAAAGCCACGCAACTAACCATGAGCACAAACAACTGCATCTCTGTCACAACTTCACACATTAGAGCCAACGTTCCAAGTCAAAGCCGTCAGAAAACAGGAGATGCATTAGCAGACAAAGGTATGGAACACATACAGAAGGGATGGGATGGTGTTACAATATTTTGAGAGATATTGAGAAAGATTTCATCACATTAGGGGTGGCACATTCATTTTACAGTCTTGCAAGAAGGAAAGTAGCAGCAGAGCCTGGGAAGGTGCCAAGGTGTGAACCGTTACGCAGAGCCAGGCTCGATCCGCAGCGCTATCTGCACACCCCTGTGATTGAACAGCCAGCCACTCATACTGACAACTTCTGATGGAAGGCACACCCTGTGGGCCTTGCCTTGTTAATAAGGATAAAGAAACAGCTGGTGACACTGGAAAAAGTACAGTTTTGTACCTACCATAAATGTAGATGTCCGATAGGTATGCATCTGCAGTCATAACATATGGGTTGTCCTGCCTCAGGCAGCCCTTCAGTCGGCTGGATTCCAAAGTCTGGGTCTGGCCTCGGCTGATGTCGCACTTTCCCCAATGTCAGAGCGTCTGGGGTATAAAAGCATCCAGCCACGACCATTTTCTTCAGTTTTTCTTGCCCCAGATGCCAGGTGCCCTCTAGGAAGGCTAAATTTGGATAAATGCTGAAAAGTTCCAAACATTTGCAAATTATATACATGTATAAACAAACAAATACACCATAATAGATTCCCCCAGCTAGCTGAAAGAGGGGTAAGCAAGTACCACAGATGACTGCAGATGCATACCTATCAGACATCTACATTTATGGTAGGTATAAAACTGTACTATGTCCTTCAAGGATGCATCTGCAGTCATAACATATGGGTAGAATACCATAGCCAATCTGGGGGAGGAGGTGGTACTAAGAGAAGGATGGTGTAGTTAAGATCCCCTTCAGCACTGTAGTTGCAAACCCTGCTCTGGATCTAGAGTATAAAGGTAGATTGTAATGCTTGGCAAATGTATGCACGGAGCTCCAAGTAGCAGCGAATGAGGTCTGATATTTTCAGGAGCTGTCTTTCCATGAAAAGAGTAGCAATGCAATTTCCTATCCATTTTGAAATCGCCTGTTTGGAAATTGCTCTTCCTTGCATATGCTACCAAAAGTTGGTCAGTTTTTGTTCTGTCCAAATAGTAGCATAGTTGTCTGTGTATATCCAGGGTGTGCAAAAGTTTTTCCTTTATTCTGTGGGTTAGGGAAGAAAGTAGGCAAGTGAATAGCTTGGTTCAAGGATACCCTAGATACCACCTTTGGCATGAAAGTAGGATTGGTTCTTAGTACACTTCTATCCTGGTGAAAAAAAGAAAGGCTGCGCACCATTAACGCTTGTTGTCAGCTACTCTTCTTGCTGAAGTGATTGCCAGAAGGAATGCAGTTTTCCAAGATAGATACTGTAGATCCGCTGATGCTGCTGGTTCAAAAGGAGGTAGTTTTCCAGCACAAAATTGAGATCCCATGCAGGTAGAGGGGTCTTCTGGAGTTTAAATTTTCTTGATCCCTCTCAGAAATTGTCTGAGAAGAGGGTGTGAGAAGATGGGTGATCCATATTGTATTCTGCTGAAATTGCTGAAGCATGAATCTTAATGGAAGATGTGACATCTTGATGTGCTTAAATGAGAACTCTCTTCCATTTAAGCTGAGTAGGATAATGTCCTTCACCCTCTGAGATAAAACAGTTTGGTTGGAATTTAAGGAATTTTCCAGGCAGTTAGCTGCAATGTTTTCAAGTTGGGTGCAGGGTCAAG
Organism: Protopterus annectens; assembly: GCF_019279795.1. Lineage (NCBI taxonomy): Eukaryota > Metazoa > Chordata > Ceratodontiformes > Protopteridae > Protopterus > Protopterus annectens. The sequence continues at coordinate 1,491,845,212 of NC_056745.1, read as the reverse complement.
AAGAGGCCATAGGGAAGAGGCCATGAATTTGCCTGAGACATGCTTCTCAATAGTGGTTACCAGTGTTGTCTTGGCCAGTCCGGAGCTATTAGTATCACTTTTGGCTGTTCCTCCCTGATCTTCAGTAGAACCTTGTACATCAATGGGAGAGGTGGGGAGGCATATACTGTTAGGGCATTCCAGCTGAAAGAGAGAGAGTCCACCTCCAAGCTTGTGGGTGGTATGTCCTTGAGCAGAATGTCTTCAGTTCCCATATGTCTTTGTTATGAGATTGAAGATGTCTGGATGCAGTATCCATTCGTGTACATCCATGGTAGTTCTGCTTAAGCTGTCTGCTAGTGCATTTTCATTGGGCCTGCAGCTGGATATTGAGATTCAGGCATAGATTCCACAGCCATCCCTGTTTGTTTATGTACCACATGACCGTGGTGTTGTCTGTCCTTATTAACAGATGTCCTTGTTGGAGAAAGGGTCTGAATGCCTCGATTGCATGCCTCACTACCAGCATTTCCTTTTGGTTTATGTGCATGTTGTCCTCCATTTGTGCTCCCCATCCTCGGTCTGAGGCGTCCGTGGTGATGGTCTGCCTTGTTTTTGGTTTGTTGAAAGGCAACCCTCTGTTGGACTGGCAGGCCTGAGCCCACCACAGGAATTCCTTTTGAAGGCATGGAATGATTGGTATCATGGTTTCTAAACTGTGACTGTGTTGAGACCATACACTTAGGTACCATTGTAATTTCCTCATATGCAGCCTGGCATGTGGGATTAAAATTATGCAGGATGCCATGTAACCCAGGGCCTGCAGGACTTTCCTTGCAGTAAGCTGAGTTTGTCTTGTCAGAATCATGAAGTAATCTGGAAGTTGTTTTTGTTTTTCTTCTGTGAGAAAAGCGATCTGGGTGATTGTGTCCAGATCTGCACCCAAAAAGGTTATCCTTTGGGATGGTACTAGTCTTGACTTTTTGATGTTGACTGTGTATCCCAAGGTCTGTAGCAGGTGTATGGCATAGGCCAAGTCCTTTAACAGTTTTTTCTTGTTGTCCGCTTGTATTAGGCAGTCGTCCAGGTATGGATACATTTGAATTCCCTGAAGTCTGCAATGTGCAATTACTGATGCCAGGCATTTCGTGAATACTCTGGGAGCTGTAGATAAGCCAAAGGGCAATGCTGAGAATTGATAATGCTCTGATCCTGCAAGAAATCTGAGGTGTCTTCTGCAATTTGGTTGGATAGGGACGTGCAGGTATGCCTCCTTGAGATCTAGAGTCACCAGCCAAGACTCCTTGCCCAACATGGGAAGAAGTTGCTGTAGGGTCAGCATTTTGAATTTTGGCACAATGAGATAAGTGTTCAGTGTGGACAGGTCGAGAATAGGCCTCCATTGGTTTTCTTTTCTTGGTACAAGGAATAGTCCGGAGTAAAATCCTTGGCCTTGTTCTGAACATGGTACCTTTTCTATAGCATTCATCTGAAGTAAATTGCTGATTTGTCTTAAAGCCTCTGCCTTCTGATTTGGTGGAAGGTTTGGCATTTTTGGCAAAGTGTGGAAGTGAAACCTGTATCCTTTGTCTATTATTTGCAATGTCCATGTATCCTTTGTAATGCAATGCCAGTTTTTTGAGAATAAAGCCAGCCCTGGTAGGCGGAATCAGAGTCAAGTCATTGGGTCTGTCCTGTAGTAGTGGTTGTAGTTGTAGCTGTTGCACTACTCCTCTGGTTGGCAGGCTGCCACTGACGGCCTCTGTAGGAGCCCTTCGATTGACCTCTGCCTCTAGGGTGCCTGTTCCTGCCTCTCTGGGCTCTGGTAGAGTCTGGAAAGGACCATTGTAGGCCAGTTTCTGCTGAACCTCGGTGGTTGAACTTGCAGGAAATCTTTAACTGTTTGCACAGATTTTACTTTTTCTTCAACCTTTTTTAGAATCTCCTGTGCAGGAGCCAAATAAATTTTGTTTCTCCATTGGAGCATCGAGGAGTTTAGCTTTGACATGGTTTGGCAAAGATTGCTCCTTCAGCCAGGCATGCCTACGAATAACTGCCCCAGTCATAGCTGATCTAAATGAAGCCTCCAGTGCATCATAGCCACATTTTAAAAAATGATTACTAACCTGTTGAGAGTTATGTACCAAATCCTGAAGGGATTACGGGTCTAAGGTTCAGGAGAAGAAAGTTTCTTATTCAGTTGATCTAACAAAAACTCTTGGTACTGTATCATATGGAATTGACAGTTTAATGCCCTGGCAGAAAGAGTTGCAGATGTATAAACCTTTTTTCTCCATCTCTCTAAAGCTCTAGACTCTCTTTCAGAGGGTAGGGAATTTTGCAGTAGCGGCTGCAACCCCCTAGGCCCTGAGAAATAGTTTCTGGGTCTGCAGCATGGGCTTTATACAGATGGAAATGAGAACGGGACCCTGTAATAGGAGGAAGAGTATCAGGGGCTGTACTGACATCATTGTACACATCATCAATTACATTTAGAACAGGAGGTATAGCTAAGGGCCTATGCTGAGGCAAATGCAAAAGGTCCTTAATCTTTTCTAGAATCAGAGAAATCCTGACCTTGCCATTGAAAGTGAGGAAAATTCTTCAGGAGGGGAGGCCAGGGGATAGATTCTCTGCATCTGAAATCCTCATAAAAGAGTAAGCCCTTCCTGGTGGTCTGACAAGTCAGAGCCATCTGTGGAGTAATCTGAGGAGTGAGGTTCAGAGGGTCAGTCCTGGGCCTTTTGTCTGGAGGAGGTTGAGAGGCCCTGTCTGGGTGAGGTTGTGAACCCCCTAATAAGAGATAAGGTCCTCGGCAAGGCTGAGGATCTGTGAACTAGAGGAAGGCCTCTGGGATGCAAAGCTTTTGAAAGTTTGGCAGCTTTAGCCCTGGGAAAGGCCTTAATAGACATAGAAGTTGGGGCTAGCCTCCCCTGCAGCTGGGTAGAAATGTCCAAAGGTATGGTGAAGGAATCGCCGTGGACAAAGCGGCTCAAAAAAAGAGTTCGTCGGTTGAAGGAGGCACAGGCTAAACAGGCTGATACGCCGTGGTCTGGGCCTAAGCAAGGAAGGCAGTAAGAATGGAAATCCTTATGAGGTATTTGTTTGTTAAACAATTATTTACTTTGTCTGACATCAGCTGAGGCAAGAAAGAGTCCCCAATTTTTCAAGTCTTCGGTAGCTGAAATCTCTGGATCTGACCGACCGGCCAGACCCAGACTTTAAGGGCTACCTGAGGCAGGACAACCCATACATTATGACTGCAGATGCATCATTGAAGGACATCTACACTGACATGCTAGAGTTATACAGGTGGAAAGACATACAGAAAAAGACAACTGGGCAGAGGAAATAAAATTCAGAATAAAACATGCAAACACTAAAGACGTCTTACTAGCCTCTTTCCTGTGTTCATGCATTGATGAATTACCAATATCACAAACAGCAGCAAAATACTTCAAGTTTCTATTCTGACACTCAACCTGGCAGCTATAAAAAGAATCTCAACAATTTCCAGACGTACTATCTCTAAGCAAAGGAATCTGAAGTTACAGTGGGAACTTGGTGCTGTTACACGGCCAACCGCTGAATAACAGCGTCCTGGAGTGAGGGGAACGAAGGAGGAGAAGCCGGAGGCGCTTTCAGAGCGCTTGTTCATTTCAATGTCTGCTGCACCATCTGATGCAGCCGACTAATGCAAAAGGAATGCAAGTTTGCTTCTAGACCTTATTCAAACCTCCACTGGCCATCAACAATCGCTCACTCAGTTTTTGCACATACTCCAAACTCTACCACGTGACCGACTACTTCATCTCAAAGGACCTTAACATCCTAGATCACACGCATTAACAGAATATGGCACACAGCAGGCGTAAGTAAAACAAAAAATTACATGTTTAATCCTGATGTCTTTGTCTCTCCTCACTTGGATTTTATCGGGTATTCCTTTTTTCTCTCGCTTTTACAAAATGTGGGTGCACTATATATAAATTACACACACACACATATATATATATATATATATATATATATATATATATACATATACACACATACACACACACACACACATGTATATGTGCATACACACGCATATATACATTTATTACAGACACACATACTTACACACAAATACATACAAGTTACCCCCAAGTTGGTTGACTAACACATCTTGAAGCAAAACCGCATCAATAATGGAAGAGTCGACTTTCTAGTACGCATGTGCTGTTGCTTCTCAGTGCATGCAAGCATTACTAAAAACCAAAACAAACAAAAAACAAAACAAAAAACATTATCTCACTACACCCCCTGCTAATTATAATTATATATACTAAATCTGAGATCACACTATCCCTGGGGAAAGGGAATAATCCCCTACTTGGGGACTGTCGAGCTCACATACATGTCATTTACCTATACAGTCGACCAATGGAACTCGCACACCTACACATACACACACATATTTTATATTACACACACTATATATATATATATATATATATATATATATATATATATACATATACACACACACACACATATATATATATATATATATATATGGGTCCCATTGTGTCGGTTTGTGTCGTGTTGGCGGTTGTTTAGCGTCGGTGGGTTTTGTTCGGGGAGCCCGCATATTTTATATATATATGGGTCTACCTCATTTGCCCTAACTTCCAATTGACTTGACACCCATTTGCCCGACCCCATTTGACTGAAATTTCATTTGACCGACACTTCATTTGACTGACAAGTATTATTGGCAAGTAAATGGAATATGTCCCCTTCCTCACAGTAGTGTGACCCTGGAGTTAGAATATATAGTTAGGGGGTTGGGGGGGGCACAGCCCCCCACAATAGGGGGTGTGGGGGCAAAGCCCCTCACTTAATACTAAGCAATATAATATGAAATTAAGTGGGGGGCTTCACCCCCAATTGTGGGGGGGATGTGTCCCCCACACCTCCCTAACTATATAACTTCAGGGGAAGGGGACATATTCCATTTACTTGCCAGTCAAATGAAATGTCAGTCATTTGGTCTTGGGCAACTGGGTGTCAGTCAACTGGAAGTTAGGGCAAATGAAGTAGACCCATACATATATATATATATATATATATGTATATGTGTGTGTGTGTGTGTGTGTGTGTATATATATATATATATATATATATATATATATATATATATATATATATATATATATATATATATATATATATATATATACATGTATGCATATATATATATATACATGTATGCATATTATATATATATATATATATATATATATATATATATATATATATATATATATATATATGTATGCATACAAAATGTATAAAAAAGGTGTACATATACATGGGATATGCATACAATTTATATCATACTATATGCATATATACATACATTCATAATACAAACATAATGCATCATCCTTGTCCTTGAGGACTGGACAATGACAGAAAATGTTCAGGAGGAGAACAAGGTCGCTATCCACTCAGTGAATAACTCAAAACTTATGGTACTGATTCAACGGACTGCTTCATAAATAAATGTGCATTACAGATTTTCTCTTCAACAAAAGTTTCTTCATCTTGTGAAGTTGTAGCATCTTGGCCATTGCACAGCTACGTCATACCATCATGGGGAGACCATGAAATTTACCTCAAAAGCAGTTCCAACAACTGGAGGACACTTGAACTTTGTACAGCTGACAAAAAAAGATCCATGTTATGATAAATCTTAGCTGTCCAGCTAGTTAAAATTGAATCTTATAGAGAACTACAAATACTCAAAAAGAGAAATGACTCATGTCAAAGAGCTCTCGGCAATGATGACATCAGCCCACATCTGACCAGCAGCTGGGATGTTGATTTAAAGGGAAGTTAAGCAGCGACATTAAGTTATCTTGCCTCAGTGCGATGGTCACAGTTTGTGCTACTCAGCAGCCCCATGGTATAAAAGTGGGGGGTTCCACATACAACATTCAGTGTTGGGGGGGGGGGTCAAGCACCAGTCCATGCAACTAAAGTTGCTCTGTATCACATCAGTGAAGGAATAATAAGCAAGCCCCCCCACCCCCCCACGGTGCAAATGTGATCTTATTCAGAGGCCACTGTACGGAGTAATACGAGAGCAGCACACATGTCCTAACTGCCTGAGATCTGCAGGATGAGAAACCCCCCACCAAAAAATAAAACTAGAAGTGGCACAAGTTAAAGTTCAACTTACAACTGTATTTTACTTTATATCCTCAGGTCCATTTCTTGACTAGATGTTAATTACAACAGACATTATTTGTCTTGAACAATATTTTTTTAATAACTTTAAGGTATCTAGATAGTTCTAAGCTCATGCATGTTGTTTTTAGCAATTAAACAATGGAAGAGGAGGCCTTTTGCAAGCCACAGTTTTTCGAACTGACAACTTCTGCCCGATTGAAAATGCCCAAATGCATTAGCCACTCAACGATATGTTCACTTAGCTCGTGGAGACATATTTTATAAAACGGTCTATGTGCAAGCCTCCTTCTCATACAGACTTTAATGACTGGCAGTGCTTGTGAGTAGGATATCACTTGCCTGGCAGTCACCTAGAGAGGTGGAAGGTAGCAGTCTGGGTAGGAGCCAAGAAAGGCTAGCTAGCTGGGATCCATTGTTGGGAAACTATGCCTAATAAGAAAACGGTTTTCAGTGATTGGGTATAACCATACGGATATAAAGGTAGCAAGGCTAGCCTTAACCATTGAAGTAGGTAGCACTTTAGGGCACGCAAACTATACTGAAGTACGCACACCTGATCATTTATAGCTAATGGGTGAGGAAGCTGTTTGCAGATACATGTGACTGCACAGCTGGTGTTAATCACAGTTAAACAGTCTTTGACCTGGGCTTGGCAGGAACAGAGTCCCACAATGTACTGTGTTTGCTGAAATCAGTGTAAAATGATCACTACTATAGTGTGTGTGTGTGTGTGTGTGTGTGTGTGTGTGTGTGTGTGTGTGTGTGTGTGTGTGTGTGTGTGTGTGTGTGTGTGTGTCCTGCATGCATCTAATAACAACAAGTTGGATAAAATTCCTTTCACTTTTCATCACAGTTAATCAGCATTGTACTCAGCAAGTCTGTCAGGAGGTTAATACAAGTAACCACTTCACAGTGCTTGGTGCTTCGAGTTCTTGGCGACTATTCCCTGTGTGTACAGCCTGCATAACTCCCTTTCTTTCCAAAGGTTTTATCCAAATGTTCTGGTTTCCTACAAAACCTCAACAGTATGCTACAGGTATTCCTTGAATTTGACTTTAGGTAAGCATGCACAGAAAAAGAGAGAGAGAGAGAGAGAGAGTTAAGCGTGTGTGTGCATGTGCACATTCATCTTGTGATAGACCTGCCAGCATGCGTTTGTAAAAAAAAATCATCTGTGGACAGGTATGCCATGCATATGAGACAGAAGCACACAACTGGTTCATTTGTTCTTTCATTTTCATCCAAGACTAATACAGTGGTGTACACAGAAAGGAGTAGCCTTTTTTATTTTTTTTTAGGACGGACCTTTTTATGAACTCTTGCAAGCATTTGTCATTTTACTAACTTTGACAAATTATTTTTTGCTTGAAAGAAAAAAGACCATATTTAATTCCTTGTTCATTTTTTTGAGCTATCACTTGATCAAAGGATTGTGGAAAGAAGCCCTGAACTACATCTCAGAATATGTAGAACCTCACAGCTTCTGGGGTTCTAGTGCCCCCCCCCCAAGACACTTGGTTTAATTCAAATACTTTGTCCACAGTTAATACAGTGCAGTCTTTATGAGTTAGTGTCTGTTCAAAGTTTCAAGCAAACAGCTGAGGTATAACAGAAAATATGAGGAAAACATGCTTAGAGGGTGTGGAAAACCAAAGGACAGTGGGGAACAATGGAGGGGGGAACTGTTGGGAGAATGGGGGGGGGTGTTTGCCGTGGAGCCATTTGCCTAGGGATCCATTTCACCCAAATATGGTCCTTGGAGACATGAAGTGCTGCTAAAGCCTTTGACCTGGCCATGGAAAAGCAAAAGGGTCTTCACCCCTAAAAAAGTTTGCTTCTACATTAATTCTGCAAGAGGTTTTAGATATCAGGAGCTGCCACTATCAGACAAGCAGATGTCATTTAAGTGGTAATCAATACCCAGTTGTTTGCTGTACACCAATTAAGCAGTTTCTTTCTTATGTAGAAACAACTAATATATAGATACAACAGTGACCAGTACTTCAAATGATCCAGTAGCTGATGCAGTAGCTGAACACTTCACGGCCCATGAGACTGTCGTCTTGCTTCCTCCTTCTCCAACAATGCCCGCACCTGTTGACAAATGATATAGTGATGGGAATGGAGGCACAGTCATCGTCACAGAAAGACTAATGACATTAGTCATCGACAGAATCACTTCAAATAAGCAGTCAACCTCCTCCTCAATCAGAAGGCACATCATGAGTTCCAGTACAAACTTATCTCCTGCGTTTGCTGCCCCCTTACAAAGTTGCCTGATCTTCTCATCATATTAATCAACAGAAGGGAAACCTGAACACACTGTATTACAACTCCTCTCACTGGCTGACAAAATTGTATTTAAAAAAAATAATACCTTACTCCACCTGCTGGAACTGCAAAGCACAGCCAACTTCTATAAATTTGAAAAATGTAGCTGTCATCAGGGAAGTCATTCACATATTCATACAGACATACATATTCCAATCTGAAGTTCCATTTAAGTTTGGTCTTCTCACAAGACAGGGTCATCATGAATCATTACAAATATACATGAACAGCTAAGAAGGAACTCTAATAGCGTCAGTGTTTATCCATAGTTAGAGACTGCTTCAAATTCATTGGACAGCTAAATACCGTTTAAACTGACCCCAATGTCCACAACATTCTAATTAATAGATGCACCAAAGGTCAAGAGCATTCACTGTACAGCTAAATACCGTTTAAACTGACCCCAATGTCCAAAACATTCCAATTAATAGATGCACCAAAGTTCAAGAGCAAATTCCTTATTTCTCATAACCAGCTGAAGTCTTTAGCCAACTCGAAAGGACTGCACCCATCTCACAAACCAAGTTAATTGAATTATAAACAGCAAACTAACCATGAAAATAAAATGATAATGAAAGCAGTCACAGCAGAATAGTAATCCTCAACAGCCAGAAAACATATTAATTATCAGATCAACTTACAAGACAGTCTGACCACATAACTAGTTTTAAGATTTACTTGGCTATTCTAGCCAAGCTGGGGACCACATAACAGCCCTGAAAACAAGCTTTGCTTCCTCTGTGCAATAAAAAAATCAGTTTTAGTATTAAAATTCTGTTAGAACTGATTTGCACTTTTTTAGGAAGGCCATTTTTTTTTGGGGGGGGGGGCTTGTTATGAAAAATTTAGGAGCGCAGCTTTTTCCCTCGCCTGCATCACTTCACTCCTGAACCTTGTACGAGCAGATACTTACTTCCCCTTGGAAGCATTCACAATGTAATCTATGTAAATAATTACCCAATATGGCTTTCATTGATCTTGTTTTATTAGTTTATTGTTATTCATTTTAAGACTTACAGTTCTTTTTACAGGCAGAAATAAAAAAGCTAGAGATATTTTATATAATGTCTTACAGACAGCTGACTAGGACATAGAATTAATGGATTTTTACCCAGCCATGCTAGGAGAGTCTCAGAAAGGTAATTGGGGTCAACAGGACCACACTGCAGAAGAAGCAGTTTAGCAGGTATTCAGACAAAGTTCTTTCTTCCCATGTTAAAGAGACTAATCCTCATTTATGCTTCTCCGAGACACTCATCTAATGGTTGAGGAACAGACTTCTCAAATATTTTTCCCTGCTGTCCTTGTCTTCTCTTAATACAGACAGAGGGGGAGGGGTTCTAACTTACCCTAGGAAAGGTGTTCCTTTCACACTAATACAATACTAGTCAGTCAAGCAGGGTAGAGAAGCAATTTATAAATGGCTACCGGAAGTTGAACTCATTACAATTGTTAATATGCACCTTCCACAAGAGGTTGCTAGATTTGATCTTTTGAAACCATTAAGAGAAGGAATTATTCATGATGAAGGCTTTACAGCCTGGTGGTGTGAGGACCAAAGTTATACGTTTTTGTTTGTAGTAGTAATACATAGTTGTGCTAGGAGTATCAGGATATCAACTCTGGGAAGACTTCTAAATGAATATTTATATGAAGGGTTTATTGGATGTACATAGGCTGACACAGTTACTCCTAAATGTTTATACTTGTTACGGGCATAGATCCCAGTCTTCTTACTGAAATGATAAATTAGTTTCAAAGAAGCATTATTTATTAGAGGGTTTAGATGGTTTTATCTTCTCCACCATGTCCTTTTTCTCTCTCTCAGAATTAAACTACCTAATGAGAGCTCAAACTCTGGAAACTAAACTTACATTTTTGTAAGGGCATTTATTAAAAGAATGGTTTCTTCAAAGCTGACTAGGGTTGATGTGTCTTGGAGATCAATCACGGACACAAGATTGGGATGAGTTTAAGATGGATTTTATGGGGTTATTGTAGCAGGACACTGGAGACCATTTCTGGATTGTGAGTGTTAAACTGAAAAGATTAAAAAAATATCTACTAAAAGCCCAAGATAAACCAATTAAAAAGATTAATGGATGGGGCTGACACTGAACTATTAGATTGTAATAGTAAGATGACCAAACTGTCAGATTACATGGCAGACCAAAGAACCAGTGCAAATTCAGAGCTTTCTAAATCACCCCTACAGTTCAGAAGTTTCTGGTAATATGTCTTAGGCAACAGAAAGCTGAAAGAACAACCTCTAAGATTACTGACCTGAACCAGGAAGGGCTCTTTTGGCTGCCAATGGCATGCTTTTGTGGCCCTTTACAAAGGTTACATGCCTAGGAGCCTCTAAGCCTAACCTGGATAACCAGAAAAAGGATTTTTTAGATCCTCTAAGTTTTATGATAATTGGAATAAACCCATGTGGGCACCCTTATAGCCCCCATTTCCTTAGAGGAAGTCCAGATTTTAATGGCAACTCAGAAGGACAAAACACTTGACCCTGACAAACTGCCAACAAATCCTTTACAGCTGAGGTAAGAAATAATATTATAAAGGAATGCTAAGTTGGCATCATTCTCTCTGATGACATCACACCCACCCAGAAATGAGCTACTACAGGATTCTGAAACAAGCAAAGTACCATCTTAGGTTGGATTTTATCAGACAGTATCAATTTTATATCATGATTATGCATTGTGTACTGTCACCCCCTCGTTGGTCAGGTCTTACCATAAGCTAATCACCCTTGACATCCACATCCCACCCCCATTCCCCAGTAGGGAAACCTCCATAAAAACTTATCCAAAGCAAACTTCATGCTACTCAAGTCAGAAGTGACAAACATCATGACACCCATGCAGATGGGAGCTGAAAGTTTGACTGCTGAGTCCTACACTAAGGCACTGTATGAGCACATCTACTCGTGCATGAATCGTGCCATCCCAAATAGAACCAAGATGCTCTCCTCCAAAAAAAGGAAGTCAATCCAGTGTTATACAACAGAAGGAAGAAACTGTTGCAGAAAAGAGGAAAATCCCAGGATGCAAAAATCTCCCTTACCAGCCTCAGTAAGAAGCTGAAATCCCTCATAGCATCCTCCAAAGTTAGTTACGAAAATAAAATTGTCAAAGATTCCAAGGACAACCACAAGGCATTCTATTGTTATGTCAAGAATCTAAATGGCAATGCTCAGATCTGCTCCGAGCTACAACAGAATGGCATTAAATATACTGATCCCAAGGATATTGCCAATATCCCGGCAGATCGATTCAGTGCCAACTTCACCCCCCCTTCACCCCCTAAAGGGCCCATCTCAATACCAAAAGATTGCCAAATTCTGGTACTCATGGCCACACAGGTAAAAGAAACACTCTTCAAAGCAAAGAATACAGCATCCATGGGACCAGACGGCATCCCGGGCTGTGTACTACATGAACTACAAAATGAACTGGCAGGTCACCTAAGTGTCATGTTTAATCATAGCCTCACCTCAGGCTTTGTGCCCAATGAGTGTTCACAGATACAGTTATCCCACTCCACAAGGGGGGATCCACCTTGGATCCTGGGAACTATCTATCATCCCATCAGTCTGATGAGCCTGATCTGCAAAGCCATGGAACGCATTATCAATGAACTTATAAACAAAGACATTGGCAACTTTCAAATACTGGACCCCACCCAATTTGGTTTCATAAAGGGCTGATCTTGTCTCCTCAACCTGATTGATTTCTTTGAATCAGTCTCCAGAGTTGTGGACGAGGATTAGGCGGTCCACACAGCCTATCTGGACCTCACCAAGGCCTTCGACACCACCCCCCACTCTGGAATCATAGATAAACTTACTAAGCTGGGCATAATTCCTATGTCATTCAATGGATTGCCAGCTGTCTTTCTGACAGGACTCGCACTGTAAAAGTATCCGACTCAAAATTCAGCTCCAGACAAGTGACAAGTGCAGTACCTCAGGGTTCAGAGTCCTGAGACCGCTCTTGTTTGGCATCTACTTCTCTGCAGTACAGGTCAGCACTAAGGGACTCTGGCTAACAAAGTTCATAGATGACTGCAAACCGGGAGCCATTAATGAATCCCCAAATGATGTGGATATTCTACAAAAGGGCCTTACAGAAACAGATGCTTGGTGCCAGAGCCATGGGCTCAAGCTCAATGCCAAGAAATTTATAGTTAACGCCTTTGGGAAAAAACATGTACCCATGATTTACCACATAGGTGGCAGTACACTAAACACCTAAAATGTGATAAGGGACTTGGGGACACAGGTGGACAGTGGTCTCACCTTTGATAACCACATAGCCACAAGAGTCAGGAAATCCTTCTATGTGGCACACCTCATCACTAAGGGCTTTTCATCCAGAAAAAAAGGGGTCATTGTCCCACTGTACTCATCCCTCATTAGACCCATTATAGAATACAACGTCCCATTTGGTATGTACCTCACAAGACATCTGCAACAACTGGAAAGGCCACAGAAATACCTCACTAAAAGAATCACAGGCCTAAAGCAGATGCCCTATGCTGTCTAACAAAACTCCAGCTATACTCTGTCGCATATTTCCTACTTAGAGGAGATTTCTGCTTAACATACAAGGCCATGTCAAACCCAGTGCTGTTGGACATGCCACACTTAAAAGAAATCCCAATCTCTCAGAGCCACACACTCCAGAGATCTAAACCTGGTCATCACAATGAACAAAAACATGCTGGAGGGATAGGTTCTTGACCCAGAGACTCCCCATACTCTAGAATAGACTGCCCATACATGTCAAGCTGAGCACCTCTTTGGCCCTCTTCAAAAGGAACCTTGACGATTGGATGGGAGACAGGAAATTCACCCCAGGGATCACATCAGTTGCCCTGCTAGACAGGGGACCAGGGAAGTAAATATTCTGGGAAGAAATAGCCAGAGAATTGTTATGGCTAGGCTTGTATAATACCTAGGGCCGATAGCCTAGTAAACTATGAACCTATAAGAATGTTTCCACTGATAATGCACAGAAATCAAACAGGATTGGTCTCACATAGGGTATATCTTACAGTTCTGATAAAAACATCACTTCTTTTTGAAGAGACCATTAGGTTAGGTAGTACACTCCTGCTACCAAGCTTAGATGCAGAAAAAATATTTGATCATGTTAAGTGGCAATACTTCTCATTTCAACATCTGGGATTTCCTTGGAAATGCATAGATTTAAAAGCTTTATATTTGCAATCAGTAGCCAAGATAAAACATAAGGGCTCATATTTTCAACTCTGGGACTGAAGAGGAGAACTAGAGATAGTTGTCCCCATCTTCTCTTTTCTTTCTGTATTTAGAGACAAGAGCTAGACTACGAGTAACACCATATAAAGGGTATGCTCATCAGGGATTTCACCTTAAAACGTCAATATATACAAATGGTTTGATGGCTTAAATCAAGAGGAATTGGGTAATTATGGAAAATGAACCAGACATACAAATAATAATACAAAAATGAAAGCAGTAAGGGGTCATCACCCTTCCAAGACCAGACATGTTTAGGTATTTCCCAGAGGTAATCTACACAGGATTAAATATTAAAGACACTCAAAACATCAGTAGAGTTTATATACAACCAGACCGTGGCAAGGTATAAATACTTCTTTAAAAGGCTGTGCACTGAGACATCATGCAGAGGGCTCAGGGTGTGTACGGGTTGGTTTACCCTTCCTTTGGTGTTATACGTCTGAAAAGGTTTACCCATATTCTAATCTGAGATTTTTATCAAATCTTTTGTACAGGGCCTAGAACTGCCCAGGAGCATACCTCTCAACTGTACAGACTTTCACGGACTGTCCAGATTTTTGCCTCATAGTTTTGGTCTGTTTCATGAGCGGACAGGGGATCCGCTGGGGTGACCCCTAACCGGGAAAAGCTGAAAGTAGTAGTAGTAGTACTTTTGGTCTGTTTCTCCAAAAATTGTGGTTTTTAGCAAATCACTGGAAAATCATTGAGGACCGAAGTTGGAAAATGACAGAAATTTGAGTTTTAGACTTCATAAGGGTGGAAGGTTGGCATAATGGTTAAGGTGTTTACCTTTCAGACACAACATGCAGGGTTTGATTCTCAGATGGGGTAATTGGCTAGGCTTAAAATGGCCCACAAAGGCAGTTAGCCTAGTACTAATCTATAAAATTTATGCCAATGCAAAACTTGTAAGAGCAACATTTAAAAATTGCCCCCCCCCCAAATTATTTATGACTTTGTCCAAATTTTATTTTGTTAGTTATTCAACATTTGTTAACCTGAAAAGTCTGACTTGGAACTAAGCCAATTTTCAGCTAAGCCTGGCGAGAAATGCTCCAGATGTTTGTCTTTGTAATGTGGGAGGAAACCGGAACACCCAGAGGAAGCCCAAATGAATGCAGGGAGGAAATGCAGACTCTGCACAGAAGGCACTCCAGCCAAGAATCAAACCTCTTGCTGTGAGGTGACAATGCTACCGCTGCACCACTGCACCTCTTGGAACAAATTTCATGCTCTAAGAAGTTCAGGGATATGCTTGGGAGATGTTAACTCTTCCTGCAACATTAGGGGTTATAGGTATGCCTGACAATGTATATGAATTTTCAGCTAAACCTCAAATGTTTTATAGTACCTTGGCAAAGGAAGACTTGGTATGGCCATTAGTACTTTTAACACAGATTGGAGGTATAAAGGGTCACCTTTAGATCATCTCAAGTAATAAAATATAAGTCGTCAAGGTGCTGATAACAGTTCCTCATATTTAATAAAGTCAGTACAGGGGGCAGTAATGAGAAAAACTCATGCCCATTAGTAATTCAAGAAAATGGGGTATTTATTATCAGAAAGTCCTTACTATTTTGAAGTCCTTTTCAGGAGTGCTTTAATTGGAACAAGTTGTATATATGGTTAACCCTTTAACAAGAGAAAAGTTAGTAGTGGAGAATAAAATAATTTGCACAATGAGAACAAAATTTAGATGATAGGAGTCTTGAAAGAAGCTGGATGTAATGGTTTATGTGAGTAATTGATCTTTGTTCCACAAAGGTACTTGTTTTTAAACTTTATACAATTCTTGTAGCTGAGAGGGTCAAGTTCCTTAAATGTAAAACAGCTTGAGAAAGAGATTTAAATATGCAGACTACCCAATTAGTGTTGTGCCAAATTCACTGTAGTGCCCAGATATGCAAACAGATTTATAAAACATACTTATTTTGTCCGGCAGTGTCTTTTCACATATTTCTGTACCTCAAGTTAGATTGGTCTGTAGGTTCTCTAATGCAAGTTCATTTTGCTGGGAATATGAGGGGGACAGGGTCACATCTTCTGGGACTGTCTGATCCTGAATGATTTTTAAGACATATGTACAGGACCTATAGAACAAAATATGGGCTGGACGAGTAACAATTACTTCCCACTTTTCATAATTTGTCTATATGACTATGCATTAACTAAATCAAATAACTCATTACTGGAAGTACTGCTGTTGGTTTTCTTAAGATGGAAGCAAATTGTCTCCCATGGATGAGGAATGATTGAATTAATGGGAAAAAAGTATGAATGGGAGTAAAAGCAACAGGGGACTTTAACCTAAAACAAAGTTCTAAAAGTGGTTACCACCATGGTCACAACAGACTGAATTCTCAGAACATTAAAGAGTCGTGTAAAGTACAGACTATTTCAGATGTACACGGGATGCACAGCTGCAGTGCCTGTTGTGTCTGTACATTACGGCATGTTGAATTTATGTTGTTTAATTGTTATACATTTCTATGTTTGAATAATATAGATATTTAAACGAGAGAAGTTAATATCATATTATCTTGAGGCAGAGTAGCTTAAACCAACAGTCTTAGTCACTGTACACTATGATGTGCACTGAAACAAAGGACTAGTACTTTCAAAACACTGTTCTGCGGCGTAATCCATGACACCTGGCTGCCATTTTACTTATTAATTCCACAGATATTTCAGTCTTTGTCAACTTCCTCATTTTATTATGGTTTCTGTAACAAAAGTTATTCAACTACATGGCACAAAAGGTTAAGTACTTTTTGTGGATTCACATCACATTGCCTCAGAACTATATACCACATTATAAAAAAGTATCGGGGGAATTTTTTGTTAACAGTAACAAACTATTCAAGTGAAAGGCTACCATACTACACCATCCACACAAAAACATGAAGGATGAAATCGTTACAGCTATGACTTAAACATTTGCAGTCAGTCGACACTCACTGACTGCATGTAGAAAGATAAATTCGAAGTATGCAAAATGTCATGACCTCTGACCCCAGACCCTGAGCCCCAGACCCTGAGCCCCAAAACCCTGAGCCCCAAAACCCTGAGCCCCAAAACCCTGAGCCCCAAACCAACGTCCTGCTGTAATGGGGGCACGGCTGTAAGCCATTGGTCAGAGGTTTGTATAGCATGGTAGGCTTGTCTAAACAGGATTCCATACTTGCCTTACAGATGGCTAAGCCTTGATGGAGAAGGCAAGACCCTTAACTTGGCAAGGAGAAAAAGGATGAACCGCTTGAATCCTGACCCTTTTCCCTCGCACCTAAACGCCTCTGCATTATAAAACTGGGTCTGGGTAGTTATGAGTCTTGGCTCTGGACACCTTTTCCTTTATTAAGCAGGACTACAGCCATGGCCTTACTCCTTTCCCTTCTATTAGAAGTCCATTTAACCCAACATTTAACCTATTCAGCCTGACCATTTTGGCAACGCCTTTCCCCACATGCTGACCTCCTGTAAATCATTACGTTTCATGTTGCCAGCCTACTATAAAACAGCCTATGCCTGTATCAATGCCTACTGACATGGTTGACTCAGCTACAACAGCACAAAATCCAGCCTTCCTGGCGGATGTTGCACATTAGCTGAAGACAACAGAATGGAAAAAAACGACTGCGGTCACATGGTTATTTTCATATTTACAGCCTGCTACAGATTTGAGGAAAGTGCGCAAAAAGGTCGACTTCAAGAAATATTCTAAACTTTTCTTATTTACCAACCAGGTCTAAAAAAATGAATGCTCAGTCTACTGAGGACAAACAGAATGGCCAGACTCTAGTTGCTCCACAACACACAGACCTCCTCCTGTGGAAAGTACTTCCCCAGCCTGAACATCCACCATAGTCTGTAACAGCTTGTTGGGATGTCTACAAAAATAACTTGCCTGCTAACCTCCTTTAAATTTTCTACCAAACATGACAAGTGGCAAAAAGTATGCAAAGGTTCTTCCAAACTTATACCCTTTGATCAATTTATTTAACATTTGTTTACCAGGAAAGTCCGACTGGGTCAGGAACCCATTTTCAGCGGAGGCCCAGGGAGAGAAACTCCAAATGACACATGAAAGTTAAGACAATTTACATGAACAAGATAAAAAAACAAGTATTAAAGCACACATTGGTAATAATTGAATACTGAATAAGTACAGAGAGATAGATGCAATAATAAAACATGTACTAAATTAAAGTGGTAGATTGCAAACTTTTGTTTTTTATACATCAGGTAGGAATACATAATGAATGAGGATCAGAATGTTAGCTGCAAGTAGATGCTTAGAAGGATGAGACAGTTACAGGAGTAGAAATATGGAAAGGCTGTTAGGCCTACGTGCTAGTGGTTAATAGATGAAATTTCTGTTTTAGGGATAGAAAGGAAAGCCTCTAGAGTGTGAATGGAATTGAATGCAGAGTGAATCAACATCAGGAAAATGATGGTTTGCACTACTCGCAAGCTCAACCATTCCTCTAATATATCAAGTCAGAGCTGTAGTTAAGGCTGACTTTCTCCCTTGACAATGCCCCTATCTAGTGCCTCCCACCCCAAAGTAGCAACCAAAATACCTTCCAGTTAAAAAAAAAAAAAGGTCTCACAGTTGAATTCTGATGAAATAGAAAGGTCTTCATGCTAAGCAAGGAACTATTTGTTATAAATATGACCTATAATAGCATCTTGCTAAAATGTAGCAAATACCTTATTTTCCACAAGCACCGAATGACATACCATTTAAGTAGCTGTGATCCAGAAAGTCTTCCCAATAATGCAAGTGTCAAGAACTGATCAGTACCTCTTCTATACTGCAGTTCAGTTTGAACTTGTACCTCACGGAGGTCAGACCATACCATTAATTTATGTCCTATTTACTGGCCATTAAGGTACTATAAGGTGTCAAGAAGCCATAATGCCTTCAAAACTGAAAAAAGTGTGTGTCTGCAGAACAGAGGACTATATCTGCCTTCAAGAGTCTGACTTTGGAAGTGAAGTATTATAATTTTCAATGGTAACATGCTCCAAATGCAACCGCCTGAAGTTTTCTCTGTCTCTGCATGACAGCTATGCAGAATGATCAGCCAAGCAGTCTGAAGTGGTACGGAATGTTAGGTTTCTATACGTTGCTCATGAAGAAGCCCTGAAGTTAAGCTATTTATTTACTACTTTCTCTGATTAGGAGAAAGCCAAAACAGTAGTAATAAAATAAATCCAGGAATGACTGCACCCTGCTGATTATTCGCCATTTGAATTTCACAGTGTTCAAGCTCTTGCAAGAACTACAGGTAGCTATATACGTTAGAGCTGAAGATGAGAGCAAGGCACTAAATTTGAATTTTTTTTAATTCACAAGCCAGAGAAAAATAATTAATGGCTTAAGAAATGATTAATTAACTGAGGGACATAATTACACATTAGTGTGTGTCAAACACAAGAACAGTATGACAAGTGAATAACAGCTGCTGAAAAGATCAACACAGAGTACTTTCAAGGCAAATAAGAATAAATGTAAGACTGACCAGTCTGAAATTTGACAGTCACATTCCAACATCAGAGTTACTGAAGCCAACTGTAAAAAAATGGGAAAATGGTAAACATGTACAAATGCAAACAACTGTACAAATGCTAAGACTTGAAGACAAGTAATTATAGAGGAGTCTAGGAGTAATGCAGTACACAGTATACTTAAAAGTCTGTCCCTAATATGCGAGAGATAATCATTTGACCTTAGAAACCTGTTACAGAAAACGAAGGCAGGAAATGGAGCTAGATAAATGAAGACGTCCTGCAGTGCTGAGAAAATTAGTTAGAGGTGGTGTGGATAACTGCTTCGGGTGCAAATACAATAATGGCACAATAAAAGCTTTTCCTAGTTAAGATGTCTGTTTCCTTATTTACTGAATATGCTAGCAAACAACTTTTTTAAACAATGGATTACTTTTTTGCCTCATTCCCCCTTCCAGTCTAACCCACACATCACTGGATACTATCATTTTTGAAACATCATAAATCATGGGAGAAGTTATTCCTATCATGTCCTACCCTCACTGTGAAACTAAATTCTATTTCATCTCAAACATTTATACATGTTTATTCTCTCTTGTACTTATACTTTTTTAAAATAACATTTTTGAACGCTATTATTCCCTTAAGGTTCAGTCCAATTGCCCTTCAATGGGTCTTTCTTCTGTACACACATTGTTTTCATTATTGTTTTCATTATTGTGTAGTCATTTAGTCAAATTTAACTTTTTGAGACCTCAAGTACTTTAGCAAAAGCATGCCAGCTCTTAGCAGCAGCTTCTTGAAGTTTCTGCATATTTGTATTCATTGGTTCAGTAATGCTGTCCATCTTTGCTTTTGCCATCCCTTTTCTGCTCTCAGTCGTTCCTAGTATCAATACCCTCTCCAGCAAATTTCTTTGCACTATTTGGCCAAATTATCTGACTTCTAGTTTTACTATCAGGCCTTCCAGTGAACCACAGCTGAAGCCATGTTAACGGACACCTTGGGCAATACCACCAAAAAATGTAGGCCCACAGGACAAAAAGACATCAAGTTTCTCCATCATATCAGCTTCACCATCTGAGAAAGTGTAGCAAAGGGCTGTACTATCTCTGTTTACAGGTTCTAACAGACACATACACAGTACAAGCAAAGTGCCTAAGTAGTAGTAACCCTAGTTATGTCCGCTAATTAATAACCATCGATACGGCACTCATACCCAGCCACCCAGCAAAACTGACCAACACTGGCTTCCAGTAACTGAATGGATCCTGTTTTGCAGTGTTCACAGGTAATTGTTGGGCATGCAATCCAGAAGACCAACAAGGACCCTAGCCTGAACTTTCAATTGCCCCAATGCACTGTATGATTAATTGATTTGCTCAAGGTTACATAATAGGCAAAAGAAAGTGGAAATATTCAAACCATGTACCCTTGGTACAGGAAGTAGCTCATTAACAAATCAGAGCTTTAGTTCTTTGCACCAACTGCCAGGCTTGGATTGTGCCCCACAGCACCATGCGAACAGGTAGCTGGCCCTTTTCCTCTACCTTCACTAGCAATGTACACGGTTTGTTTCCTTAAACACTGACTGATGTGACCTAAATGGTCCATGCTCCAGTTTTCCAGTGCATGGCCATAATTAAACAATTCAATTTGCACAGCCATATGTCACAATAGTAGGAAAACTATAGCTTTGACTACACAGACCTTTGTTTGCATTGACAAAGTAAATGTGCTTGCTCTGCTATATTATCAAGTTATACCGTACATTTCCGTTGAAGCAGTAAGCATGCACCATGCATTTCCTTCGAAGTAGTAAGCATGTTAATTTCAGGACTGTTGTCAGTAGATTAAGACATTTTTGAGCCCAGAAAAACAAACTTCCTGCACTTAGAAATGACAGGGCTAGATTACAGTTAATTTTTTTTTACACCGAACATAAAGCCAGCTTTTACACTTAGAGGTTGCAGATGAATGCTAACTAACTTCTCAGTTTCTGTCCAGAGAGTTCTCATCATATCTGAAGTTGTATTTTTCTTGGCAATTTTGATTCCACTTACTAATCCATCTAACCTAGGATTTTGCATATGTTCAGCTAATAAATTACATGTGTATGGTGACAGTATATAGTTTTTTCCCCCAGTTTTGGGCCAATCAGGTTTTTCCATGATCAGTTTCATCTTGGTCTGCATATACATATACCTCATGTCAGGGGGGGAGGGTAACAGTGTTTAAATGCATCGAGTCCACATATCCCTTATGCAACCTTCATCTAAATTGCATACTCATTTTGAGTTTTCAAAGCTGTAGCTACCACTACTGCACACATCTAGCTACAGCAAAACTAAAAATCTACAAAAGGACAGTAACATAATAGCCATCTATTTATTACAACAGTTTAACTCCAAAAAGGCCTTTTACAACAGACATTTTTATGGGATTTGAATTTCTGATAAACTCGGCTTTGTGCATTTCTGAAATCTCTTCAGTTTGCTAAAGGGTGCAAACACCTCTGACCAGCACAGCACACATTATGATGTTGCATGCCAGACTAAGAGAGCATTGCTCAGCATTTGCATGATTCAATACTGAGTGAGAACAACTTGAAAGCCCCCCCAACACCCCCCCCCACACACACACACACCCTACACAACCCCCTACACAACCAGCCACACACACAAAGAAGTTTGTAAAAATGTTGCTGCTTAAGATAGTGAAGTTAAAGATTAGGATGTACAAGAGATGGAAGGGTTGAACCTAGGAGGGGCAGACTACAAGGAGGCAAATGCAGCTACAAAGAAGGTGAGGCCACTATGGATGCAAGTCAAACAGTTGGCAGGAGGGGAATAAATTGGAAACAAAACTTTTTTTGTCTAAATATGGGACAGCTGAAGGAAGGAAGGACATAACTGGCACAATAGTCAGCATCTTCACCTCACAAGCACAAGGTTTAGGGTTCGATCCTGACTTTTAGCCAATGCATGTGATTAGGTTCGTGAGTGCATACTAGGCTAACTACCACTAGGGCCTCTAAAGCCTAGCCATGCAATTCCAATCCAATTCATCCCCATTTATCATGGACGTTTTTTTAAGGAGGGTATGGTATACGTAAGAAGTTGCTAGAGGTTACATTGGAGGGATATGTCAGATAGACAGCAATGCACACATTATCACAGATGTGGGGGCCAGACCTGGGGTGGATTTCTGATTTCACATCCATTTATCAAGGTTACATTTAAATAACATTAGGGATGAACTCTGCTTCACATGAATCTATCTGGCCAATATGTCTTATGTATGTCACAAGCAACATTTAAATACATGGATTTAGTTCTTCTGATACGGTTTGTTTTGTGGACGTGCAAAAGGTCCATCAGAGCTACATCTGAGGATGCCTTGTATGCCAGGCTTAGATCCTCTCAGTAACCAGTAGGAGACCAAGTATAGAGATGGGGTTTTAAGGAGATCCATACAGGACAATGTGTTTATACCCTGGATTTGCCTGGGTATAACCATTCCAACTGTTGTACATTTCTGGTCAGGGTATAGAAATGGGGTTTTAAGGAGATCCATACAGGACAATGTTTATACCCTGGATTCGCCTGGGTATAAACATTCAAAACTGTTGTATATGTCTGGTCCGGTACATGCCAAAGTGGGCATTATGCTCAATAATCGGTCTGATAAGAGCCAAATGAATGTGCACTATGACTTCCTTGGACCTGGATGCCATACCCTTACTTATAAGCTGGGGGAGATGACTTTCTTATTACCTAGGCCACAAGCTGGTCAAAAGCCAGATTACTGTTTGCCTATGTTCCCAGACCCCCAACTACCCGGTCAACTCTTAAGGGTGTCTTGTCGATGGAGGAATTAGCCTGGGTGGCAGTTTGCCCAACAGGCATGATAGTGCATTTCTTGGCACAGAGTTTTAATCTGCGACTTTGGTACCAGTCATTTGTCCATGTTAATCCCTCATGTAAGATGTTTGTGTCACAAGGAGAATCTATGACAGCGCCCAATTTGCAGTCACGTCAGTTTGGTCAGCAGAAGACAATTCCCTTAAAGCTCAGTTCACTATAAATTCTCCAAGTAACACAACAATTAAAGTTGTTACCACTCAAAACTACTAGGAATAATTATAGATAGACACTTGAAATTTGACTTACACATACATTATAGCATCAGCAAAACTCTCCAAAGGCTAGGAATCCTCTATAGGCATAAACACTTACTTAGCCCCTCCACAAAACAAGCCCTAGCTTCCACATACCCAATACCTTCTTTCGTATGGTGCTCTTCTACTTACAAACCTCCAATCCTCCCTAAAAGTTAAGCTTGGGACACGTTATAACAAAATTGTGAAATTCACTACAAATGCCAAACACTCAACCCATCACTACCACTCTTCACTCCTGAACTGGCTAGAACTTCCACACTACCTCTCCTACCTGCAATTAGCAACGGTACAAAAATAATCCTTTTAATTACTACCATCCAAGGAGGGCGCTCAGTTCAGAAAATTATTACATTTTGCAGGTACACAAACTAAAAATACCAGCCGGCCAGCTTCTTTACTTGTGCTCTGTAGCCAAAAATTAGAAAGCTCTAGAATTAACTACTAGAACCAATCAGAATCTTGCCTCTTTCAAACATTATCTAAAAGACCACCTACCTTCCCATCAGGTACTGCACTTGCAGCAAGTCTCCACCTTGCTAGACACAAAGCGCCTTTGCTTAATGACGACATTCATGTTCTCATAATCTACAATCTAAAAGTGTCGGGTGAAAACCTCACTACTGTAGTGCCAGAAAGATTCATGTAATGTTAATCGTTTTAATTTAATTGTTCTCTATTTGTCAAATTTATTTTGTTTTACCGTTAAATGAATTGTTAACTTTTACCTTTGTTGAAATTTATTCACATTGTATATATTCACCTGTATGTTCATGTTACTGTGGAGCTTTCCTACCAAGGCCTCCAATGGAAATGGACTCTTAATGGCCCAGTGGACTATCCTATTAAACAAATGCAAACAAAATAAAAAATAGTTAATGGCTCCCATGAATATCTGGTTTAATGGTGCCTCCAGTAGGTCTAGCTATGGGATTGTAGGGACATAGCGGGTGACCTATAGCTTGCTGGGATATGAGATGCGATTTTGTTTATGGTAATTTCCATGTGGATACATTTAGCCGGTGTAGAGTTACGCTTACCGCTAACAGACTGACACTCCTCCACCTTTTGTACCTCTATGTGCACCTGGTGGCCTAAATGCATGGAAGGTACTGAAGCCTTGCACTGCTGGAGCACTTTCTTCAGATTTAAACCATTTCTCAGCAACTGCAAAGATGTCTGTATTCTGCAGAGTGAAGAAAGCTTCTATAGTATGGAGCTTTATGTTTAGGCTACAAGAACTGAACAGTAACCCCTTTAGTTTCTTTGTGTTTTATTTGCTATGTTGGTAAGGTTGTCAATTTGGCATCGACTTAAAAAGGCAATGGGGGTGGACAACGTTTAAGTCAAAATTTAGAAGTCTAAGGCAGACAGGTGCAGACCATCCTTTGCAAAGCAACATGGTTAGTTAACCATGTCCTTCCATGCTGACAAATATTGAATCTCACTGGAAAGA
The DNA here is from genome assembly GCF_019279795.1 of Protopterus annectens. Classification (NCBI taxonomy): domain Eukaryota; kingdom Metazoa; phylum Chordata; order Ceratodontiformes; family Protopteridae; genus Protopterus; species Protopterus annectens. The sequence goes on along the minus strand of NC_056745.1, from coordinate 1,491,820,216 downwards.
TACCAGAAACTAAGCCAATTATTGAAGTCAACTATTTTTGGCTCATTGTGTAACATCATCCTTGGTGAAGATAGAATGCCACTCAATGCAAGGCACATACCTGCCTGAGAAACATTTTATTTTAGTTTACATTTGTTAACCAGGAAAGTGAGACTGGATGCAGGTCCATTTTCAGCGGAGGCCCAGGGAGAAAAGCTCCAAGCAAACAATACAATTCAATAGTGAAAACATAGCAGCAACTAAAGACACATAATAGTAATATACCACTGAAACAACGTTCGGAACGTAAAATAAAAAATTATCAGCGAGACCTGAATGCAAACTTGCTACCACTTGCAACAATATTGCCAACAGCAAATGTACACAATTCCAACAACACGGAAAGTATAAAAACAGGTTTAATGTTAGAAAGTTAAGCGCTTTCACCCACACATAGCGAGCTTCATTAGAACAATTGATACAACAAATGGAAGGCATTTAAATACCAGTTCTTGGCGCCAAAATGTCTTAAAGCTATAGGCAATTAATAATAGAAAATCAACATTTTCTGTTATAAAATACTAACCATGATAAAAATATATATATAAATGTATGAGTGAAATATCTATAAAATACAAATGTAAACCAACAACTATTATTGTGCTTACCAAAACAGTTCATTACAAATCCCAGAGGTGGTAATACTAAGAATTTTCTAGCATATAGAGTGTTTTGGTGGCAACTGTTAACTGATGCCATGACACCACCCGGACTAAATGAATTCATAACTGTTAAACCCATTTTGGAGTTAGATAGGTAATGTATTCATTATGAAGGTTTATACATTTTTTTCTTGCAACAATAATTTTTTCATACAAATAATACTTATGAAATAACTAATTTTTATGAACTGTTTTGGTAAGCACAATAATAGTTGGTTGGTTTACATTTGTATTTTATAGATATTTCTCTCATACATTTATATATATATTTTTATCATGGTTAGTATTTTATAATAGGAAATTAAAATGTTGATTTTATGTTATTCATTGCCTATAGCTTTAAGACATTTTGGCGCCAAGAACTGGTATTTAAATGCCTTCCATTTGTTGTATCAATTGTTCTGATGAAGCTCGCTATGTGCGGGTGAAAACGCTTAACTTTCTAACATTAAACCTGTTTTTATACTTTCCGTGGTGTTGGAATTGTGTACATTTGCTGTTGGCAATATTGTTGCAAGTGGTAGCGAGTTTGCGTTCAGGTCTCGCTGATATTTTTTTATTATAATAGTAATATACATATAGGATACATATATGCAGTACATACAGTATATAGTACAGTATAAAAGAACATTCCAACATAAGTGAGCAGTGAATATATATAAAGAAAAAAAATGTTTTTTTCTCTCGAGTTGGGGAGCAAGCATTAGATACTAAAGCAGATTACTGGCAACAGGACATAGGGAGGAGTCAATTATCCCTAACAGCGTCCTATCACCAGCACAGTGATATGGTGTAGCCTGGGGAGTAACATGTGCAGTGCTAATTAGTTATGTAGTGGGTTTTCAGAAGTTTTTTAAATTGGGAAGTAGAGGTGGTAGAGGTTAGGTGGCTTGGGAGTGAATTCCAGGTACCTGCATCATTTTTGTGTTTGATGAAATTTATGTGGTTCTGATGACTTGATCTAAGGGTTCTGGTGGTGGTGTATGGGAGAATTAAGTTTTGAAGTGCTGGGGTCTTATCACAGTGGTAGTAGAGTTTATGTGCTACTAAGAGTTGGTTGAGTAGGAGTAGTTGAGGTAATTCGAGCCAATTTAGTTGTTTAAGGGCTAGACAGTGATGGGATCTATGAGAGGAATCAGTAGCAAATCTGGCAATCTTGTAGCAGGATTCCAGTTTACTTCTCTGTGGCGAAGATTAGTTAAGAAAGGGGAGGCATAAAGGAGAATGGATAAAAGGTGGGTTCTTGCTAAGGTGGCCTTGGTAGGTCTAGTGATGAACTGTCTATTCCTGTAGAGGAGACCAAGCTTTTTGTTGACTTTCTTAATTGTTTGGCCGATTTAAATGTCAAATCTTAGATTGCCGATTTCAGCACCTAATAGTTTTGTGTGTAGTTGGGGTAATTTGTATGCTGTCCCTAGAAGTTATGGTAAAATCGTTATTTACAGGAGGAGATCGACTAGAGCTAAAGAGAGTGAGCTGGTTTTGTTTGGGATTAAGAATAAGTTTTATGTTAGTGAACCCGTCCTCAGCTAAGGAGAAGTTTGTTTGGGTTATGGCTTTTACTTCATGTAGGGTGGGGGAGGCACATATAATGGTGGTATCATCTGCATATTGCACAACTGAGGCAGAGGGTGTGGATGAGGCTATTGTAAACAGTGAGAATAACAGAGGTCCTAGGATGAACCCTTGGGGAACACCTATACCTACTGGTAAAAGAGAGGACAGTTTCTCTTGCCATAGAACTGCCTGCTGATCGTCTGTTAGATAGTTTATTGAACCATGATATGGTGGAGGAGCTTATGTTAAGTGTTACTAGACTAAGAGCATACCATGGTTCACCATATCAAAGGCTTTTGATAAGTCTAGGAATATTGAGGATACGAATAGCCACTGTTTCTATGGTGACTGACAGTGTTGGTGAAGGACAGTAGTGCTGTAGTAGTGCTATGGCAAGGTCTGAAGCCATGCTGGGATATGGATAGCATGTTATTTTTTAGGAGGTACTGCATTAGTTGGGAATGGACTACCCCCTTTCTAATATTTTTGATAAAAGTGACAGGATAGCAATAGGGCGATAGTAATTTCAAGGGACTTTCCCCCTTTTGTGCAGAGGTATAATATGCAATATTTTCCAGGTATGAGGTACTTTATGTTCTGATATTGACCTATTTATGACAGTGGACACTGGGTAATCTATAGCTTCAGCAGTTATTTGAAGGAAGTCTGTAGGTAGACTGTCAGCCACCAATGTGGTTGGTTTCAGCTTCTTGAGAAGTTTAGCAATAGTTTTGGTAGGGACTGGTTCCAGGGAGAAACTGGGGGAGTTGTTTGTTATATTGGTGTGGTTGGGGTCTTTGTAGGTAAGGGACTATTAGTAGAATTTTGGGTGTTGGCTAGGGATTGGACTGTTTCAGTAAAATATTTGTTGAATTGGGTGGGGATATTTTCATGGTTATTTGGTAGAAAAGGGTTAGGAGTGGTGGATTTTCCCGTGTGCAGTAAAATGTTTATGTTGGCCCAGAATTTGTGAGGGTTGTTGGGAGTATTTTCCTGCATGGTTGTATGGTAGTTAGTTTTGTCATGTTTTACTAGTCTTTTAGCTTTGTTGCGTAGTTCCAGATAAGTTTGTCTTGTAATGCTGTTTTTTTTGTTTCTGGAATTGTCTCCAGGCTCTGTCCCTTTCTTTCATTATGGTTTTAGTATCTTTAGTTAGCCATGGGGCATAGTTAGTTCTGATTCTAATGGTTCTGGGGGGTGTGCATGACAGTTTAGGACGTTTAAGAAGGGTGAGTTGAAGTACTGCACACCATCATCAAGAGGTAATAGTTTTAAGGAGTCTAGTTGCAACATGTTGGTGAATTGATTAAGTCTATAGGTCTGAAGGACTTTTTGTTATGTATTACTCTGACAATGGTTGTTTAATGTGGCGGGATCGATTCCTTATTAAATAGGTTGCTTGATGATCACTCAAACTGTCAGGGAGACAGCCTGAATGGTGAGCTAGATTGGCGTCTGATAGCAGTATCCAATCTAAGATAGATTGGCGTTTAGAGGTTTTGTCAGCTCTAGTGGGGTCAGTAATAATTTGGTTAAAACTATGGATGTTTATATGGGTGGAGGGATTATTGCTGGAACAGTCAGACCAGTCAATGTTAAAGTCACCTAATATTATAGTTTCTTGAGGAAGAGAGGATGACATCCAGTTTAATAGGTTTTCAAGTATGATACTGCTATTGTCTGGTGAGATATAACCACCTGCAATTATAATGTGTTTGTTAGAGTTGAGTTTTAATTTGCCTAGAATTAGTTCTATTACTTTTACTTCTTGGGAGTTGCACTCAATTTGTTCAAAAGTGAGGTGGTTTTGGAAAAGTGGTGCCACACCACCTCCTGTTTTACTTCTTCAGTCTCTATGTATGATGCTGTAGCCAGGTGCACTGACTTCATCAGCATGGTGTTCAGGTTTAAGCCATGTTTCTGTTAGCACCACAACATTTGGCTTGTATAGAGCTAGTAGGGTATGAAGGCCTGGGTTTCGTTATGAATGCTTCTTACATTGATGTTTAAAAGGAGCAGAGATAATGATTGCCTTAGATATAGTGGATATGGTTGCTGAATGGTACTGTGGGAAGTACTGTTGGGCCCTGCGTTAGAATGAATGTCTCCGCAGCAAGTAAGGTTTTGGGGGAAGTATAGGTAGAGCTTGTTAAGTTTGTAAAATATTTTAGTCCGTTTATGGGAGGCTGGGGTACTGGTATTGTAAAGGGGGTGAGAGAGTGGGTGGAGGAAAGGTGGTAGGGTGATATAGGGAAATGTTCTTCCTGTCTAGGACTTGTTGTGGAATCTGTTTGCCATGGTGGAGTAGAGGTGGTATTAAGGTATATGTGGTAGGAGGAGAGGAGTGACAGAAAAAGGAGAGAGAAGATGGTCGATGAGGAATAGAAAACTTTTAGTAGGTGGGAGAAGTGTATACAAGACATGTTGTTCAGTTATAGGAGTAGGTAGGTTGGTGTAGGAGTGATATTTATATTCAAAGTATACTGGTGTTGACTAGGGTGTCTGTTAGTCAGGGATGGTAAGTGAGGTTTGATTGGGTAATTGTGAGATGGATGTGTTGGGGGAGTGGTCTACAAGCTATAAATGAAACTGAATTAGGGGTGGGTGAGAATGGGGTTAGGGTAGGGGAGCGAAGTGAGCGTAGCGAATGGAGCGGGGCAGTACACTCGAGTAGTTATAGCAAACTATAAGAGAAAAAAATAATCAGTAAGGGGGTAGAATAATGTGTTATAGTGGAAAGTATGCTGTGGTTAATGTCTAGGGGCCTGCTTTGAATGTAACTGTGCAGAAACTAAGCAGAGAAGCTGACAGTTGCTAGGTTGAGAGCAAGGTTATAGAGGTGGATAGAAGGCGATTATGGTAGGGAAAGGTGAGAGTAGGGATCTTATGAGTGGGAGAGAGGGCAGAGAAGCTGACAGTTGCTAGGTTGAGAGCAAGGTTATAGAGGTGGACAGAAGGCGATTATGGTAGGGAAAGGTGAGAGTAGGGATCTTATGAGTGGGAGAGAGGACAGAGGGATTCTATCAGTAAGAGAGAGGTCAGAGGGAGGACACAAACCGGTATGGATTTGAGGAGTGAGGAAATAGAAGGCTGAAAGAGTATAGGGAAAGAACTAGTAGAGAATGTGGGCAGGAGTAAGGTTATGAGGGAAGGTTAGTGATATGAACAAGAGAAAAAGTACAGTTTTGTACCTACCATAAATGTAGATGTCCGAACAGGATAGCATCTGCAGTCCTAACAAATGGGTTGTCCTGTCATCAGGCAGCCCTTCGGTCGGCCGGATTCCAAAGTCTGGGTCTGGCCTCGGCTGGTGTCGCACTTCACCCGACGTCATCTCTGCTGGTCTTCAGGTATAAAGGCATCAGCCGACGCCATTTTCCTCAGTGTTTCTTGCCCCAGATGCCAGTTGCCCTCTTGGAAAGCTAAATTTTGGATAAATGCCAATGTTTCCAAAAAGTAGAAGGCAAACACAAAAAATAAGCATGTATGTACATATATACAAACAAATACACCATAAGAGACCCCCCCCCCCAGCTAGCTATTAGGAGGGTAAATACCCTAGGAGTACCACAGAGGGGAAGGAGGGTGGGTAATCCTGACTGCAGATGCTATCCTGTTCGGACATCTACATTTATGGTAGGTACAAAACTGTACTATGTCCTTCAAGGATGCATCTGCAGTCCTAACAAATGGGTAGAATACCATAGCCAAACTAGGGGAGGAGGAAGAAGAATTATGGTGTAGTTAGGATCCCTTGCAAAACAGCAGTGGCAAAGCCTGTTCGGGATCTAGAGTATAGAGGTAATTTATAATGCTTGGCAAATGTATGCACAGAGGTCCAAGTAGCCGCCTCAATAATGTCCTTGGTAGCCACTCCTCGTAAGAAAGCTGTGGTAGTGGCTGTAGCCCTTGTAGAATGAGGCCTTATGTTCTGTGGAATTAGCTTTCCATGGTAGGAGTAACAGAATCTTATGCAATTTCCTATCCACTTGGAGATTGTCTGTTTGGAAATTGCTTTTCCTTCCCTTCCTGTTGCATAAGCTACTAGAAGCTGGTCAGTTTTTCTATTGCCCTTGGTTCTGTCCAGGTAGTAGCGCAACTGTCTGTGTACATCCAAGGTATGCAGCAGTCTTTCCCTCCTGTTCTGTGGTTTGGGATAGAAGGTAGGTAGGTGGATTGCCTGGTTTAGAGACACTCTGGATACCACCTTAGGCATAAATGTAGGATTAGTTCTCATGGACACTATCTTGATGGAAGATTAGGAAGGGTTGTACTGCCATTAAGGCCTGTAGTTCCGAAACCCTCCTTGCTGAAGTAATTGCCAGTAGGAAAGCAGTTTTCCAGGATAGGTGTTGAAGATCTGCTGCTGCTGCTGGTTCGAATGGAGGGAGTGTCAATTTTTCTAGCACAAAGTTCAAGTCCCATGCTGGTAATGGTGGTTTCCTAGGAGGTTTTACATTCTTGATTCCTCTGAGGAACTGCCTGAGTAGAGGGTGTGAGAAGACAGGGGGATCGAAGCTGTATTCTGCAGAAATAGCGGATGCATGTATCTTGATGGAGGAATAGGACAGGCCTGTATGGAGAAGCTCTGCCAAATACTCCAGGATGTTGGCAATATCTATCTTTGACACATCTTTTCCTCTTTCAGAACTCCAAATGACAAACCTTTTCCATTTTCCTGCATAGTTCCTTCTTGTTGAAGGTCTGCGGGCCTCAAGGATAATGTCTTTAACCCTTTGGGATAAATCTGGGTTAGTTGCTCTTATGTAATGTTCCAGGCAGTCAGTTGTAGAGTTTTCAGGTTTGGATGCATGATGTTGTAGTCGCTCTGAGTTAACATCAAAGGAATCAGGGGTAGTGTCCACGTTCCTCCCCGAGACATGCTCCTCAGCAATGGATATCAATGTTGTCTTGGCCAATTTGGAGCTATCAGAATTATCCTTGGACGTTCCTCTTTGATTTTCAGTAGTAACTTGTGCATCAAAGGGAGAGGTGGAAATGCATATGCTGTCAGGTCTTTCCAACTGAAGGATAGAGAGTCCACCTTCCAAGCCAGTGGGTGGTATGTCCTTGTGCAGAATTTCTTGATCTGGTGATTGAGTGGGGATGCGAATAGGTCTGTTTGTGGCATTCCCCATTTTTTTGTGATGGCCTTGAAGATGTCCGGGTGTAGCATCCATTCGTGAGCATCCAAGGTAGTTCTGCTTAACATGTCTGCTAGGATGTTTTCTTTTCCCGGTACAAATATTGCCTGTAACTGAATGTTGTAGCTCAGAGCCATATTCCATAGGTCCAGAGCCATTCGACATAGGCGGTATGAATGAGTGCCTCCCTGTTTGTTGATGTACCACATGACTGTGGTGTTGTCTGTCCTTATCATTAATTGGCCTTCTTTGAGGAATGGTCTGAAATTCTGGATTGCTAGTTTTACTGCCAGCATTTCTTTTTGATTTATGTGCAGGTGCAGCTGATCTGGAGTCCATATTCCTTGAATGCATTTGTCCAGCATGTGGGCCCCCCAACCTAGGTCTGAGGCATCCGTTGTGATGGTTTGGCTTGCTTGAATGTTGTGGAAGGGCAAACCTGGGTTTGACTGGCATGCTTGAGCCCACCATAGGAACTCTTGTTTCAGGCATGGGATTAGTGGTATTTCAGTTTCTAAGCTGTGCCTGTGTTGAGACCATAAATTCTTTAGGTACCACTGTAGCTTTCTCAAATGCAGTCTGGCATGGGGGACCAGGATTATGCATGATGCCATGAAGCCCAAGGCCTGCAGTACTTTCCTTGCTGTTAGTTTGTTCTGCTTTGTTAATGCCAAGAAGTAAAGAGGGAGATGTTCTTGTTTTTCTGCAGTTAGGAATGCCATCTGTTTTACTGTGTCCAATTCTGCACCCAAGAATGTTCTTATTTGGGATGGTATCAGTCTTGACTTTTTTAAATTGACTGTGTATCCCAGGGCTTGTAGTAAGCAAATGACTCTTTGCAAGTCTTGTGTCAGCTTGCTTTTGTTGTCCGCTTGTATCAGGCAGTCGTCCAGGTATGGATAAATTTGGATTCCCTGTAGCCTGCAATGAGCGATTACTGATGCCAGGCATTTTGTGAATACTCTGGGCAGTAGATAAGCCAAAGGGCAATGCTGAGAATTGATAATGCTCTGATCCTGCAAGAAATCTGAGGTATCTTCTGCAATTTGGTCGTATGGGGACATGCAGGTATGCCTCCTTGAGATCTAGAGTTACCAGCCAACACTCCTTGCCCAGCATGGGAAGAAGTTGCTGTAGGGTCAGCATTTTGAATTTTGGAACAATGATGAATGTGTTTAAAGCGGACAGGTCGAGAATAGGTCTCCAACTTTTCTCTTTTCTTGGTACTAGGAAGAGTCTGGAATAAAATCCTTTGCCCTGTTCTGTAGGTGGCACCCTTTCCACAGCTCTCATCTTTGTTAATTGAGCTATCTGTTTTAGAGCTTCTGTTTTTGATTTGGTGGTAGGTTTGGCATTCCTCTTTTACTGGTAAGGTGTGGAAATGAAACCTGTAGCCTTGGTCTATAATTTGCAAAATCCACTTGTCTCTTGTGATGTAGTGCCAATTTTTTGAAAATAAGGCTAACTTTCCACCTAAGGGTGCTGCTATTTGTTCCCTGGAAGGCGGTGTCAGAGCCAAGTCACTGTGTTTGTCCTGTTGTAGTGGCAGTGGTTGTGTCTGTGCCTCGTTGGTTATTGCCTTGCCACTGGCGTCCTCTGTAGGCACCTCCTCTGGATTGATTTCTGCCTCTGGAACGTCTATTCCTGCCTCTCTCAGATTTAGAGGAGTCTGGAAAGGACCAATTTTTGGAAGGCCAGTTCCTGCTAAACCTTGGGGGCTGAACCTGTAAGAAATCTTTAACTGTTTGTACAGATTTTGCCTTCTCTTCCATTTTCTTCATTACTTGCTGGGCAGGAGAACCACATAGACTGACCTTATCCATAGGAGCATCTAATAGTTTTGCTTTAACATGATCCGGCAAGACCTGTTCTTTCAACCATGCATGCCTTCTTATAACTGTGCCCGTCATGGCTGATCTAAATGAAGCCTCCAGTGCATCATAGCCGCATTTTAAAGAATGGTTACTAACCTGCTGAATGTTATTCACCATTTCTAAAACATATTTCTTATCTAAGGAATCATCAGAGGACAGTTTCTTAGTTAACTGATCAAGCATAAACTCTTGGTATTGGATCATATGAAACTGACAGTTCAAAGCTCTAGCTGAGAGAGTAGCAGAGGTGTATACTTTTTTACCCCATCTCTCTAAGGACCTGGATTCCCTTTCAGAAGGGAGAGGGTTTTTCGCTGAGGTCGAAGCTACTGCCTTAGGCCCCTGGGAGATAGTCTCAGGATCTGCAAGGGAGCCTTGTATAGGTGGTGATGAGTGTCCGGTACCCTGTAAAACCTATCGGGCTTGGCAGGGGCTGGAGGTAAAGTATCAGGAGCAGTGCAAACATCATTAAATGCATCATCCACAACAGGAAGAACTGGAGGTATAGCTAAGGGCCTATGTTGCGGTAAGTGTAGAAAGGTCCTAAGCCTTTTCTTGAATCTGAGAAATCTTGTCCCTGCCATTGGAATTGCTCTCTCATGGCATGTAAGGTTTCCCCAAAGGAAAATTCCTCTGGTGGAGAGGCAGAAGGAATAGATTCTTCAGCATCGGAATCTTCATAAGTAGAAAAAGGAGCCTCTGGATGGTCTGTATTGTCTGAATCATCAGAAGAGTCATCTGAGGACACTGGCTCAGGGGCTCTGCTCTAGGTCTCTTTTCTGGAGGTTGAGAGGCCCTGTCTGGGTGAGATTGGGATCCCCTTATTAAAGAGATGAGATCCTCTGGCAGAGTAAGCATTTGGGAACTGGAACTGGGCCTGTGAGAGGGGGGCTTAACAGGCACAGACTTAGTAGTTTTGGCTGCTTTAGCCCTGGCAAAGGCCTTTATAGACATGGCTGCAGGAGGCCTAGCAGCACCACGTGCTGGGGTAGAGACATCCAAAGGGATGGTGTCCGATAATTCTAGAGAAACCACATTAGTAGGCAAAACTTCAGAGGCCGATTCAACTAGGGTAGCAGGAGCCTCGGTAGTAGTCATGGATTCGGCTGAAGATTGACCCGTTTGCTCGGTTCCGCCGGAAACCGAGACACTCGCGGTTTGCTTAACCGTGGTTTCGGCCGAAACCGCGGACCGCGAGTGTCGGTCTTTTCTTTGCGTTTCTTAACAATTTGTCAAGTCGGAGGATCCGACGGCATAATGTACGCAAAATCTGAGCCGAAAAACTGTTCAGCAAACTCCGACCGGCCTAAGCGTTCACGGTTGAAAGAAGCACAGGCTAAACAGGCTGCTATGTCGTGGTCTGGGCCTAAACAAGGTAAGCAGTAAGAGTGGAAATCTTTATGAGGTATTTGTTTCCCACAAGTTAAACAGTTATTCACTTTTTCTGACATCGGCTGAGGCAAGAAAGAGTCCCCAATGGGGTACTTAGCTTTTTAGAAGTCTTCGAAGTAGTATTCGGTAGTAGTAATCTCTGGATCTGACCGACCGGCACTTGCGAACAGCTTCTGCTTCGGGCGCCACGCGGCAAGAAAGACTGAGGAAAATGGCGTCGGCTGATGCCTTTATACCCGAAGACCAGCAGAGATGATGTCTGGTGAAGTGCGACACCAGCCTAGGCCAGACCCAGACTTTGGAATCCGGCCGACCGAAGGGCTGCCTGACGAAAGGACAACCCATTTGTTAGGACTGCAGATGCATCCTTGAAGGACATCACAGGGGTAGTGGGGTGGGGTGCACAAGGAGTACTATAGCTGACCAAGGGCAGTACCTTTACATAGATGTACATTGGTTACAAGTTAAGGTCTACACCAATTGGTTTTAGAGTGGTAAGATTAATGAGTACACAGTGTAACATACGTTGTACTTGTACTGCAGTGTTGCTGGTTAGGAATTCCACCAAGGGAACAACACTCATTAAAGTGAGTGGACGGTCTTCTAGGCTGGTTGGGGTAGCAATGTCCTTGTTTTGAATGGTATCAGGGACCTGGTCAGCTAATCGCACACAACACTCACATAGGGCAGGCAGGATGGGAGAGTATATTCAGAGAGATCAACAAGATCTCTCTCCATACAGTTCCTTGAAGTCAGTCTGAGGTCATTAATGCCAAACATGGACTCCATTAGAACTATACTGGTACCTGTGGTGTAGTGACTTCAGTGTATATGTAACTTGGTGGATCCTGGCTCCAGATATGTGACTAACAGTTATCTCCTACTTGTTCGGTCTAAAAAGTCGTGCATCTGTTGTACAACTGAATCCCCTATGACAAGAGTCCTAGGTAATGTGTTTGCCTGCCTCATGGGCTTTGCTCTTACAGGTCCACTGCATGTAGGCATATGTATGGTGTTGCTTCTGGTGAGTGCTTTAGAGATTGCTGAGTATACGCACTGCCGTTTATAGGTTTAGGCCTTTGAAGTTTGGGAAGATTGCTTTTTAAAGTCTCAGCATAAGTTGGTGCGTGTGTGTGTGTGTGTGTGTGTGTGTGCGTGTGTGCGCGCGTGCATGTGGTGGATGTAGTGTGCAGAAATGTTGCTGGTTCAACCACTTCTATGTTTAGTCATTGAATGCAACTTGCATCAAATGGCTATTCCCTGAACATTACTTACACAAACAGGCATATCTCCAAAAATAAAATCATTAAGTGGCCATAGTTGAACAATATAATGGAACCAAATGTACTACGTACTTACCGGTATCAACTATAAGAAAACCTGCCCTTTCAGCAATTTGTGCAACCTCTGAGTTGGTATATTTAATTAGTGGGGGAGCACAGGGTGGAACTACTTATGTGGGGGGCTGTGCCCACCACAGCTCCACTAATTACATATACCAACTCCAAGGTCGCACTAAATTGGGGAAAGGGCAGGTTTTCTTACAGTCAAGGTATAAGTAGTATGTTTTGGTTCCATTATGTTGGCCAACTGCAGCAATCTGATGATTTTATTTTCTGAGTTAAGCCTGTTTGGTAAAATTAATGTTCGACATTTAATGTTTGGGGAATAGCGGTTCGATGCAAGTTGCATTTGATGGCTGAACATAGGCTTGGATCAACCAATGTCTTGGGCTGATATTGTGAACCAACACCCCCATGCTTCTCCACTCTAGGTAAAGGGCAAAAAAAAAGCACAGATGTACTTTACTCTAATAAGCTAATAATGGGCACCCCTCTCTTCTTCCCCAGCCATTCAGGTCTCATTTCTGTGCCCAGACCCCAAGCTCTGCATGGAGCACTACAGCTCTTAGATTTTAGTTAAAACAAAAAAATATTTATTTTTTTCCCCTTTAAACTCTGGCAAACCACTGGCTGCAATGTAGCTAGCAGTTGCTACAGTTTAGACCACAGATGGAGTGCTACATTTCTCAGGTTTGACTGCAATTAATGAAAGATCAGGATTTGCTAATCGCACCCCCAGCACTTTGTGCCCAGGTCAGTTATCCCTCTTGCCCTGCCCTAGCTGCACTACTGGTAATGTGTGAGTGTTCTTGACAACCTTGTTTGCATGCAAGATTTTTGCCTCCAGTGAAATTGTGTATGGGCATCTCTTGTATACTTTGTTTCTTCAAGGATTAAATGGTTTCCTGCAAACATGAAACAATTGCTAAATTGTTTCAGGATTCCAAGACAATTGTTACATTGTATCAAGGTTTCCTTATCTACCAGCTAAGAGATGGGTAGACTAAGAGAAAGAAGAGCCGTCACCGTCAGGCATGACTGAAGAGCTCGGCTGTTAGAAATAGCAACAGTTGACAACTCCCTAACCTCACACAAAAAAAATAATAATAATGAGGAATGCAATAAACAAAGGAATCGTGCAAGGCCGAACAAATACGGAAAACAATCATGAAAAATAGGGGAACAATCAAAGGGAGTGAATAAATAAATAAGGTCTTCCTGACAGAACAGGAGGCGAGAGTGGCCTGCTGGGAAGACGGTAGGACAGAGAAGAGTAGGAAGAGCCGTAAACGGACACCAAGACAGACAAAGACGAGAAGTCGATGCCCTCGTTTTTTTTTTTTAAACGTATGTATGTTTTGGTAACCAGATTGCTGAACTGAGTACAAGATAATTTCAGCGGAGGGTAACATCAATTAAAGTACAATCATAACATAGTATAAATTACAGTGTAACAATTAAGTTTGAACACTTTTTAGTTCAGTCTTACAGGAAAAAAAACATGGATTTGGGGTATACTGTCTTTTTAAATAGACAAAAGAGGGAAAGGTGATGGAGAATAAAGCACAGGAAACACATGACCCAATTCCAAGGATCTTTTAACAGTGGGACCAGCATGCTGCAAAATCACCTGAAAGTTGTCAGAGTACAACCAAGTGCTGAAGTGCTTCGGTCTGCAAAATGGCTGGAGTGGTAAGTTGGTACAAGACAGGCAGAAGGGAACTCATGGGAACGACACGCCTGTTATCACAACAGCAGTTAAATATAGGGTATGTATCTAAATGCTAATGCTTTACTTACAAGACGTTGCATGTCAAAGGTGTAGCTAGAGTGGGATGCAAACTGCTATGAGGGGTGTGATTGGCAGATCCCAGTCCGTCTTCAGTGCATTATTGATATTCAGAAATGAATGTGCTATTGCATTTACAATTAGCATGTAAGTGCTACATTTGTGTCAAACTGTAGAAGCTGCTTGCTACAAATGTTGCAAGCAGCTTTGAATAGTTTAAAAAGAAACATTTTTTTTTTCTTTTTTTTTTGTATGAGGACAGGAGTCCCCCCCCCCCCCCAGCTTTAAGTTGAGGAGGGTATGCAAGACTTGAGGGATGGCCCTAGCTGTAAGAATTGCTATCTAAAGCTCTGTTGTTATGTCACATAATGCATATTTATAGGATCATAGGAGGTTACTAGGCTAATGGCCCTGGGCCCTTACAAGCCTAGCCAAGAGTTTATCCCCAAAAAAGAAATCTCAGTTAGCACCTGTCAATGAGGGACAATGGTGAAACTCTGGGGACAAATTTGTTTCACATCCACTCAAGATTGCACTTGAAGAGGGTCAGAGGGGTACACTGACATGTATGGAAAGTCTATTTCAGAGACAAGGCAGCCTCTAGGAGACAAACCTCTCTCTCCAGCAGGTCTTTTTGATGTTGCATATTAGATTTAGGCCTTTCGAGCAGGTAATGCACGAGGAGTTACAGATATGAAACATCTCTAGTAGGGCAGAGTCAGATATTGCCTTGTAAGTGATACACAGATTACCTCTGAGCAATCTGTATGATACAGAGTAGAGTGACAGCGATTTGAGCCTGTCCACATAGGGCAGGTGTTGGAGGCCATGGATTCTCTTTGTGAGGTATTGCTGTGGCCTTTCCAGTTGGTGCAGGTGTTTGGAGAGTTACATACCATGGATCATTATACTCAATTACAGGCCTAATGAGGGAGGAGTAGAGAGAGGTATAATGGCCTCCTTTTTTCTGGATGCAATCCCTTTACTTATGAACCAAGTAAAAGGCCTTTCTGACCACTGCCACTAGATGATGGTTGCTAGTGAGATTGTTGTCAACCTGAGTACCTAGGTCTCTCACCACAGGTTGTGTGTTTAGGGGGTTGCCATGGATGTGGTAATCCATAGGGGCAGTGTTTTTGCAGAATGGTATGATAATACATTTTTTTGCATTTAACTTAAGGCCAGGACTTTGGCACCAGTCATTTGTTGCTGTGAGACCCTCTTGTAGTTGTGTTAAAATCATTTGGGGAGTCAATGACAGCACCCAACCTACAGTCATCTCCCAACATGGTTAGCCATAGGCCCTTAATCTTTCCCTGGACCTCTGAGAAGTAGATGCCAAACAGTAAGGGTCCCAGGACAGATCCCTGGGAAACACCACTAGTGACAAGTCTGCTGTCAGAAGTGGTGGCACCTATTCTGACCTTGTGGGTCCTATCAGTGAGCCAGTTGGCCACCCACCTGGTGAGAAAGGGATTTACACCAAGTTGTGCTAGTTTTCTGATGATGCCAGAGTGGGGGATTGTGTCAAAGGCCTTGGTCAAGTCAAGATAAGTTGTACGTAATGACTTTCCCTCATCCAGGGCCTTGGTAACAGTCTCAAAGAAGTCATCCAGGTTCCACAGGCAAGATCTGCTCCTGACAAATCTGAACTGGGTGGGTCAAGTGCTTGGAGATTGTTTATGAGATGCATAATAATACGCTCCATAGCTTTACAGATCAGACTTGTCAAGCTAATGGGGAGATAGTTTCCTGGGTCAATAGTGGCACCACCTTTGTGCAAGGGGATGACAATGGCAGTTCTCCACTCTGCTGGAATGAAGCCTGTACATAGGCTATGGTTGAATAGGGTGCTCAATGGTGAGGCTAGTTCTTGCTGGAGATGGTGCAGAATACATCCACGGATATTATCTGGTCCCATGGAAGCTGTGTTCTTTGCCTTGGATAGGGCCATTAACACTTGCTCTATGGAGATGTGAGGTGCGGGACAGTATTACACTGTATGGAACTAGGGAATTCAATTATTTGTTGCGGAGTAACCAAAGGACCTGAAAAGGTATAGTGTGTTACACTGTATGGAACTAGGGAATTCAATTATTAGTTGCGGATTAACCAAAGAACCTGAAAAGGTACAGTGTGTTACACTGTATGGAACTAGGGAATTCTTTTATTAGTCATCAATAATATTAACTGCCAAGTAATATTACAGTGAAAAAATACACTGACTGCCATATTCAATTATGGCATATAATCCAGCACAATGACAAATGTAATCCAATTGTTTTGTATTTGTGATCAACACACTTTGCATACAAATATACCTTGCATGTAAGCAAATGTAAATCAATCGCTTCAAATTTGTGTTCAAAACACATTCACTATAAACATACATAACAAGAAAAACAAAATGAAGTGGAATCCTACATACCGTTACTCCCTAGAAAACAAATTACCTGCAGTATGGTTTTATAAAGGGACTTTGCTTCCCACACCCTCCTAACTTCTAACTGCACAGACACACAAACACAAAGTGAAATATACACAAGTTATGCTATAGTAGATTACTACATAATTCAACCATTTTAAGACCATTTCTGAAACAAAATCTGCTCAAAAAGAAATGTGCAGCTAAATGCAATATAATCTACTAGGAAAGAAGCCGTAAATGTTTTGCATCTACTTTCCTAGAACAGCAGAAAGATAAATTATAGTGTTAAAACAAAAATGTAGGAAACCAAAACCTAAAAGAATCTGCAGTTTAATCAATGTTTTCTTTATAAGAGTATAAGGTCCTACAGAGAATGAACTAAATAATATAAGCCTGATGCTGACACTGGAATTTTACTAATATAACTTGTCTTGCACTTTTTAATACAATTTTGTCATATAACTTGTATCATTTCTTACTATATATAGTTTTGTATAATTTAAACTGTAGACATTTCTGTATTTTTTGAAGACTGTAAAAATCACTGTTCTTACAATGTTTTGTAATACTTTGGAGCTTTCCCCAGGCCTCCACTGAACATGGGTTCCCATCCAGACTTTCCTGGTAATCAAATGTCAATAAATAAATAAAAGAAATATTTTCTTCCCCACTACCTGCCAACCATTTCCCCACCCTCAGCTATCTGGTCCATCCATTCCTAATTACCAGGCAGGACTGATAAGGGCATCCTTAGGCAGCCACTGAGGGAGGTCTCACTTATATGGCCCTAACCACAATGCACATGACTAATACCACACCCAGTGATCGGCATGCAATGGGTATCATCAAGGGTGATGTAGCCCTCACGTCAGCCTTATTCCTACTGAAGGCAAAATCCACTGTAATTTGGTTTCCACCAGGAATTCAGTCATTGGAACATGCAATCCAAGGCCTGCAATCCCCAGCCTCTCCCTGAAAAGCTGCGGGTCAGTACAGCCACATCACTCCTGTCCATCACACGGCCAGCTACAAAAGTTGTCTGAGCATCTCATCAGGCTTAGATTAGTCAGGTCATAATTACGGCTTTATGTCTCTGAGCCAGCAAAATGGCAGACTGACTTTATGAGCTGCATAACTCACTTGGAAGAGAATATGTTCCACTATACAAAATGAAGAATAAAAAAGTCGTGGACAGAAACAGTCGCACCTTTATTAAAAGCATCATGTGTTTGCAAAGCAAGTGAAGTTACTAACACACAGTTAAAATAAGATAAAATGCAAGTCAAAATGTGAAAAAATAAAATCATTTATTTTACATTTGTTTACTGGGGTGTCCGACTGGGTATGACTCCCATTTTCAGTGGAGGGCCGGGGAGAAACGCTCCACAATGCTTAGTACAGAATATGCAATAAACAAGTAAGTACAGTAGAAATAAAGAACCTGGATACTTTATACTGTTCTAGCAAGTAAACAGAGTATGCAATATGACATGACATTCTTTGAAGAATACGCAGTACAGTAGTAGGACATTACGTACAGTACTAAGGTGACATTCGAACTTGGTAAATACAAAAAGCAGACATTTTTAAGTACAGACTACTGAAGCAAGCTGTTGTGAGCTTGTGCAGTAAGATCAATACAGTTTCTTGGACAATACAGAAATATGTTCTTTACCCAGGGTCTGAGCAATTGTATACCCAAGACCTGCTTAAATGGGACCAGAGGAGTTTTTTTTTTTTTAAGTTATTTTTCTTATTTGTAGTCCTAATATCTGTGGGATGGACTTTCATGTTTTTGCAACAGAGGTGGAATAGAGGGAGCCCCAAGAGCTATTTTTTGCTTTTGTTTATGTCAACCAGTGTTTTGTTGGTGGATCTTAGCAGGCATTTGCTCGCGTAGACAATCAGTTGGCCCTCTAGTGCTGGAACTTTATCAGGATTATATAGTATTTGGTGGGCTATTGTAAGTTGGTTATACATCAGTAGGGTGGGTAATTCTAGTCAGAATAACTGTTTGAAAGCTAGGCAGTGATGTGTACTGGAGAGCGAGTCAGTTGCAAACAACTATTTTGTTGTTGCAAGTGTTTAGTTTCATTAGGTCTGCTTTGTTTAGGTTTGTGTGTATGGGGGAGGCATACAGAAGTATGGAGACTAGGTGGGTTCTTGCTATAGTAGCTTTACTGTTGTTGGTGAGGTACTTTTTGCATCTATATAGGATTCTGAGTTTTTTATGGACTGTTTTACTGTATTTGCAATATGCTTACCAAATGTCATGTTGTGATCTATGACAACTCCTAGTAGGTTTGGTGTGTTTGGAAAGTATGATGGGGGTTATTAGCAGAGTATATTGTGAATGGTGGTATGGGGTCTAAAGGAATTATGGGATAGAACATCATTAGCTGTGTTTTTGGGGGTTAAGTATTAGGTGAGAGTTGGCTAATCAAGTTTCAACAGTGGCAAGGGATTCTTGTATCAATTTATGGAGTAGAAAGAGTGACGAGGCAGCACAGGCTAGTGTGGAGTCATTAGTGTACTGGACAAGTGTGGCATGTGAGATTTGTGTAGTTGGTTGGTAAATGTGTTGAAGAGGAGGGAACCAAGGATGGATCCTTGGGGGACCCCCAGGGTGACAGGTGATAGCTCTGAAACCAGGTTAGAGGCTTAGATTAAGATGGGAGAGGGCTGTTAGAAGTTTGGCATGAGAGACCATGTCAAAGGCCTGGGAGAGATCGGAGATGATGGTGGAGACAAGGCTGCCATTGTTCTAGTGTTTATTTACAGTATTGGTAAAGCTAATAAGGGCTGTTGTAATACTGTGGATTAGGATGGAATCCATGTTGCGTGTTGGCCAGCAGTTTGTTATTAAGTCGACAGTTATTTGGGACTGTGTACATTTTTTGAGGATTTTAGCCAAGGGAAACAGAATGGCAATTGGACAGTAGTTAAATAGTTCTTCTATATGCACTTCTATATTATACAGTACTTCACTAGCTTAAAACCCATTTGAGTACCCACTTCCCTATAGGTCCTTTCTGACTCAGTTACACAGCAAACTTTTTCATTTCTTCTAGCATGTCAAAGGGTCAGTTGCTAGCGTCCTCTCCTGCTCAGCTGGTGAATCTGGGAATATTGAGGCAATGTTACAATTGCCTCATGTACACAGACAACCCTCTCCTCCTCCCACAAAACACAAATACATGTGAGAGATGCAACTATATAGCCAAACTGGAGGCTGAGCTCTCTCAACTCAGGACTGGCAAAACCAAACAGGAGGAGAAGGTAACCACACACACCATAAACCCAGTCTCACATAGAACTATCACAACTACAAATTAAACACAAACACACAGAGACATACTCGGAAGCACTGATCAAAAATCTACCAAAACAGCAGAGGCCTCCAAAGCAGACACCCAAACAACTGCCACCTCATGACATAACACAAGCAACACATAGATCACAAAGTCAGTGTGCAAATCAGTCACAGCCCTTAAGGCCAAACACAATGCCAGACACACTTGTCATAGGTGACTCCATAGTCATACACACTGACGTCCCACTCACCAGACTGAACAAGGAGAGGGCCACAGTAAGCTGCCTGTTGGGCGCTAGAATCTGCCACATAACACAAACACTCAGGTCACTCCACAGCAAGTACAAGTATGACTCAGTCATTGTCCATGCCGGTGTGAATGACCTGAGACGCACTCTGGACTACATGAAAAGAGACATAAAGGAGCTCTCAGATTATGTAGCCCAGGCTGGTATGACCCTGACCCTGAGCAGTATCCTACCTTCACCAAGAATGATGCCACAATACAGAGACAAAATGATCAGTTTTAATAATTGGCTTAATTTCTGGTGTCATTCTAAGGGGATCCAATGTCTATCTGCCTGGAATGACATGCTTGACAAGCCACGCTGCTTCGCAAGGGATGGCTTGTACCTGTCACCCCTGGGTTTCCGGATATTGGCAAAGGCTCTTGCCACCCCCATAGTGCCTTTTTTAGACAAGGCTCAAATTCTAAACCCACCACCCTAGAAAACAATAATGGAAAAAAACTAAGGGTAATGCTGCTCAATGCCAGAAGTCTAAATCTCAAGATGCACGCCCTCGAAGCCCTCCTCAGTATGGAGAACATCGATGTCTGTGCTGTGACTGAAACCTGGTTCAAGGCTCCTGAGAGCACCCCGGCACTATCAGGTTTTACCTCATATCATGCGTTCCAGCCCCAAAACCCGGACCGTACCACAAAAGGAGGGGGTATATCCATATTCATCAAGGATACCCACACCTCCAGGTTGGTGGCAACTCACGAAGCATCAGAGACCATTCAGGTGCAATTAACCATAGGCAAAACTGCTCTACAGTTTGTAGCATGTTACAGGCCACCCTCTCAAACTCAGGAACCCCACACAGCCTTCCTGAAGACACTGGAGAGTATAAATGTCTCTCCAAACACCATCATATTGGGTGACTTCAACTACCCAAACATAGACTGGGAACATTACTCAAGCCCCAATACCCTAGCCCAAAGGTTCCTGGAGTTCATAAACTCAAATGCTATGGAACAACTTGTCACCATTCCCACAAGAGGTGAAAATATACTAGACCTGATCATCACAAACATGGGGACAAAATGCTCCACACCGGAAGTATATCCCTCATTGGTGAGATCAGACCATAAACTACTCTCACTGGAGATCCACATCCCGCCCCCACCCCCAACAAAAAAGACCACAGTGAAGAACTTCTCAAAAGCCAACTTCACACTTCTTAAGACTGGTGTGGTATCCTTCAAGGCCCCTGAGCCATTGAAAACCACAACCCACGCTGCTGAATCCCTTACAAATGTTTTCTATGAGCACCTCCAGGATTGCATGGATCAAGCAATCCCAAATAAAATCAAGACCCTTTCCACCAAAGGCAAGCGCCCGATCTGGTGGACCCCAGCCATAAACAAACTTCACAACAAGAGGAGAAAGCTACTACAAGATGGAGCAAAATCTCTAAAAGGGAAGACATCTCTGATCAATACTAGTAAAAAACTACGATCACTCATAAAATCATCCAAGGCCAACTTTGAGAGAAAAATCGCCAAGGACTCAGAAGACAATCATAAGGCCTTCTTTAGCTATGTTAGAAATCTGGGTGGAAACTCCCAGATATGCTCAGAATTAGTCCAAAATGATACAAAAATCACTGAACTCAGACATTGCAAACATACTGGCAGACAGGTTCAGTGAAAATTTCTTCCCTCCCTCCCCCCCAAAAGGAGAAATATCTATCCCAGCAGAGTGTAGCCTCCCAATCATCTCAAATGCCCAGGTGAGAGCTGCTCTCTCTAAAGCTAAAAACACAGCATCAATGGGACCGGATGGTGTCCCCGGCTGTGTGCTACACAAACTCAATGAGGAACTAAACCCACACATAAGGCTGCTGTTTAATCTTAGCCTTACCACAGGATACATACCCAAAGAGTGGTGTACGGCAACTGTGGTCCCACTCCACAAAGGTGGTGCTTCTACGGACCCTGGCAATTACCGCCCCATAAGCTTAACAAGCCTGGTCTGCAAAGCTATGGAGAGGATCATAATGGAACTCATAAATAAAGACATAGGGGACCTACAGACATTGGATCCTACCCAATTCGGCTTTGTCAAGGGCAGATCATGCCTCTTGAACTTGGTCGACTTTTTTGAAACAGTCACCAAGGCCATTGATGAGGGTAAGGCAGTTCACACAGCCTACCTTGACCTTGCAAAAGCTTTTGACACAATACCCCACTCGGGTATCATAGAAAAGCTCACCAGCTTAAATGTAAACCCATATGTCACAAGATGGGTTGCAAACTGGCTCAAGGACAGAACCCACAGGGTTAGAGTTGCTGGTGCCATGCCAGACTCCAAGCCAGTCACAAGCGGTGTCCCACAGGGCTCAGTCCTGGGCCCCCTCTTGTTCGGCATCTACTTTTCAGAAGTGCAGGCAAACATTGGAGGATTGTGGCTGACAAAGGTTGCAGATGACTGCAAACTGGGCGCCATAGTTGAAAATCCATCAGACACAGATATCCTTCAGAGAGGTCTCATAGAAACGGATAACTGGTGCCAGAGCCATGGCCTTAAGCTAAACGCCAAAAAATGTATAGTCATACCCTTTGGTAAAAACAAGGTAAAGTACAGTTTTGTACCTACCATAAATGTAGATGTCCGAACTGGATAGCATCTGCAGTCATAACAAGTGGGTTGTCCTGTCGTCAGGCAGCCCTGCAGTCGGCCGGATTCCAAAGTCCGGGTCCGGCTTCGGCTGATGTCGCACTTCTCCTGACGTCATCTCTGTTGGTCTTCGGGTATAAAAGCATCAGCCGACGCCATTTTCCTCAGTGTTTCTTGCCCCAGATGCCAGTAGCCCTCTTGCAGGCTAAAAATTTGGAAAGATGCCAATGTTTCCAAATAGATAGAGGTAAACACAGCAATAAGCATATATGTACATGTATACAAACAAATACACCATAAAAGACTCCCCCCCAAAAGCTAGCTATTAGGAGGGTAAACACCCTAGGAGTACCACAGAGGGGAAGGAGGGAGGGTAATCCTGACTGCAGATGCTATCCAGTTCGGACATCTACATTTATGGTAGGTACAAAACTGTACTATGTCCTTCATGGATGCATCTGCAGTCATAACAAGTGGGTAGAATACCATAGCCAACTAGGGAGGAGGATAAAAGTAGATTATGGTGTGTTTAGGATCCCTTGCAGTACAGCAGTGGCAAACCCTGCTCGGGATCTGGAATAAAGAGGCAAATTATAATGCTTGGCAAATGTATGCACGGAGGTCCAAGTAGCCGCCTCAATAATGTCTTTGGTTGCCACTCCTCGTAAGAAGGCTGTGGTAGTGGCTGTTGCCCTTGTAGAATGAGGTCTTATGTTCTGTGGAATTGGTTTTCCATGGAAGGAGTAACAGTATCGTATGCAATTTCCTATCCATTTGGAGATTGTCTGTTTGGAAATAGCTTTTCCTTCCCTTCCTGTTGCATAGGCTACAAAGAGTTGGTCAGTCTTTCTGCTATTTTTGTTCTGTCCAAGTAGTAGCGTAGCTGTCTATGTACATCCAAGGTATGCAGTATTCTTTCCCTCTGTTTTGTGGGTTGGGAAAGAAGGTAGGTAGGTGGATTGCCTGGTTTAAAGACACTCTGGATACCACCTTGGGCATAAATGTTGGATTAGTCCTCAAGGACACTCTATCTTGGTGGAAGATTAGGAAGGGTTGCACTGCCATTAAGGCCTGTAGTTCTGAAACCCTCCTTGCTGAAGTAATTGCCAGTAGGAAAGCAGTTTTCCATGACAGGTGTTGTAGGTCTGCTGTTGCTGCTGGTTCAAAGGGTGATAGTGTCAACTTTTCTAGCACAAAGTTTAAATCCCAAGCTGGTAATGGTGGTTTCCTTGGAGGTTTTACATTCTTGATTCCTCTGAGGAACTGCCTGAGCAAAGGCTGTGAAAAAACAGGTGGATCAAACCTGTATTCTGCTGAAATAGCTGATGCATGTATCTTGATGGAGGAGTAGGACAGGCCTGAATGAAAAGTTCGCCAGATACTCCAGAATGTTAGGTATATCTATGTTTGACACATCTTTTCCTCTTTCCGTACTCCAAATGACAAACCTTTTCCATTTTCCAGCATAGTTCCTTCTTGTTGAAGGTCTGCGTGCTTCAAGAATAATGTCTTTAACTCTTTGGGAAAGTTCTGGATTAGCTGCTGCTATGTGATGTTCCATGCAGTCAGTTGCAGCGTTTTTAGGTTTGGATGTATGATGCTGTAGTTGTTCTGAGTTAACATCAAAGGCATCAGTGGTATTGGCCACATATTGTTCCGAGACATGCTCTTCAGTAGTGGGTACCAGTGTTGTCTTGGCCAGTTTGGAGCTATCAGGATTATCCTTGGATGTTCTTCCCTTATTTTTAGCAGTACCTTGTGTATCAAAGGAAGAGGTGGGAATGCATATGCTGTTAGGCCTTTCCAGTTGAAGGAGAGTGAGTCCACTTTCCATGCTAGTGGGTGGAATGTCCTTGTGCAGAATTCTTTGAGCTGGTAATTGAGAGGTGATGCAAATAGGTCTATCTGTGGCATTCCCCATTTCTTCGAGATGGTCTTGAAGATGTCCGGGTGCAGCTTCCATTCGTGGGCATCCGAAGTGGTTCTGCTTAATATGTCTGCCAGAGTATTGTCTTTCCCTGGTACAAATATTGCCTGTAACTGAATGTTGTAGCTGAGTGCCAGGGTCCACAGCTCCAAGGTCATTCTGCATAGGGGGTATGAATGAGTGCCTCCCTGTTTGTTGATGTACCACATGACTGTGGTGTTGTCTGTCCTTATCATCAACTGGCCCTCTTTGAGAAATGGTTTGAACTTTTGGATTGCCAGTTTTACCGCCAGCATTTCTTTTAGATTGATGTGCAGGTGAAGTTGATCCTGTGTCCACAATCCTTGCACGCATTTGTCCAGCATGTGGGCCCCCCATCCTAGGTCTGAAGCGTCTGTTGTGATGGTCTGGCTTGGTTGACATCTGCGAAAGGGTAGGCCTGGGTTTGACTGGCATGCCTGAGCCCACCATAGGAACTCCTGTTTTAAGCATGGAATTAGTGGGATTTCTGTTTCTAGACTGTGTCTGTGTTGGGACCATAAATTCTTTAGGTACCACTGTAGTTTCCTCATATGTAGTCTGGCAAATGGGACCAAGATTATGCATGATGCCATGAAGCCCAAGGCCTGTAGAACTTTTCTTGCTGTTAACTTGTTCAGTTTTGTTAGTGCCAAGAAGTAAAGAGGAAGTTCTTTTGTTTTTCTGTAGTCAGGAATGCCAGTTGTTGTACTGTGTCCAATTCCGTGCCCAAGAAAGTCCTTGTTTGGGATGGTATCAGTCTTGACTTTTGTAAATTGACTGTGTATCCCAGTCCTTGTAGCAAGTAAATGACCCTTTGTAAATCTGTTGTCAGCTTGCTTTTGTTGTCCCCTTGTAGCAGGCAGTCGTCCAGGTATGGGTAAATTTGAATTCCCTGTAGTCTGCAATGGGCGATTACTGATGCCAGGCATTTTGTGAATACTCTGGGCGCAGTAGATAAGCCAAAGGGCAATGCTGAGAATTGATAGTGCTCTGATCCTGCAAGAAATCTGAGGTATCTTCTGCAGATTGGTCGTATGGGGACGTGCAGGTATGCCTCCTTGAGATCTAGAGTTACCAGCCAAGACTCCTTGCCCAGCATGGGAAGAAGTTGCTGTAGGGTCAGCATTTTGAATTTTGGGACAATGATGTATGTATTTAAGGTGGACAGGTCGAGAATTGGTCTCCAACTTTTTTCCTTTCTTGGAACTAGGAATAGTCTGGAGTAGAACGCCTTTCCTTGTTCTGCTGTTGGCACTCTTTCCACAGCTCTCATGTTTGCTAACTCCATTATCTGGCGTAGAGCCTCTGTTTTTGATTTGGAGGTAGATTTGGCATTCCTCTTTGACTGGTAAAGTGTGGAAGTGAAACCGTAACCTTGATCTATGGTTTGTAAAATCCACTTGTCTTTTGTTATGTAGTGCCAGTTCTTTGAAAATAAGGTTAACTTTCCACCTAGAGGGGCTGCTATTTGTTCCCTGGTAGCGATTTTTATTAAGTCACTGCGGTTGTGCTGATGTAGTGGCAGTGGCTGTGTCTGTGCCTCTGTTGTTACCTTGCCACTGTCGTCCTCTGTAGGCACCTCCTCTGGATTGGTTTCTGCCTCTGGAACGTCTATTTCTACCCCTTTGAAATTTTGTGGAGTCAGGAAAGGACCAATTTTTGGCAGGCCAGTTCCTGCTAAACCTTGGGGGTTGAACCTGCAAGAAATCTTTAACAGTTTGAACAGATTTTGCCTTTTCTTCCATTTTCTTCATAACCTGCTGGGCAGGTGTACCAAACAAACTTGTCTTGTCCATAGGAGCATCTAGCAACTTAGCTTTAACATGATCCGGTAAAGCTTGTTCCTTTAGCCATGCATGCCTTCTTATCACTGTGCCTGTCATGGCTGATCTAAATGAAGCCTCCAGTGCATCATAGCCACATTTTAAGGAATGGTTGCTAACCTGTTGTATGTTATTTACCATCTCTAATACATATTTCTTATCAAGAGATTCATCAGTGGTTAGTTTTTAGTTAACTGATCAAGCATAAACTCTTGGTATTGTATCATGTGAAACTGACAGTTTAAAGCTCTAGCTGAGAGAGTAGCTGAAGTGTAGACCTTTTTACCCCATCTGTCTAGTGACCTTGCTTCCCTTTCAGAAGGAATAGGGTTTTAGCTGTGGTGTGCTACTGCCTTGGGACCCTGGGATATAGTTTCTGGGTCTGCAAGTGGGGCCTTGTAAAGGTGGTGATGAGTATCTGGCACCCTGTAAAATCTGTCTGGTTTGGCAGGGGCTGGGGGTAAAGAATCTGGAGCGGAGCAAACATCATTGAAAGCATCATCCACCACAGAGAGAACAGGAGGTATAGCTAAGGGCCTGTGCTGTGGGAGGTGCAGAAAGGTCCTAAGTCTCTTTCTGGAGTCTGAAAAATCCTGTTGCTGCCATTGGAACTGTTCTCGCATGGCATGCAAGGTTTCCCCAAAGGAGAATTCTTCTGGTGGGGAAGCAGCTGGAATGGATTCTTCAGCATCCGAATCTTCAAAATTGGAGAAGGGAGCCTCAGGCTGATCAGTTGTCTGATTCATCAGCAGAATCATCAGTAGAAACTGGCTCAGGGGGCTCTGCCCTAGATCTCTTCTCAGGGGGCTGAGAGGCCCTATCTGGGTGAGGTTGAGATCCTCTAATTAAAGAAATTAAATCTTCTGCCAAAGAAAGCATTTGAGAACTAGAAGAGGGCCTGGATGTGGGGGGTTTTACAGGCACTGATTTAGTAGTCTTGGCTGCTTTAGCCCTGGCGAAGGCCTTAATGGACATGGCAGCTGGAGGCCTAGCAGCACCACGTGCTGGGGTAGAGACATCCAAGGGATGGTGTCTGATAAGTCCACCACCGTAGTGGGTAAAATTTCTGAGGTCGATTCAAGAGTTGTAGCAGGGGCCTCAGTTGTTAGAATAGGTTCAGCTGTACTTTGAGCAGTTTTCGGTTTCGCCGAAACCGAGACACTCATGATTTGCTTTACCGTGGTTTCGTCCGAAACCGCGGACCGAAAGTGTCGGTCTTTATCTTTGCGTTTTTGGGGTAGTCGGAGGATCCGGCGGCATAATGTACGCAAAATCACTACGGAAAAATTGTTCTGCAAAATCCGATCGAAGGCTAAGCGTTCGTCGGTTAAAAAGCACAGGCGAACAGGCTGCTACGTCGTGGGCTGGGCCTAAACAAGGCAGACAGTATGAGTGGAAATCTTTATGAGGTATTTGTTTCCCACAGGTTAAACAATTGTTAACTTTTTCTGACATCGGCTGAGGCAAGAAAGAGTCCCCAACGGGGTACTTAGCTTTAGAAGTCTTCGAAGTAGTATTCAGTAGAAGTAATCTCTGGATCCGACCGACCGGCACTTGCGAACAGCTTCTGCTTCGGGCGCCACGCGGCAAGAAAGACTGAGGAAAATGGCGTCGGCTGATGCTTTTATACCCGAAGACCAACAGAGATGACGTCGGGAGAAGTGCGACATCAGCCGAAGCCGGACCCGGACTTTGGAATCCGGCCGACTGCAGGGCTGCCTGACGACAGGACAACCCACTTGTTATGACTGCAGATGCATCCATGAAGGACATCCCCAAGTTACCACATAGGTGGCAATCCATTAAGCACAGAAGAGGTCATCAGGGACCTGGGGACCCAAGTTGACAGTAACCTTTCTTTTGACACTCACATTGCCAAAGTGGTTAGGAGGACCTTCTACATTGCCCACCTGATTATGAAGGGATTCACATCCAGATCAAGGGAGGTCATTGTTCCCCTGTACTCTTCACTTATCAGACCAATGATTGAGTACAATGCCCCATTCAGAATGTATCTTACCTGACACCTGCAGCAATTGGAAAGACCCCAAAAGTTCCTCACCAAAAGGATAAAGGGGCTCAAAAATATGCCATATGCTGCCAGACTGAAGAAACTCCAGCTCTATTCAGTCGCATAACATCTGCTCAGAGGTGACCTGTGCCTGACATACAAGGCCATGTCCAACCCGGAATTAATGGACATGCTCCACCTCAAAAAATCCAAATCCACCAGAGCCACAAGAGCAAGAGACTTAAATCTCAACACAGATATAAATAGGACGTGCTGGAGGGACAGATTCATCACCCAGAGACTCCCTATGCTGTGGAACAGAATCCCGGTCCATGTGAGACAGAGCACCTCGCTGGCTCTGTTCAAGAGGAATCTTGACCAGTGGATGGGAGATCGTAGGTTTACCCCGGAGATCATCTCTGTATCACTGCTGGACAGAGGCATGGCAAACTAATGGGTATAGTATTTTTCAACCTAAGGGGTGGTGAAAGCCACACAACTCTGGCTAGGCTTATAAATGCCCTAGGGCAGATAGCCTAGTATGAACCTATGAACCTGAGTTCCACCTTTGTGAAGTGGTATTATGAGAGCTTTTCCATAGAAAAGGAATGTGTTATTCTGATAATGAGTGATTGATAAGCAGGGATACAGGATAGGAGACGGCTTTGGCTGCAAACTTGAGATAGTCTGCCAGTAGTTTATTAGCAGCTAGGTTTGTGGGTTTGAGTTTACTTAGCTATTTATATATTGTGCTAGTAGGGACAGACTTTAAGGAGAGACAGTTATGGTCTGTAGGTGAGGGTGGTATGCTTGGATATGATGTGGGGGGGGGAGGGGTATTAGTGTGCTCTAGAATGGATTTTATGAAATTTTCGTTGAAGTGGGTGCCGATGTTATTGGTGGTGGTATCGATGGTAAGGGCTGGAGTACTGGTCTTTCCTGGTTGCAGGATTTTATTGATAGCTGCCCATAACTGTTTTGAGTTAGTATTGTGTTTGGCTTGGCTGTTTATGCAGTAGTACCTTTTGTCCGTCTCAATTTGTTTTTGGTTTTATTCCTTAATTACAGGAATACCAGTCTATTAATTTGATTTGTATTGTCATGACATGAGTCCCATGCTTTATCTGTCTGTTTAAGAAGTAGTCTGGTATTTTTGGTAAGCCAGGGATATAACTGGACTTAGTTCCAACAGTTCTGACTGAGGCAAGGTGGTTTAGAATGTTAAGGAAAATGTTGTTGAAATACTCCACAGCACTGTCCAGGGACAGAAATGAGAGTGGTCTCCAAGTGCATTGGTTTAGTGTGGATATGAAGTCTTGGGTTTTAAAATTCTTTGTATACTAAATTCTTTCCATACCAAAAATCATGTTACAAAAAATGGATATGAAAGACAGTGGCATGTCAGAGTGCACTATAACAAAAATGGAGAGCTGAGAAAAGGATGTGCTGCAGAAATTCAAACCTCGTGTAGTAGACATGGTTGCAAGTATCAAAAGAAGCCCTGCACAGATTTGAATACATTCTGAAGAATCTGTTCTAGAAAAGAACTATGTTCAAAAGAACTGATATCCTGTTGCACAGAAGTATAAAATGATTGGTTTGTTGACAGTGAAAAGAATTAAGCGTAAGGTGAGAAAATATTTCTGAAGTAGACAGACAAAGATGCAAGTCAAATTTTTTGAAAGAAATGCTGAGATTTAAAAAGAAAAATGTTGCATTTAGTTGCCAGAGGCTAATATTCTGTCTAAAGATAGATTTAAAGCACTGAAGTACAGTGGTAGTGAAGAGAGCTGCTCATGAGGTAAACATTGCAACACCCATGAGAGACATCTTACATACTCTGCAGAGTCATGGACATTGCATGCAGCAAGATTATGCTCATCAGCTTTACAGGTTCAGGAAAACCGCCAGGAGAATATCGCACAGAAACAAAACTTACTGCTTTGCTACAGATACATACTCCAAGGAACGAACCATTAGCTTTCAGGAGATCAGAGCAGGAAATTAAGACAATGGAAATCACAGCCGTCATTAAAAATAAATCAAATCCAACAGAATGGGTCAGTATGGGTCAACAGTATAGTAATCGCTGTGAAGCACAGACACATTCACATTTGTATTGATCTGCAGGGTATAATTAAAGACATTAATACAATGCATTAACCACTGCATGGTCATAGCTCGGATAACCCAGCCACTGGGGATGCACAAGCCAGTGCATTTCTTCATGCCGGTCCCAAGCCTAGATAAATGGGGAGGGTTACGTCAGGAAGGGCATCTGGTGTAAAACCTCTGCCAAATAACAAATGTGGACAACAATACAGATTTCCATGCCAGATCGGTCGAGCCCCTGGTTAACGACAACCGCCACCAGTACTGTTAGCCTACAGGGTGCTGGCAGAAATTTGGCTACTGTTGGCCGAAGGAGAAGAAGAGGGGGAAGGCAAGCCCGAAAGCAGAAAGAGAGGAGGAAGGCTAGAAGTGTAGTAGTGAGGGTAGGAACTTTGAATGTTGGCAGTAAGACTGGTATAGGAAGAGAGCTAGCTGATATGATGGAGAGAAGGAAACTGATATATTGTGTGTGCAAGAGACCAGACGGAAGGGGAGTAAGGCCAGGTGTATAGGAGGTGGGTTCAAATTGTTCTATCATGGTGTGAATGGGAGGAGAAATGGGGTAGGGGTTATCCTGAAGGAACAGTATGGCAAGAGTGTTTTGGAGGTGAAAAGAGTGTCGGATAGAGTGATGTTTATGAAGCTGGAAATTGATGGTGTAATGATGAATGTTGTTAGTGCATACGCTCCGCAAGTTGGGTGTGCAATAGATGAAAAATAAAAATTTTGAAGCGAGTTGGATGAAGTGGTGGTGAGGGTACCCAAGGGCAACAGACCGGTGATTGGAGCGGATTTCGATGAGCATGTTGGTGAAGGGAACAGAGGGTATGAGGAACTGATGGGCAGGTATGGTGTTAAGGAGAGGAATGCAGAAGGTCAGATGATAGCGGATTTTGCAAAAAGGATGGACATGGCTGTGGTGAATACATATTTTAAGAAGAGGGAGGAACATAGGGTGATGTACAAGAATGGAAGAAGATGCACACAGGTGGATTATATCCTATGCAGGAGGGCCAGTCTAAAGGAGATTGGAGACTGTAAAGTGGTGACAGGGGAAAGTGTAGTTAGGCAGCAGAGAATGGTGGTCTGTAGGATGACGTTGGTGATCAAGAAGAGGAGGACAAGTGTGAGAGCAGTGCCAAGGGTCAAATGGTGGAAGTTGAAAAAGGCTGAGTGCGATGTGGAATTCAGGGAAGAGTTAAAAAAACAGGCACTGGGGGACAGTGAAGAGTTACCGAATAGCTGGGTAACTACAGCAGAGATGGTAAGGGAGACACCTAGAAAGGTGCTTGGTATGACATCTGGACAGAGAAAGGAGGACAAGGAGACATGGTGGTGGAATGAGGAAGTACAGGAGAGTATATATAGGAAGAGGCTGGTGAAGAAGATGTGGATTGTCAGAGATATGAAGAAAGTAGACAGGAGTCTAAGGAGATGAGGCACATGGCAAACAGAGAGGTGGATAAGGCATATGAGGAGTTGTATGAAAGGTTGGACACTAAAGAGAGAGAAAAGGACCTGTACAGATTGGCTAGACAGAGGTACAGAGCTAGGAAATATGTGCAGCAGGTAAAGGTGATAAAGGATAATGAGGGAAACATACTCACAAGTGAGGAGAGTGTGTTGAGCAGATGGAAAGAGTACTTTGAGGGGCTGATGAATGAAGAGAATGAGAGGGAGAGAAGGTTGGATGATGTGTGGATAGTGAATCATTAAGTGCAGTGGATTAGCAATGAGGAAGTAAGGATAGCTATGAAGAGGATGAAGAATGGAAAGGCTGTTGGTCCAGATGACATACCAGTGGAAGCATGGAGGTTTTTAGGTGAAATGGCAGTGCTGTTTTTAACTAGATTGTTTAATGAAATCTTGGAAAGTCAGAGGATGCCTGAGGAGTAGAGAAAAAGTGTTTTGGTACCTATTTTTAAGAAGGGTTATGTGCAGAGTTGTAGTAACTACAGCGGGATAAAAATGATCAGTCACAGCTTGAAGTTATGGGAAAGAGTAGTGGAAGCTAGGTTAAGAAGGGAGGTAATGATTAGCGATCAGCAGTATGGTTTCTTGCTGGGAAAGAGCACTACAGATGCAATGTTTGCTCTGAGAGTGTTGATGGAGAAATATAGAGGTCAGAAGGAGTTGCACCGTGTCCTTGTGGACTTAGAGAAAGCATATGATAGGGTGCCTAGAGAGGAGTTGTGGTATTGTATGAGGAAGTCAGGTGTGTCAGAGAAGGATTTAAGAGTGGTACAGGATTTGTACGAGGGTAGTGTGACAGTGGTGAAGTCTGCAGTGGGAGTGACAGATCCATTTAAGGTGGAGATGGGATTACATCAAGGATCAGCTCTGAGCCCTTTCTTATTTGCAATGGTGATGGACAGTGTGACAGACAAGATCAGACAGGAGGCCCCATGGACTATGATGTTTGCAGACGACATTGTGATCTGTAGTGAGAGTAGGGACCAGGTTGAGGATACCTTGGAGGGATGGTGATATGCTCTAGAAAGGAGAGAAATGAAGGTCAGCAGGACTAAGACAGAATATATGTGTGTGAATGAGAGAGAGAAGAGGAATGGTGAGGATGCAGGGAGTAGAGTTGGTGAAGGTGGATGAGTTTAAGTACTTGGGATCAACAGTTAAGAGTAATGGTGAGTGTGGAAGAGAGTTGAAGAAGAGATTACAGGCAGGGTGGAATGGGTGGAGAAGAGTGTCAGGAGTGATTTGTGACAGACGGGTACCAGTAAGAGTGAAAGGGAAGGTCTACAAGAGGGTAGTGAGACCAACTATGTTGTATGGGCTGGAGACGGTGGCACTGACAAAAAGGCAAGAGTCAGAGCTGGAAGTGGCAGAGTTAAAGATGTTAAGATTTACACTGGATGTGACAAGGATGCACAGAATTAGGAATCAGTATTTTAGAGGGTCAGCTCAGGTTGGACGGTTTGGAGAGAAAGTCAGAGACGCAAGACTGCGTTGGTTTGGACATGTACTGAGGCGGGATGATAGGTATTACTGGGAAAAGGATGCTAAGGATGCCAGGTAAAAGGAAAAGAGGAAGGCCTAAGATAAGGTTTATGGATGTGGTGAGAGGGGACATGCAGGTGGTTGGTTTGACAGAGCAAGATGCAGAGGACAGGAAGAAATGGAAACAGATGATCTGATGTGGCAAACCCTAATGGGAACAGCTGAAAGAGAAGAAGAGGTCATAGCTGGGATAACACAATGCATTAACCACTGCATGGTCATAGCTGGAATGAGTTAAACTCATAGCACTGTGGAAGTGGTGCCAGATGGCCCCTCCAAGCAATCTGTGCAATCATTTAAGCAGACATAATTGCTGTCCTGGCTGCATAAATGTCAGTCAGCAGTGAAGCAATATCTGTTCAGGCACAATTGCCAATCATTCCTGGAAGACTGCGAGTACTACTGATAATCTTGAACAGTTTCAAAGACTGCTTGTAGACTGCAGGCAGAAATCCAGAAGAGAGTATAGCTCTATTATTTTTTTATAAAACGTGTTGCAGTTGAGCAAAGACAGCAGAGAGCTATTACATTCGGGATGTACCTTACCAGACACCTGCAGCAACCGGAAAGACTCCAAAAGTACCTCACCAAGAGGATCAAGGGACTCAAACAGGCGCCCTACGCACTTAGGCTAAAGAAACTCCAGCTCTACTCAGTTGCTTACCGCCTAACTCAGAGGCAATCTGTGCCTGATGTATAAAGCCATGTCCAACCCAGAATTAATGGACATGCTCCACCTCAGGAAATCCAATTCCCTTAGAGCTACATGCTCCAGGGACTTAAACCTCAGCACAGAAATAAATAGGAGATGCTGGAGGGACAGATTCATATTCCAGAGGCTCCTCTCACGCTGGAACAAAATCCCAATCCATGTTAGGCAGAGCCCCTCAATGACTCTCTTCAAGAGAAATCTTGATGAGTGGATGGGAGATCATAGGTTTACCCCTGTGATCTCTTCTGTGTCCCTACTAGACAGAGATACAGTAAACTAACCTTAAAAGGGCTATCTTCTGTGACCTACTATACAGAGGCACAGTCAACTAATCTAAAAGGGTAGCGGAAGCCAAACACACTCTGGCTAGGCTTATAAATGCCCTAAGGCAGATAGCCTTGTATCAACCTATGAACTTGGCATTTGTCTACAGAAGGTTTTTTTTTTTTTTTTTTTTTTTAGAGATCAATTCTAGTTAGCTAGTTGGGATATTACACAGGATACCCACTGAACTAGCTACAATGCTGAACCACTGTTAACAGATGAAGAATTGATCACAGTGTTGTTACATGTTGTTTTACTCAATACTAGATACAAAACAGGGTTTATAGCACATGAACAATCTTCCAAGGTATGTTTAATACAAAACCAGGAATGTACAAGTTGCTCAGACTTCCATTTGGCATTTGTAGCATTATGTAAGCATCGGAGATATTCCAAAGAGCTGCACAGACAGAAGGTTTAGAAGGTGTTGCAAACATTCATGATGGTATGTCAATGTAGGAAGATACAAAAACAGAGTGCTCAAGGGACTGCTACAGCTGCTAAACATATTAAAACAGCATAACTTTAAGTTAATAAAACATTTGCAATCAGTTACAAGTCTGAAATGCATGTTTCATATATTTAACTCCAAGCCTGATAAAACAGACCACTTGCACAAATGCCAATGCCAAAAGACAAGTAAGGAACCCAAACATTTCTAAAATGCAGTCTGACAAATCTTTGAACTTAAGTCTAAGACTGTTGTTCTGAAAAGCTGTGAGAATAAGGTACAACCTGCAAATGGAGCTCTGAACAAAAAAAAAGTTTTAAAATGCTGACAGTTATAGATGTAACAGCATTAAAATACTGTAATGTTGATAAGCTAGTTGTATTGTAAAAATCAGCTACAATGGTACAATATTTTGATTTAGAGAGAGATTAGTTGCATTTTGATCATGAGCATCTACATATCACAAAGAACATATGCAGAGCTACAAAAGGAACTCTTAGCAATAATGCATGGTTGTGATCAATTTTATGAAAATGTCTACAGTAAAAAAAAGTTCAGGTAAAAATAGACCTTAAACCTTTTGCAAAGCATCCTTTTGGAGTCCCTGTACAAGGTGCCTTTCTGATATTGCAGACATTACTTACATTTTAAAATAACCTGAAAGTGAAATATAGATTAGGCAAAGAAATACACATAGCAGATGTACTGAATGAAACAGATTTCCAAAGGTTTAAGAGGAGCTATTTATTTTTTGGACAGTTAGAATGAAAAATAGTAGTATAGAATATTTCTATGAGATGTCTGAGCTTTTCCCGGTTAGAGGTCACCACAGCGGAACTCCGGTCCGCTAATTATTGGCAGTTGATTTTTACAGTGCCGAGTTGCCAACCCAATGCCCAACCTTCAAAGAAGGTAACCCATTCACGCACACACCTACCTGCATGTCTTTAAATGTCACTGGACCACAGGGAGGACATGCATACTCCACACAGAAGGTGCTGCAGCTGAGAATCGAACTGGGGAACCTCTTGCTGTGAGGCAACAATGCTAACTGCTGCACCACTGTCCCACAGCTCTGTCCAAAATTGGGAGGGAGTGTTCTATATGCAGTTCTCCCAGGATGCACTCTTAGAAAATACCCTAGAGGACTATCTCCCTGACCTCTGTCCTGCCCCTGAATTATAAGTCAGCTATACAGCATTTGGAAAAGCTGGTAATGTGACCTGGTAGCTGCCTCACAAATGGTGTAAATTAATGACCGTTTAAATACAAGCTGTACAGGTGGACTGTGCCCTAATTTACTCCTACAGAGACTTGTTTTCTTCCCTCCCCATCAGAAGACTATGCAGCTTGCTAAACACTCGTAAAACATATGTTCGGTAATGGTTATGTCCTCCTTGCCCTCTACAAAGGCTGTGTTGTAGGTCATATGGATTTACCCCTGCCTCGGGAAAGTACAGTTGTGTACACTTACCATAAACGCAGATGTTTGAGTGTATTTACTGTTGCAGTGATCACATTTAGGTTATCTGCTTGCAGTAGCCCTCAGTCGGCCTGATTAACAAAGTCTTATTACAGTCCTTGTTACCCTCCCTCCAGCCCCCTTTCTTCTTCTGGCTATACCTCTACTCTCACTTACTAAGCTCTAAAAGCTTTTTGGTGTATTTGCTTTTTTGTTGGAGGTATATCCTTGTATTTATAAATGTAATTGCTTCCCATTAGGGGGGCACCTGACATCTGGGGCAAGAAAAACTGATGTAATGGCATCGGCTGCATGTTTTATACCCCTGACGACCTGACGTCATGGAAGAAGGGACAGCAACTGATGCAGGACCTAAGACTTTGTTAATCAGGCCGACTGAGGGCTACTGCAAGCAGATAATCCAAATGTAATGACTGTAACAGTGAAACATGAAGAACATCGGCCTGTGGACACTCAGCTGATGCATGATCCTTTCTCCTTTTGTTCTGGGGTTTCAGAAAAAATTCTAGAAGCTAAACAGACTGGTTAAGGGATATCTCCAAAAACTAATTTTGGCATGAAAGTTGGATTCATCGTGAAGCTGACCCAGACCAGTAAAGACTTGAAATTGTTCCTTGTTCTGATATTCTCCTGGCAGACCTGATGGTCTCCAGTAGGATGGTTTTCCAGGATAAAAATATGACTGGAATCTTGAACAGATCCAAAGTCAGCTGCTTGAAAATAAAAATGAGGTTCTATGGAGGAGTGATAAGCCCTTCTTGTAATCTGCATACAAATAACTCATCCTAAGAACTGTTGGAGGAGTCTGTCACTTGTCACAGGTACATTCAGTGGAAGGCAAAAAAGATATGACAGAAACATTAACATCTGACACAGTAATATAATCCAGCTATTTAGAGAAATGAAAGGCATGAGAACACAGGACACCCATGTTTTTATTGGGTTGTTGTACTTACCAGTAAACCATATCTATTATACAAAGTTTGACTTTTGTTTTTGGTAGTTCCCTCCCGACATGGGTACATTCTCAATTACTACTCAACACAATTCACCTCTTGAAATAGCGTCAGAAACCAAACTACTTGGGATCCAAATCGATAACCTACTTAAATTTAACTCCCACCTGCAAATAAACATCAAAAAAACACACCAAAAACTTGGCATGCTTTATAGACAGAATGCCTACCTCACATCTGCCACTAAAATCACTCTCTCTACTTCCTTCCTAATGCCATCCCTTCTCTATGGCGCCCCACTACTAACTAATCTTCAGTCCTTGTTAAAAAAACAGCTTACTTCCTGCTATAATAAAATTGCAAAATTCGCCACCAGCCAAAAGTCCTCCACTCACCACCGTTTCTCCCTCCATAAGCTAAAATGGTTAGAACTTCCGAATCAACTAACTTACACTCAACTAACTCTAGCCCATAAGCTTATTCTCAACCCTTCCCTCTGTCCCTCTCTTTCCTCTGCCTTTAAAATGCACCTACCTAACAGAGTTCTAAGGTCAAATAATCAAAATCTACTAGAAGTACACAAACCGACTCATCCCCCAGGCAAAAACCTTCTTTCCTTCAGCCTCGCTCGCCTCTGGAACTCCCTACCTCCACTCATCCGCACCACCTCTAACCACTCTGCCTTTAAAAAGTCTCTTCACCTACATCTAGCATCACAGTGGGAATGCTCTTGCTCCCACCCCACATAACTCTACTTAATTCTCCTTCAATACCATATCCTACTTTCGTAGCTATGATATTTGTTCTCTAATCAGCATTAATGTTTATTCTATTACTAGTAGGTTTCTTCTTAATGTATTAACTGTTATGACTGCTATTCTAAATTTGATTAGTTCTACTTTTATTCTGTTTACATATTATTAACTCTCTATACCAAGAATGTTACTGTTAAATGTTGAAAATACCTTTTGTTATGGAGCTTTTCTCCCCAGCACTCCATTGAAAACGGGTTCTTTATGGCCCAATGGACTATCCTGGTAAACCAACGGCAATAAATAAATAAATAGTTACATGTCTTAGAAGACCTGGAGAAGCCTGTCCACAAGATGAGAGATGCACGTGGCTTATGATTTGCAGTTTTCTAATATCCTTCATTGTAATCCATCTGAAATAGAACTAATAAGCAGTTTTTATAGGTTTATTATGGTGAGAATGACCCGCAGTGGTGGTGGTGTGGTAGCGTTGTTGTCTCACAGTATGATGCTGTCCAGTTCTCAGCTAGAGCGTCTTCTGCATGGAGAAATGCGTGAAAGTGCGTACCTTCGTTGAAGGTTGTGCATCAGGCCTGGCAAGCTGGTATATAAAAATCAACTGCCAATCATTAGCAGACTGGAGTTCCGCTGTGGCGATCCCTAACCGGGAAAAGCCGAAAGACACAAACAAACATAGTGAAAATGGTTGTAAGCATGGTCTGAGACACAAACATAGTGAGAATGGTTGTAAGCATGGTCTGAGACACAAACAAACATAGTGAGAATGGTTGTAAGCATG
Source organism: Protopterus annectens (assembly GCF_019279795.1). NCBI lineage: Eukaryota > Metazoa > Chordata > Ceratodontiformes > Protopteridae > Protopterus > Protopterus annectens. Next base: position 1,491,781,386 of record NC_056745.1, on the reverse strand, counting down.
GTCTGAGACACAAACAAACATAGTGAGAATGGTTGTAAGCATGGTCTGAGACACAAACATAGTGAGAATGGTTGTAAGCATGGTATGAGACACAAACAAACATAGTGAGAATGGTTGTAAGCATGGTCTGAGACACAAACATAGTGAGAATGGTTGTAAGCATGGTTCGAAACACAAACATAGTGAGAATGGTTGTAAGCATGGTCTGAGACACAAACATAGTGAGAATGGTTGTAAGCATGGTCTGAGACACAAACAAACATAGTGAGAATGGTTGTAAGCATGGTCTGAGACACAAACAAACATAGTGAGCATGGTTGTAAGCATGGTCTGAGACACAAACATAGTGAGAATGGTTGGAAGCATGGTCTGAGACACAAACAAACATAGTGAGAATGGTTGTAAGCATGGTCTGAGACACAAACATAGTGAGCATGGTCTGAGACACACAAACATAGTGAGCATGGTTGTAAGCATGGTCTGAGACACAAACAACCATAGTGAGAATGGTTGTAAGCATGGTCTGAGACACAAACAACCATAGTGAGCATTGTTGTAAGCATGGTCTGAGACACAAACAAACATAGTGAGAACGGTTGTAAGCATGGTCTGAGACACAAACATAGTGAGCATGGTTGTAAGCATGGTCTGAGACACAAACAACCATAGTGAGCATGGTTGTAAGCATGGTCTGAGACACAAACCACCATAGTGAGAATGGTTGTAAGCATGGTCTGAGACACAAACAACCATAGTGAGAACGGTTGCAAGCATGGTCTGAGACACAAACCACCATAGTGAGAATGGTTGTAAGCATGGTCCGAGACACAAACAAACATAGTGAGAATGGTTGTAAGCATGGTCTGAGACACAAACAAACATAGTGAGAATGGTTGTAAGCATGGTCTGTGAGACAAACATAGTGAGAATGGTTGTAAGCATGGTCTGTGAGACAAACATAGTGACAATGTTTGTAAGCATGGTCTGAGACACAAACAACCATAGTGAGAATGGTTGTAAGCATGGTCCGAGACACAAACAAACAGTGAGAATGGTTGTAAGCATGGTCTGAGACACAAACATAGTGAGAATGGTTGTAAGCATGGTCTGAGACACAAACAAACATAGTGAGCATGGTTGTAAGCATGGTCTGAGACACAAACATAGTGAGAATGGTTGTAAGCATGGCCTGAGACACAAACATAGTGAGAATGGTTGTAAGCATGGTCTGAGACACAAACATAGTGAGAATGGTTGTAAGCATGGCCTGAGACACAAACATAGTGAGAATGGTTGTAAGCATGGCCTGAGACACAAACCACCATAGTGAGAATGGTTGTAAGCATGGTCTGAGACACAAACAAACATAGTGAGAATGGTTGTAAGCATGGTCTGAGACAAACATAGTGAGAATGGTTGTAAGCATGGCCTGAGACACAAACATAGTGAGAATGGTTGTAAGCATGGCCTGAGACACAAACATAGTGAGAATGGTTGTAAGCATGGCCTGAGACACAAACCACCATAGTGAGAATGGTTGTAAGCATGGTCTGAGACACAAACAAACATAGTGAGAATGGTTGTAAGCATGGTCTGAGACACAAACCACAATAGTGAGAATGGTTGTAAGCATGGTCTGAGACACAAACAACCATAGTGAGAATGGTTGTAAGCATGGTCTGAGACACAAACCAACAGTGAGCATGGTTGTAAGCATGGTCTGAGACACAAACAACCATAGTGAGCATGGTTGTAAGCATGGTCTGAGACACAAACATAGTGAGCATGGTTGTAAGCATGGTCTGAGACACAAACAAACAGTGAGAATGGTTGTAAGCATGGTCTGAGACACAAACATAGTGAGAATGGTTGTAAGCATGGTCTGAGACACAAACAACCATAGTGAGAATGGTTGTAAGCATGGTCTGAGACACAAACAAACATAGTGAGCATGGTTGTAAGCATGGTCTGAGACACAAACATAGTGAGAATGGTTGTAAGCATGGTCTGAGACACAAACAACCATAGTGAGAATGGTTGTAAGCATGGTCTGAGACACAAACAACCATAGTGAGCATGGTTGTAAGCATGGTCTGAGACACAAACCACCATAGTGAGAATGGTTGTAAGCATGGTCTGAGACACAAACCACCATAGTGAGAATGGTTGTAAGCATGGTCTGAGACACAAACAAACATAGTGAGAATGGTTGTAAGCATGGTCTGAGACACAAACATAGTGAGAATGGTTGTAAGCATGGTCTGAGACACAAACAACCATAGTGAGCATGGTTGTAAGCATGGTCTGAGACACAAAAAAACATAGTGAGAATGGTTGTAAGCATGGTCTGAGACACAAACAACCATAGTGAGAATGGCTGCAAGCATGGTATGAGACACAAACATAGTGAGAATGGTTGTAAGCATGGTCTGAGACACAAACATAGTGAGAATGGTTGTAAGCATGGTCTGAGACACAAACAACCATAGTGAGCATGGTTGTAAGCATGGTCTGAGACACAAAAAAACATAGTGAGAATGGTTGTAAGCATGGTCTGAGACACAACCAACCATAGTGAGAATGGCTGCAAGCATGGTATGAGACACAAACATAGTGAGAATGGTTGTAAGCATGGTCCGAGACACAAACAAACATAGTGAGAATGGTTGTAAGCATGGTCTGACACACAAACATAGTGAGAATGGTTGTAAGCATGGTCTGAGACACAAACAACCATAGTGAGAATGGTTGTAAGCATGGTCCGAGACACAAACAAACATAGTGAGAATGGTTGTAAGCATGGTCTGAGACACAAACAAACATAGTGAGAATGGTTGTAAGCATGGTCTGAGACACAAACATAGTGAGAATGGTTGTAAGCATGGTCTGAGACACAAACATAGTGAGAATGGTTGTAAGCATGGTCTGAGACACAAACCACCATAGTGAGAATGGTTGTAAGCATGGTCTGAGACACAAACAAACATAGTGAGAATGGTTGTAAGCATGGTCTGAGACACAAACAACCATAGTGAGAATGGTTGTAAGCATGGTCTGAGACACAAACAAACATAGTGAGCATGGTTGTAAGCATGGTCTGAGACACAAACAAACATAGTGAGAATGGTTGTAAGCATGGTCTGAGACACAAACATAGTGAGAATGGTTGTAAGCATGGTCTGAGACACAAACAAACATAGTGAGAATGGTTGTAAGCATGGTCTGAGACACAAACAAACATAGTGAGAATGGTTGTAAGCATGGTCTGAGACACAAACAAACATAGTGAGAATGGTTGTAAGCATGGTCTGAGACACAAACAAACATAGTGAGAATGGTTGTAAGCATGGTCTGAGACACAAACAAACATAGTGAGAATGGTTGTAAGCATGGTCTGAGACACAAACAAACATAGTGAGAATGGTTGTAAGCATGGTCTGAGACACAAACAAACATAGTGAGAATGGTTGTAAGCATGGTCTGAGACACAAACAAACATAGTGAGAATGGTTGTAAGCATGGTCTGAGACACAAACATAGTGAGAATGGTTGTAAGCATGGTCTGAGACACAAACAAACATAGTGAGAATGGTTGTAAGCATGGTCTGAGACACAAACAAACATAGTGAGAATGGTTGTAAGCATGGTCTGAGACACAAACAAACATAGTGAGAATGGTTGTAAGCATGGTCTGAGACACAAACAAACATAGTGAGAATGGTTGTAAGCATGGTCTGAGACACAAACATAGTGAGAATGGTTGTAAGCATGGTCTGAGACACAAACAACCATAGTGAGAATGGTTGTAAGCATGGTCTGAGACACAAACAACCATAGTGAGAATGGTTGTAAGCATGGTCTGAGACACAAACATAGTGAGAATGGTTGTAAGCATGGTCTGAGACACAAACAACCATAGTGAGAATGGTTGTAAGCATGGTCTGAGACACAAACAAACATAGTGAGAATGGTTGTAAGCATGGTCTGAGACACAAACAAACATAGTGAGAATGGTTGTAAGCATGGTCTGAGACACAAACAAATAGTGAGCATGGTTGTAAGCATGGTCTGAGACACAAACAACCATAGTGAGAATGGTTGTAAGCATGGTCTGAGACACAAACAACCATAGTGAGAATGGTTGTAAGCATGGTCTGAGACACAAACATAGTGAGAATGGTTGTAAGCATGGTCTGAGACACAAACAAACATAGTGAGAATGGTTGTAAGCATGGTCTGAGACACAAACAACCATAGTGAGAATGGTTGTAAGCATGGTCTGAGACACAAACAAACATAGTGAGAATGGTTGTAAGCATGGTCTGAGACACAAACAAACATAGTGAGAATGGTTGTAAGCATGGTCTGAGACACAAACCACAATAGTGAGAATGGTTGTAAGCATGGTCTGATGAATATTTCTCCATAAAGGATACATAATGTGTGAAGAAAGCATCAACAGTTTCTTGGGTAATTTTTGAATCTTAACAGGTTATTGCCTGTCACATTTGTTTTTCCCATACATTTATTAATGGTGTTCTAAAGTACAGAGGGATTGTTTTTATTTTAGTTCTGCAGATGAGTGCAGTTTAGTTTAGTTTAACTGATTGCATCAGACACTGACATTTGTTTCCAAGTTCTTTGAGTTTAATTAATGTCTGGGGATCTTTTTGATAGTCTGGATGATAACCAAATTGTGTTTCTTGGTTTCATTACGTCTTTAGAAGATTTAGTTAGGACTGAGAGAGACTTCTTAATGCTGTTCTTTCTGGTTTACATTTATCTAATATAAAGTTTATTGATTAAGTGTGCGTCTTGGTCAGGGGATTTATTTTAAAAACTGACCAGTCCATAGAAAATAGTTGAAGTTGTACCTGATGAAGGGGGGGGGGGGTTATTCTGGTTTATAGCTACTATGGAGTTGTACCTGATGAAGGGGGAGGTTATTCTGGTTTATAGCTACTATAGAGTTGTACCTGATGAAGGGGGAGGTTATTCTGGTTTATAGCTACTATGGAGTTGTACCTGATGAAGGGGGAGGTTATTCTGGTTTATAGCTACTATGGAGTTGTACCTGATGAAGGGGGAGGTTATTCTGGTTTATAGCTACTATGGAGTTGTACCTGATGAAGGGGGAGGTTATTCTGGTTTATAGCTACTATGGAGTTGTACCTGATGAAGGGGGAGGTTATTCTGGTTTATAGCTACTATGGAGTTGTACCTGATGAAGGGGGGGGGGGTATTCTGGTTTACAGCAACTATGGAGTTGTACCTGATGAAAGGGGGGGGCTATTCTGGTTTATAGCTACTATGGAGTTGTACCTGATGAAGGGGGAGGTTATACTGGTTTATAGCAACTATGGAGTTGTACCTGATGAAGGGGAGGTTATTCTGGTTTATAGCTACTATGGAGTTGTACCTGATGAAGGGGGGGTATTCTGGTTTACAGCTACTATGGAGTTGTACCTGATGAAGGGAGGGGGGTTATTCTGGTTTATAGCTACTATGGAGTTGTACCTGATGAAGGGGAGGTTATTCTGGTTTATAGCTACTATGGAGTTGTAGGTGATGAAGGGGGGGGTTATTCTGGTTTATAGCTACTATGGAGTTGTACCTGATGAAGGGGGAGGTTATTCTGGTTTATAGCTACTATGGAGTTGTACCTGATGAAGGGGGAGGTTATTCTGGTTTATAGCTACTATGGAGTTGTACCTGATGAAGGGGGTTATTCTGGTTTATAGCTACTATGGAGTTGTACCTGATGAAGGGGGTTATTCTGGTTTATAGCTACTATGGAGTTGTACCTGATGAAGGGGAGGTTATTCTGGTTTATAGCTACTGTGGAGTTGTACCTGATGAAGGGGGTTATTCTGGTTTATAGCTACTATGGAGTTGTACCTGATGAAGGGGGTTATTCTGGTTTATAGCTACTATGGAGTTGTACCTGATGAAGGGGGTTATTCTGGTTTATAGCTACTATGGAGTTGTACCTGATGAAGGGGGGTTATTCTGGTTTATAGCTACTATGGAGTTGTACCTGATGAAGGGGGGGGGGTTATTCTGGTTTATAGCTACTATGGAGTTGTACCTGATGAAGGGGGAGGTTATTCTGGTTTATAGCTACTATGGAGTTGTACCTGATGAAGGGGGGGGTTATTCTGGTTTACAGCTACTATGGAGTTGTACCTGATGAAGGGGGAGGTTATTCTGGTTTATAGCTACTATGGAGTTGTACCTGATGAAGGGGGAGGTTATTCTGGTTTATAGCTACTATGGAGTTGTACCTGATGAAGGGGGGGGGAGTTATTCTGGTTTATAGCTACTATGGAGTTGTACCTGATGAAGGGGGGGGGGTTATTCTGGTTTGTAGAGGAAAATCAGGAGGTTGTTTTTTTCCGACTGCATATGCAGAGTTATATTCACGCAATTACTTGGGAGTTATGACACAATCTTGTTGAATTAACAGCTAGATATAAGAAGCCGAAGGCATGTATATTACTGTCAGATTTAATGTGAGAGAGCCAATTAACACTGAAATTGCACGGCAAAAGTGCCCCTGAGGTTCAGTTGTTTTGGAACCAGTAAAGGTATCTTTTTAATGCGCAGCCTATTTTATAGGTTTTATTTGTTGACACTGAAATTAAGACCAACATTTCCACACCAGCTAAGTTGTACAGAAGCAGTTAGACCAGTTTTAACCATAAATAGAACTCCTCTAGCTCTTTTGGAATGTGTAGATCGACATTTGTGTGTGATTTTAGCCAGGTTTCTGTAATAGTGTGTATTGCCAGGGTTGTATTGCTAGCTTTAGACTTTGAGTAGTGAAATTTTATTATATATGTGCTTCGTACATTCATACGCATTACATTTAGTCCAATCATGTGCATCGCTGATGTGACCAACCCTGGTTAATATATAGGGTTTGGGTGGAACATCATACTGTAGTGGTTACCAGTTGATGGTTTAATTCTGCATCTTCTGAGCAAAATGCTAGTAATTCTAGAATCTGGATATGTCTGGGTTTGTACTAGGAGTGTTGCAGAAATTAAATCTGTTTTTGTTGGATAACAGGTAGACACCGTCTCTTTGATCTGTAGCACTGAACATTCCAATGTGGGAATGATTAATCTGGCTATAGCTTAAGGTAAAGTTAATGCATTGAGCTGTAAGACAGTTGATATGGTAGAGCATCCACAGTGGTTAGTTATAAGTGGCAGTGTGATGGTAGTAAGGAATATGGTCAAACATACAGACAGGAGTATTTTTGGTTTGCATTTTATTGTGGATTTTCACTGTGTATTAGAGTAGAAATAGCTAAAGTGCCAAAAAGGTGTGTGTGTGTGTGTGTGTGTGTGTGTGTGTGTGTGTGTGTGTGTGTGTGTGTGTGTGTGTGTGTGTGTGCGCACAATGTCACTGAATGGTAAACAGAAGGTCTAGTTGTACTTTCGCGTTTACTGAAACTTTTGTACACGAGAGTGAGGAATGTAATAGGTGTGGAGGTTTGGGGAAACAAACATTTGTTTTCTAGTAGTTTGTCAGATTGATTGCAATTTTGAATGGGCTTTTGTTTTTATTTTCGATGTGGACTTGTGTTTCTGGTAACAGAGCACCGTCTCTAAGTGGGCTACAACTGTGGATTAGGTATGGGAAAATGATTGTACAAATGCAAGAGTCTGGGCGGGGTGACTGGTGAGTTAAAGCAGGTACACCTCCTGCCTACACTGGAGGCAATCAGGTAGCACATGCACAAGGCTGAGTGACAAGTGAAAGGAAAAACCAAAGAAAACTGCTGACTTGACTACAGCTTGCAGTCTAAATGGAGAAAAATAAGTCTAAAGCCTTTGTGAAGAGATTAGCGTTGTTTTTATATGTGATGTTATAGGTTTAAATGGCAGTGTCTAAAATCCTAAAGAACTAAAACCATTCCTGGGCATACACACACAGGACAGCAGCAAAGTTATGACAGAAGCTACCTATAGCTACAACAAAAGCCAACAGTCTGGCAGTTGGCAAACAGGATTAAGTTTATGAATGGTTAACAAGTTACTTTCTGTTGTACTGGGGGGTTTTCCCTCAGTCTCTGTTTGGCTTCTGTGCGACACTGAGCAACTCCGCTGCTTTTGAGCTACTGGAATTTTTGGCAAGGAGTTTTAATGGTCTTATGGATCATACCTTTCAACTTGTTGGAATTTTTTATTTTTTTAAACAAGAAACATCTTTATTAAATTAACACATATGACAAGGGCAATAATACATTTATATAAATGAAAAACTGTATTGACATATTCTTAGTTGCAAACATTGTACTTCATCTAGAATCTCTCCAGCTCTCCCAATTTTAAGAGCCAACAATACGGAGCCTCATAACCTTAAAAACTACAACCCTGTCACCCCAAATGAATTACTGTCCACTGCAAAGTTATCATTCCTACACACATTACCCCTTGAAGACGCTGTCCAAAGCTTCAACAATATATTCCTAGAAACCCTAAGCACCCTGGCTCCCAGGAGAAAAATTAGGCTAAAATGCAATTATGCACCATGGCTAAACCAGGCAACTCGATCACTTATGAACAACAGAGAGTGCCTGGAGAGCATGGAAAAATAAATAACCCAACTTTCCACCTGAATTTATATAAACAGCTTCGCAACCAAACAAATTAAAAAAAAAATGTAATACTGGATAAAAATTTTATGAAAAATCTCCAAGCAACCCACATTCCAACCAGAGGAAATTCTGGCACTCAAATTACTATCTCCAGGGAACCCCTCTTCACCAAACCCCTTCAAAAACAAACCTAGCGAAACTGCAACTCTACTTAACTTTTTCATCGAAACTATAGAAAAGCTTACTAAACCAGAAACTCTCGATATTAAGACTCCACCAACCACCCACCTCATCTCTTCCCTCATTCTCCCTAGCACCCGCAGCAACTTCCTTCATCAGATCACTTCTTAACAAATTCAAACCTTGTCCCCCATTGGCCAACAAATTCCCTCCATTATTTCTTAAACATGCAGCTGAATCTGTAAGCAAACCCTGTATCTATATTTAATCAATAGATCCATCCAAGGAAATACAGTACCAGATACCTGGAAAAAAATCTTCATAATACCCCTCCACAAGGGAGGAAATTCTACAGAACCCTCCAATTACAGGCCTATTGCCATATTATCCCCCTTACCAAAGAAACTGGAAAATGTATACATAGACAAATATTAAACCACCTCTTAAAGGCAAACTTTATTACACCCACACAGCATGGTTTCCATCCCTCGCACAGTGCTACCACTGCACTCCTATCTTTGACGCACATTGCCCAAGCCATAGATAATAATAAACTCATATCAGCTCTATTCCTCGACCTATCCAAAACATTTGATACTATTTCCCTATCCCATCATCCTAAACAAACTTTCCAACCTACAACTCTTTACCTCCTGGTTTAACACATACCTCTCAAACAGATATCAGTCCGTCAGATGGCAAATATCCTTCTACCCTTTACATCTTAAAACCAGGGTTCCTCGGGACTCTATCCTGTGCCCCCTACTTTTTAATATATTTACAAATAACCTCCATGTCTCCTGCCCCCATTCTGCCTTAATACAGTACACAGATAATTCCACAATGAACACCTCTGACAATATACAAAATTTCCACACTGCCAATCAACAATCTCTGCACCTAGAAAGTACAGTTTTGTACCTACCATAAATGTAGATGTTCGAGTGTAGACACTGCTGCAGTCATTACACTTGGGTTATCCTGCCGTCAGGCGGTCCCGCAGTCGGCCAGAGTTCCAAAGTCTTGGTCCGGCATCAGTTGCTGTCACCTCCTCCCTGACGTCAGTGCAACAGGGGTATATAAGATGCAGCAAACGCCATTTTCTTCAGCTTTTCTTGCCCCAGATGTCAGGTGCCTCTAAATATGTAGGCAATTCCAATTGCTAATAAAACATACATAAGAAAAGCAAAAAACAACTTACAGCTACCAGCAATACTCCCCATAGGTAAGTAAAGGGTAGAAGACATAGGTACGTACCAGCAAGTAAGAGGGAAAGCAGGGAGGGTAACCTGGACTGCAGCAGTGTCTACACTTGAACATCTACATTTATGGTAGGTACAAAACTGTACTATGTTCATCATGTTACACTGCTGCAGTCATTACACTTGGGTAGAATCCCAAAGCTGAGGAAGGGTGGCTGGTCCTATAAGGCATTAGGGGTGGCTATAAGGCCCTGTAACACTGCAGTGGTGAAGCCAGCTCTGGATTTAGAGTATAGAGGCAGATGGTAATGCTTGGTGAAGGTGTGTACATAACTCTAAGTTGCTGCTTCCAAAATATCCTTGGTAGGTACTCCCCCGAGGTAGGCAGTTGAAGTGGCTGTTGCCCTGGTGGAGTGAGATCTAATGCTGCTAGGTACAGGTTTTCCATGGTATGTGTAGCAGAAACGTATACAATGTCCTATCCATTTTGAAACAGTCTGTTTTGAAATGGCTTTTCCCTGTGCTCCTGCAGCATATGCTACCAATAATTGCTCAGATTTTCTGAAAGCTTTGGTTTTGTCCAAATAGAAGCGTAACTGCCTGTGAATGTCCAAAGAGTGCAGTAGTCTCTCCCCTTTATTCTGTGGTTTAGGATAAAAAGTTGGCAGGTGAATAGTTTGGTTTAGAGCCACACTGGATACCACCTTTGGCATAAAGGTAGGGTTAGTTCGTAAAGACACCCTGTCCTGGTGGAAAATGAGGAAAGGTTCCACTGCCATTAGTGCCTGTAATTCTGAAACTCTTCATGCTGATGTTATTGCCAGGAGCAGAGCAGTTTTCCAAGAGATATATTTTAATTCTGCTGTGTTGGCTGGCTCAAAAGGAGGTAAAGTTAGCTCCCCCAAAACAAAGTTGAGGTCCCAAATTGGAGTAGGTGCTCTACGGGGCGGTCTTATGTTTTTAGCCCCTCTGAGGTACTGTTTTAGCAGAGGATTAGAGAAAAATTGGTGGATCCGTGTTGTAATGAGCAGAGATGGCAGAGGCGTGGATCTTGATGGATGAGAAGGAGAGTCCTTTGCCCAGCATCTCAGTTAAGTATTGTAGTATCTGAGGAATGTTTGGGACAAGAGGGTCAAGGCTGTGAGCTTGGTTCCAGGAACAGAATCTCTTCCATTTATCCGAATAGGCTTTCCTGGTACTAGGCCTTCTGGCCTCCAGAATGACATCCATAACAGCTTTGGAGAGAGGCACTGCTTGCTTGACTAAGGAATCTTCCGTGCAGCTAGGTTTAAGGTCTTTAGCTGGCTGTGTAGTATTTGTTTGTTGTGCTGAGTCAGCAGATGTGGGATTTGAGGCAAAATCCAGGGTGGTTCTTGTGCTAAGTTCTTTAAGATTGGGTATCTGTGCTGGCATGGCCAGTCTGGTGCAATCAGGATCATCATTGGCTCTTCCTGCCTGGCTTTTATGAGTACCTTTGGCAGGAGAGGTAGTGGTGGGAAAGCGTATACTTGTAGGTTCTTCCAGCTGAATAAGAGGGCATCCATCCACTTTCCATGCTTGTGGATGGTAACTCCTTGTGCATAATTTTTGTAGCTGGCAGTTTACTGGGGATGCAAACAGATCTATGTCCGGGCTCCACCATTTCTGTGTTATCATTCTGAATATTTGTGGATTCAACTCCCATTCGTGGGGATCCATGATGTTTCTGCTTAAGTCGTCTGCCAGTGTGTTTTTCTCTCCTGGCAGGAATTGTGCTTGCAGATGAACTTGATGGTTTAGAGCGGTGTTCCACAAGGTCATGGCTTGACTGCAGAGGGGGTAGGAGTGAGTGCCCCCTTGCTTGTTTATGTACCACATAACTGTGGTTTTGTCTGTCTTTAGCAGTAGTTGTCCTGGATGCAGCAGGTCCTTGAAAGCTATAAGGGCATTTTGTACAGCTAGCATCTCTTTTTGATTGATGTGAAGATGCCTTTGTTCTGCGGGCCACGTGCCCTGAATACATTTGCCTGCCATGTGTGCACCCAGGCATAATCAGATGCATCTGTTGTCAGGGTTTGCCTGGCTGTGGGTTGTGTAAAAGGCTGTCCCCTTGTTGAGGTGACAAGCTTGAGCCCACCATTAAAACTCCTGTTGAAGGCAAGGAATTAGTGGTATAACGGTTTCCAAACTTTGACAGTGTTGAGACCATACATTCTTTAGGTACCACTGTAGTTTCCTCATATGCAGTCTAGCATATGGAATTAGAAGTATGCAGGATGCCATGTAACCCAAGGCCTGCAGAATTTTTCTTGCAGGGAGCTGGGTCTTTGTTGCCATCAATTGAAAGTATTGAGTCAGTTGTCCTTGCTTGTCTGGCGTGAGATAAGCCATCTGGGCCGTTGTGTTCAAGCTGGCACCCAGGAATATAATCTCTTGTGAGGGCACTAGTTTTGATTTCTTTTCGTTTACTGTGTACCCTAGGCAACTTAACTTTTTTACAAACGCCAGATGCTTTAGAAGAATGTCCTTGCTCTCTGCTTGAATCAGGCAGTCGTCCAGGTATGGATAAATTTGAATTCCTTTCTGTCTGTAAAATGCAATTACTGATGCCAGGCACTTTGTGAAGACCCTGGGTGCAGTAGATAAGTCAAAGGGCAGTGCAGAGAATTGGTAGTGCATTGAACCAGCTATGAATCTGAGGTATCTTCTGCAGTTTTGTCTGATAGGGACATGCAGGTATGCCTCTTTGAGGTCCAAAGTCACGAGCCAAGCTTTCTTGCCCAGCATGGGAAGAAGCTGCTGTAATGTCAACATTTTGAATTTCGGAACATCCAGGTAAGTGTTTAGAGATGAAAGATCCAGAATGGGCCTCCAGGCTTTGTCCTTTCTGGGTACCAGAAAGAGTCTTGAATGAAATCCTTATCCTTGCTCCTGTGATGGCACCTTTTGAATAGCTGTCATATCCATGAGTGCTGTAATTTGTTTTTGAGCCTCTGCCCATTGATCTGGTGGCAGATTTGGCATTCCTTTTAACCTTGGCAGTGTGTGAAAGTGGAACCTGTAACCTTGAAATACAATGTTGAGAACCCATTTGTCTTTGTTGATCATTTGCCAATTGTGGTAGAAGAGTGCCAGTTTTCCTCCCAAGGGGGCTGCCAAGAAGGATTTGTTTGGCAGCTGTAGTGGGAAGTCATTGGAGCTGCTTTTTATATGGTTGTGGCCTGTCTTCCCCCCTTCTTTCTGGCCTGATGCAACCCATTGTTGAGGCCTGTAAGGACCTTGTGTTTGACCTCTACGACGTCTGTATCTTCCCCTTTGAGGTCTGTCTGTAATTGGAAAGGACCATTTCTTAGTTGGCCAGTTTCTGCTAAATCTAGGAGGCTGAACCTGTAAGAAATCCTTCACTATTTGCATAGATTTTGCCTTATCCTCCATTTTCTTTAATACCTCTTCTGCCTTAACTCCAAACAACACATCCTGCTGCAAAGGTGCATCCAATAATTTTGCTTTAACATGATCTTGTAACGTATGTTCTTTTAACCAAGCATGCCTTCTAATGACAGAGCCTGTAACTGCTGCTCTGCAGGAGGCCTCTAGAGAATCAAAACCACATTGCAAAGTATGCTTTCCCACTTGTTCAGCTGCCTGCAATAAATCCTGCATTTCTGTAAAATTAGGAGGATCCGATTCTGGAAGCATTTTTTGTTTTAACTGAGACAGTAAAAATTGCTACTATTTTTGCATGTGAAACTGGCAATTTAAGGCTCTCATTGCTAAAGTTGCAGACGTATATAATTTCTTTCTCCATCTGTCTAATGCTCTGGAATCTCTGTCAGAGGGAACTGGATTCTTGGCTGATGAGGCCTTAACTCCTTTGGGTCCCTGAGAAATAGTTTCAGGGCCAGCGACAGGGCTTTTATACAGAAATGTATGCGAGTCAGGGACTCTGTAGTATCTGTCAGGTTTAACAGGGGCTGGAGGTAAGGAAACAGGATTTAAGCTGGATTCAGTATACACATCATCCACAATATCTAACACTGGCGGAATAGCAAGGGGTCTGTGTTGAGGTAATAAAAGGAAGTCTGAGCCTTTTCTTTGATTCTGAGTAATCCTGGCCTTCCCAGTGGAAATTGCTCCCTCATGGTATGTAGGGTTTCCCCAAAGGAGTAGTCCTCAGGCGGTGAGGCTGATGGAATTGATTCCTCAGCATCAGAATCCTCATAAGGGGGTAAAGAGTATCCTAGGTCTGAGGATGAATCAGAAGAGATGGACACCTGGTCGGATGAGTCATAGTCTGCATCCTGTCTAGGCCTTTTATCAGGAGAGGGATGGGACCCCCTGATCAGAGTAATTAGGTTTTCGGCCATTTTGAGCATTTGTTTCTTAGGCATGGAGGCCTGTCCTGGAGAATGCTGTATTTGTTTCTTTGACTTTAAAGGAGGCTTAGACTTAGCTGAGGGTTTAATGCTTAACTGTGTAGGTCTGAAGACACCCTCTGTAGCTGTGGGTTGCTCAGCTACTCTGGATCCCTCTGAAAGGTTAGTCTCGGTAGGCTGAAGAGCTTGTGCGTCCGAAGGCCCAGCCATCTCCACGTGGGAGTCAGAGGTGGCTTGTGGTTTTCTAGAAGTGGTCGTCAGGGGCTGCGAAGGCACCTCGCTGAAAACCGGAGAACCAGTGACTGGACGTTCTGACGGCATGGTATAATTGAATTTTCTACCAAAATAATGTTGGGCAAAATCAAACCGACATTTAATAGTGCGCTTGTTAAACCTAGCACAAAACCGACAACCAGTAACGTCATGGTTAGGGCCTACACATGGGATACAATAGGAATGGAAATCCTTATGAGGTATTTGCTTCCCACAAGAAATACAGTTATTATTTACTGACATCGGTCTGAGGCAAGAAAAAGTTTCCCCAATGGGGTACTTAGCTTTGTAGAAGACTTCGGTTCTGGATTCGGAATGAAAATCTCAGGAGAAGGCCGACCGGCACTTGCGAACTGCTTTTGCTTCGGGCACCATACGGCAAGAAAGACTGAAGAAAATGGCATCGGCTGCATCTTATATACCCCTGTCGCACTGACGTCAGGGAGGAGGCGACAGCAACCGATGCCGGACCAAAACTTTGGAACTCTGGCCGACTGTGGGACTGCCTGACAGCAGGATAACCAGAGTGTAATGACTGCAGCAGTGTAACATGATGAACATCAATGGCTAATTGCAAACAACCTGCTTTGCAACCCCAAAAGACCAGGCTTCTCCTTTTCTTTCCAAAAAAACAGCAATCCATCAAAAGACAACGTCACCATCTGATCCTTAGATAATACAACTATCACCGCCAGCTCAAACACCAAATTGCTTGGTGTTACTATAGAAAACCAATTAAAATTCGACATACATATCTTAAAGTGTAGCAGAAAGTCCAATCAAAAACTAGGTCTTCTATACCGCAACAACAAATATATACCCAACAAATCTAGACCTGGCTCAAACATTTATTCTACCATCCCTGCTGTATGCTGCTCCCATACTTATTAACCTCCAAAATAATCTCTTAATCAAACTAGAAACTACCTACAACAAGATAGCAAGATTCACAGCCAGTAATAGCTACAAATCCCATCACTGTACATCCCTGAAAAGCTTAAGCTGGCCTGAGCTCCCCCACATGCTTCAAACATCACAACTGCAAATTGCACATAGCATCCTAAATAGCCCAAACTCCTGCCCTGCCATAATTACATCCTACACACCCAATCATGACCCGAGAAGCACACAACAAAACCTTCTGCAGGTGACCAAGCCAAACAAAAATATTGGAAAAATCATGGAACAAACTTCCATTGTCCCTTCACTCCACTACCAAAAGTGGCAAATTCAAAAAGCAACTAAAAATTAATTTCGAGCATGCATGGATCTGTACTTGTCAGGAAATATCCTAATGAATTTCTCTTCTTCTCTCAATCAAAAAAAAAAAAAAAAAAAAACTTTGCTAGAATCTCCTTGTGTTCTGACTGAGTGCTTCATAGCTGATAAGTATATTTTTTGGCACTTTAACTGTTCAGAGTTGAATAAAACTAACTGAATTCAATTCAACATACAGTTTGAATAAATTGCATTTTTTAAACTATTTGCTTTAATACTGCTACTGTGGTGGTGGTGCTGCGGTAGTGTTGTCGCCTCACAGTTAGATGTTGCCCGTTCAATTCTCAGTTAGAGCGTCTTCTGTGTGGCGATATGCGTAAATGGGCATTCCTTCATTGAAGGTTGTGCGTTAGGCCCAGCAAGCCAGCACGTAAAAATCTACTGCCAATCATTAGCGGACCAGAGTTCACCGGGAAAAGCCGAAAGACGCAAACATTTGCTTTAATATTGCTACACACTCAAATGTGCTAGCTTGCACTGCACCTGAATTGTTTTTAGTGCTGTTTTAGCTGCTTTTCTGAAAAAAAAAATGTTAAGCTTGTTTCCTGCCTTTTCTGTAACTAGTTTAGTCCAAATACAGATTTGCTGTATCCACGACTGTTTGTAACCTTCTGAGCTCCCCAAGCCTTTCTGTGTTGGAGGGAAGCCTTCTAGCTTATCATTGGGAGTGGTAAGCACTAGGTAGCCTATCTACCACAAGAGGAGTGGTTTCTGGCCCATAAATTGTAGTTTATTGGCTGTTTGGGCAGTTTTATTCTCTTTCAACGTTCTGGTTTAAAAGGCCGCATTTGTGCTAGTTTCCCACTTTTCCTGTAACTAGTCTAGTCCAGATACAGATTTGTTGTATCCAGAATGGTTTGTAAGCTTCTGAGCATCTGGCTCTTCAATTTTTCCCTTAGATCTGCTAGTTCTCTCCTCTCCTGCACTTTTACTAGTTTATTAGTCTAGCACTTTACCAGACTTCTTGTAGCAATTATTGTAGACCAAACCAAATACACACAAGGCAGACAACAGGGTGCACGGATAAAACCATAAATGTGAAATCCAAAAGAAAGAAAGAAATCCAGCACCAGGAGAAGTTTCAAAAGCATAAGCAGCAAACCAGTTTTGGCTGAGTAAAAGCCTACTTCAGTGCATTAGTGTATAGAGACAGGTCTACATACTTATATAGGTATAAAGGCAATAAAATTACTTACAATCCTCCATTAATTGGTTAAGCAATTAAACAAATTAACTTAACTCATTCAGGCCAGGATTAAATAATGCACCTTGCCTAATAATGACCAACTACCCCATGACTGGACCCCAGCACAACACAATTCAAACTAAAGGGGTGGTGAAAGCCACATAACTATGGGCTAGGCTTATAAATGCCCTTGGGCAGATAGCCTAGTATGAACCTATGAACCTGTAAAGCATCCATGCTTTCTGTTGATGCCTTAACTGATTACTATGAAAGAACAATAAACCAATGCATATTAGAGGTTACTGCCAATTGTGAAGAGGTTAAGTTCCATGAGGCAGAGCCCTTTTTTAGTAAACATTTGAATAATTTGTCTAAAGATTTATCATTATTAGAGGAACAACTGATTGAGAAACAAACACAAAAATTCCATAGGGATACTATGGATTACGATAAGGGTAAGCCTTTTGTGACACAAAAAAAATGTACGTTTTGATGGTTCTGGTCCTAAGATAATCAATAGGAAGAAAACATTATGAACTATATTAAGAAATAAAGAACAGGGCTATAGTGGGACATCAGGGGATGATTCATCCTCTATTACTTATTTAGATTCTTTATCTACCCAAGAATCTCCAGCGGCCAAGAGGAGACCAAATAGAGGCCCTTTAGGCGCAAGAAGCATGGGGGGGGGGGGGAGGCAGGAAACACAGAAGGAAACTATTATTGGAGAAGATAACATTGCATTGAATATTGATAATGTACACTATTTCCTCCTATAATTTGTCGGATGCTGAAATAAAATTGCTTAATAAGGGTCTCAACTTTGTACCATCTTTCTTGGTTCCTGAACATACTCTGGTGAATGATGTCAATGATTTCTGTAGATTACTTAACCTAAAAATATTTTTTTCTGATAGACAGGATACTCAAAGACCTACTGATTTTCAATTTGGGAAATCTAGTTTTATGCCTCCCATGGACAAACATGTTGCAGTGTTCAAGGAGTGTGTACTCAAAGATCTTCATTTTCATCATGAAATACACCATATCAAACAATCTATCCAGACCCGAACAATTATCCCTACACAATCTTAGTAAGAAACAGGATTTAGTCATTTTGCCTGTGGACAAGGGAGGGGCGGTAGTTGTCATGGACTGGAAAATGTATTATGCCGAGGCAGAGAAACAGCTCTCAGACGTCCGTTCTTAGATACAGATGGTCCTAGATCCAACTCCCAATTTTAAGAAAGAAATTGACTCTTTTCTAGACCTAACCATTGATGAAGGTATTATTTGTCAAAAAACTTGCAAACAACTTAAGGTTTCTGATCCCCAGCCACAATATATCTATCTATTGCCCAAGATACACAAACATTCTACTAATCCTCCGGGACGACCAATAGTATCTGGCAGGGGATCTTTAACAGAACCTTTATCAGCTTTCTTAACCAAATATTTACAGCCTTTGCTACCTCTGGTTAGGTCTAGAATCAAAGACACTACACAATTTCTTAATATCATCCAGGGCACACAATTAGAACCAAGTTGGTATTTATGTCCACTAGACATCAGCTCGTTGTATACCAGCATCCCACATTGGGCAGGACTAGAAGCTATTAAATTCTGGCTTGATAGATCAGATCTATACACTCCAGGTTTTAACATATTATTAGTTTGACTGAACATGTGTTGTCCAAAAATGTTTTTTATTTTCATGGGAGATGTCATTAGCAGGTTCAAGATATGGCAATGGGAGCATCCTTTGCACCCATCTATGCCAACCTTTTTATGGGATATCTAGGGGAACAACTCATAGGTTCATAGGTAGGTACTAGGCTATCGGCCCAAGGGCCTATGCAAGCCTAGCCAACAAGGTTCCCTGGCTTACGCCACCCAAGAAAGTTATTTTCCTGTGCCACTGATGAGCAGAGACACAGAAGTGATCCTCGGGGTGTATTTCACTCATCACGATTTTTCTTGAAGAGTGCTAATGAACTTTGCTTGACATAGATGGGTAGCCTGTTCCAGAGTATTGGGATTTCTTTAGGTATAGCATGTCCAACAGCTCTGGGTTTGACATAGCTTTATAGGTTAGGCAGAGATCATCTCTGAGTAGGCAATATGCTACGGAGTACAGCTGGAGTTTTTTGAGGTGGTCAGTGTAGGGCATTTGTTTGAGTCCAGTAATCCTCTTTGTGAGGTACTTCTGTGGCCTTTCCAGCTGCTGCAGATGTCTTGTGAGGTACATTCCAAAAGGGGCGTTGTACTCTATAATGGGTCTAATGAGTGATGAGTATAAGGTAATGATGACCTCTTTTTTCCTGGACGAGAACTCTTTTATGATGAGGTGTGCCACGTAGAAGGACTTCCTGACTACTGTGGCGATGTGACTATCAAAGGAGAGACTACTGTCCACCTGGGTCCCAAGGTCTCTTATCATGCATTCGGTGTTAAGTAGATTGCTGCCTATGTGGTAGTTCATAGGTACAGAGTTTTTACCAAAGGGGATGACACTGCACTTTTTGGCATTGAGCTTGAGGCCATAGCTCTGACACCAGGCATCTGTCTCAGAGAGGCCCTTCTGTAGGATGTTCACATCATTTGGGGACTTGACTATGGCTCCTAGTTTGCAGTCATCTGCGAACTTCGTTAGCCAGAGGCCTTCTGTGTTAGCCTGTACTTCAGAGAAGTAGATACCAAACAGGAGCGGTCCCAGGACGGAACCCGGTGGTACTCCACTTGGCACTGGTTTGAGGTCAGATTTGGAGTCTGCAACTTTTACAGTGTGGGTTCTGTCAGTGAGCCAATTGGCAACCCATCTTGTGATGTAGGGATTTATGCCTAGTTTATTGAGTTTAGCTATAATTCCAGAATGGGGGATTGTGTCGAAAGCCTTGGCGAGGTCAAGATAGGCTGTGTGAACCACTTTACCCTCATCTACGGCTTTGGTGACTGCCTCAAACAAGTCGATAAGGTTCAGGAGGCATGATCTGCATTTCACAAACCTGAACTGGGTGGGATCCAGAGTTTGGAGGTTACCAATGTCTTTGTTTATGAGTTCCATGACACCTTTGATCATTATAAGTAAAAAAACTAAGCTCTCATAAAATCATCCAAGGCAAATTTTGAGAGAAAAATCGCCAAGGATTCAAAAGACAATCATAAGGCCTTCTTTAGCTATGTTAGAAACCTAGGAGGAAACTCCCAGATATGCTCAGAATTAGTTCAAAATGATGTGAAGATTACTGAACCTACACACATTGCCAACATACTGGCTGACAGGTTCAGTGCAAACTTCTCCCCCCCAAAAGGAGAGATATCTATACCAGAGGATTGTAGCCCCCCAAACATCTCCAACGCCCAGGTGAGAACTGCTCTCTCTAAAGCAAAAAACACAGCATCCATGGGACCGGATGGTGTCCCCGGCTGTGTGCTCCATGAACTCAATGAGGAATTAAACCCGCAGTTAGGACAGCTGTTTAATCTTAGCCTCACCTCAGGATACGTGCCAAGGAGTGGCGACGGCGACTGTGGTCCCACTTCACAAGGGCGGTGCCTCCACCGACCCTGGAAATTACCGTCCCATTAGCTTGACAAGCCTTATCTGCAAAGCCATGGAGAGGATCATAATGGAACTCATAAATAAAGACATAGGGAACTTGCAGACTTTGGATCCAACCCAGTTTGGCTTTGTCAAAGGCAGATCATGCCTTTTAAACTTGGTTGACTTTTTCGAGACAGTCACCAAGGCCATTGATGAGGGAAAGGCAGTCCATACAGCCTACCTTGACCTGGCAAAGGCCTTCGACACAATACCCCACTCAGGTATCATCAAAAAGCTCATCAGCTTGAATGTAAACCCATACATCACAAGATGGGTTGCAAACTGGCTAAGTGACAGAACCCACAGGGTTAGAGTTGCTGGAGCCATGTCAGACTCAAAGCCTGTCACAAGTGGTGTCCCACAGGGCTCAGTCCTGGGTCCACTCTTGTTCGGCATCTACTTTTCTGAAGTACAAGCAAACACAGGAGGGTTATGGCTGACAAAGTTTGCAGATGACTGCAAACTGGGCGCCATAGTCGAAAACACATCTGACACAGATATCCTTCAGAAGGGCCTCACAGAAATGGATAACTGGTGCCAGAGCCATGGCCTAAAGTTAAATGCCAAGAAATGCATAGTCATACCCTTGTGGAAAAACAAGGTTACCCCTAGCTACCATATAGGTGGCAATCCACTGAGCACAGAAGAAGTCAGCAGGGATCTGGGGACCCAGGTTGACAGTAGTCCTTCGTTTGACACTCATGTTGCTAAAGTAGTTAGGAAAACCTTCTACATTGCCCACCTGATCATGAAGGGATTCACATCTAGATCAAGGGAGGTCATTGCCCCCCTGTACTCATCACTCATTAGACCTATGATTGAGTACAATGCCCCATTCGGAATGTATCTGACCAGACACCTGCAGCAGCTGGAAAGGCCCCAAAAGTTCCTCACCAAAAGGATAAAGGGTCTGCCCGACTGAAAGAACTCCAGCTCTATTCAGTCTCATACCGCTTGCTCAGAGGTGACCTGTGCCTGACATATAAGGCCATGTCAAACCCTGATTTGATGAATATGCTTCACCTCAAAAAATCTAGATCCCTCAGAACCACAAGGGTGGGAGACTTAAACCTTGACACGGTTATTAACAGAACATGCTGGAGGGACAGATTCATCACCCAGAGACTCCCTATGCTGTGTAACAAAATCCCGGTACATGTGAGGCAGAGCACCTCGCTGGCCTTGTTCAAGAGGAATCTTGACCAATGGATGGGGGATCGCAGATATACCCCAGGGATTACTTCAGTGTCACTGCTGGACAGAGGCACAGCAAAATAATAGGCATAGTTTTATTCAAACTAAAGGGGTGGCGAAAGCCAAATAACTATGGGCTAGGCTTATAAATGCCCTTGGGCAGATAGCCTAGTATGAACCTATGAACCTATGAACCTATGGCTTTGCAGACCAGGCTCGTCAGGCTAATAGGTCTATAGTTCCCGGGATCAGTGGTGGCTCCCCCTTTGTGGAGTGGGATAACTGTTGCTGTGCGCCATTCAGTGGGCACAATGCCTGATGCGAGGCTATTGTTGAACATGGCACTTAAGTGGGGAGTCAGTTCATTCTGAAGTTTGTGTAAAACGCAGCCTGAGATGTTGTCCGGTCCCATGGATGCTGTGATGATAACCACAATCTATTCTTAGACCAGATAGACATTTGGAGATGCTATCTGGACAATTGTTGGATGGTGTGGTGGAGTAATGTGCCCTATGCCAAGGAGTTTATAGAATACCTCAATGAAAGCAAATGGGGTATCCAATTTACACTCAATATTGAACATGAAAATATCACCTTCTTGGATGTGTCTGTTACTAGACAGATCACACATTGGAAATACAGATTTATAGAAAGTTTCCACAATACAACACCTTACTACATGCTTCCAGTCATCACCCACGCCACATCATCCGAAATATTCCCAAATCTCAATATTTATTTATCAAACGTATTTGTTCCTCTGAGAAGTCTCATGGGCCCTGCCAATATGATCTCACTCAAAGAATTCTCAGCAGAGGTTACCAGGCAGAATCTTTGAATCCGGCACGGTGCTTTGCTGGATCAACTGGATAGAAGTCAGTTATTACAATATAAGGACCAAACCACTTCCAAGAAATATATGTCACAACCCATTAGGCTAGTAACTACCTTTGGATGCAACACGAATTGGTTTAGGGATATTACCAACAATCCCTGGGATATTTTGTCGGTTCATGAAAAATTAGGCAACTCTCTTACACCTTGTTTATTCTCATATCGCAGAGGCAGAACCATCAACTCACATTTTACCCATTACAAACATCATACGGAGCCCATCAAACAACAGACTATACATTGTCAGGCTGTATAGTCTGTGGTCATTGTAGTGCTTGTAAATATATAGTCAAAACAAAGGAATTCACTAGCAAAAACACATCAAGAGTCTATGACTTTGTCATTGTACATGTGGGTGTGAATTACCGGAGATGTACCACCCTGGACTACATGGAGATATATGAAGGAGCTCTCAGATTATGTAGCCCAGGCGGGTATGACCCTAGCCCTGAGCAGCATCCTACCATCACCCAGAATGATACCACAGTACAAGCAGAAAATGACTGATTTCAACAATTGGCTAAGTTTCTGGTGCCATTCTAAGAGGATCCAGTATCTGTCTGCCTGGGATGACAGGACTGACAGACCTCGATGCTTTGCCAGAGATGACCTGGATCTGTCACCCCTGGGGTTCTGGATACTGGCCAAGGCTCTTGCCATCCCTATAGTGATTTTTTAGGTGGTGTTCCAAAGACTAAATTACCACCGTAACAGCTACAAACAAATGCAATCTGAGGGTCATACTGCTCAACACTACAAGTCTAAATCTCAAAATGCACTCGCTTGAAGCACTCCTTAAAATGGAGAACATAGAGATTTGTGCTGTAACAGAGACCTGGTTCAAGGCATCAGAAAGCACCCCTGCACTACCAGGCTATAACTCACTCCATACCTTTCGGCCCCAGAACTTGGACTGAAGTTCCAAAGGTGGTGGTGTTTCCATATTCATAAAGGAAGCACACACCTCCAGATTGGTGGCCCAGCATAATGCATCAGAAATACTTCAGGTGCAGCTAAAATTGGGTAAGACAGCAATTCAGGTCATAGCCTGCTATAGGTCCCCAACCATGTCCCAACATTCACACTCCACGTTCCCAAGCACCCTGGAGAATATTAGGCTCTGACTTAACACACTCATACTGGGCAACTTCAACTAAGAATATTAGGCTCTGACTTAACACACTCATACTGGGCAACTTCAACTACCCCTCCCATTAACTGTGAAAACTACTCATGTACCAATACACTTGGCCCAACGTTTCCTGGAATTCATTAATTCCAATGCCCTGGACCAACTTGTTTTTACCCTCACTAGAGGTAGCAACATCCTTGACCTGGTCAATACTAACATGGGCGACCATTGTTCTACTCCAACAGTCAACTCCTCCCTGGTTAGATCCGACCACAAACTAATCATCTTTGAAATCCACATCCCTCCCACTCCCCCCTCCTCCGCAAAGGTATCCACCATGAAAAATGTCTCCAAAGCTAACTTTGGGCTCCTAAAAACAGAGGTGGCTAACTTCACGGCACCCATGCAAATGGAGAATAGTTGCATGAAGACTGAATCGTACACCAATGCACTGTACGAATACGTGCACAAATGCATGGATCTCGCCATACCCAACATAACCAAGACACTCTCCTCCAAAAAAAGGAAGCCAATCTGGTGGTCCCCTGCCATAAACAAACTCTACAACAGAAGGAGGAAACTGATGTGGAATAAGATGAAGTCCCAAGACTGGAAAAACTCCCTTATCAGCCTCAACAAAAAGTTGAGATCCCTCATCAAATCCTCTAAAGCTAGCTATGAAAACAGAATTGCAGCAGACAGTAAAGACAACCACAAGGGTCTTCTATAGTTATGTAAAGAATCTCCACAGCAATACCCAGATTTGC
This sequence comes from Protopterus annectens, assembly GCF_019279795.1. NCBI lineage: Eukaryota > Metazoa > Chordata > Ceratodontiformes > Protopteridae > Protopterus > Protopterus annectens. Next base: position 1,491,756,713 of record NC_056745.1, on the reverse strand, counting down.
TCTGAGCTACTGCACAATGGTACCTCCTATACCGAGCCAACAGATATTGCCAATATACTGGCAGACAGATTCAGTGCCAACTTTACCCCTCTAATCCCCCCAAAGGACCAATCATAATACCAGTAGATTGCCAGGCACCCAGTATTATTGCTGCAAAGGTTAAAACAGCATTGTCCAAGGCCAAGAAAACAGCTTCTATGGGACCTGACAATATCCCTGTCTGTGTTCTACATGAACTACAAGGTGAACTGGCACCTCACCTGTGTGCCTTGTTCAATCACAGCCTCACCTCAGGCTGTCCCTACCGAATGGTGCATTGCTACAGTCATCCCTTTCCACAAAGGAGGAGTGACTACAGACCCTGGGGACAATCGCCCCATTAGCCTGATGAGTCTCTAATGCAAAGCTATGGAACACATCATCATGGACCTAATAAACAAAGATATAGGGAATCTCCAAACTCTGGATCCCACACAGTTTGGTTTCATGAAGAGTAGATCATGGCTGCTCAACTTGGTCGACTTCTTTGAGTCAGTCACCAGAGCTGTGGATGAAGGCAAGGTGGTTCATACAGCCTACCTTGATCTGGGCAAGGCCTTTGATACCATTCCCCACTCAGGAATCATAGAAAAACTCACTAAGCTAGGCATCGACCCCTATATATCATCAGGTGGGTTGCAAACTGGCTCACAGATAGAACCCAATGTGAAAGTAGCTGACTCCAAGTCAGACTGCCGACCAGTCATGAGTGGAGTCCCACAGGGTTCAGTCTTGAGTGCTCTCCTGTTTGATATCTACTTCTCTGAAGTCCAGGCCAACATGAAGGGACTCTGGCTGACAAGGTTTGCAGATGATTGCAAGTTGGGAGCTATTATTAACTCTCCAAGTGATGTTGACATCCTACAGAAAGGTCTCAGTGAGACCAACGGCTGGTGTCATAACCATGGCCTTAAGCTCAATGCCAAAAATGTGTCGTCAACCCCTCTGGGGTAAAACCCAGTTCCCATGAATAACCACATCGATGGTAGTCCACTGAACACAGAAGGCATTATGAGAGATCTGGGAATACAGGTTGACAGCAACCTCCTTTGATATGAACACCATTGTCACTGTGGTCAGAAAGTCCTTCTATGTGGCACATCTCATTACTAAGGGTTTCGCATTCAGGAAGAAAGAGGTCATTGTCTCCCTCATTAGGCCAGTCGAGTAGAATGCCCCATTTGGCATGTACCTCACTAGACACCTACAATGACTGGAGAGGCTGCAAAAGTACCTCACAAAGAGGATCCAGACATTTTTGTTGTACTATGTCATAATGTTACTCTGAATTGTATATTACATATTTTTTATTTTAGGCATTGTTATATTCCTTGTAAATAACTTGATGCTAACCAAATTTGTCATACATATTGCTACTGCATTCTCAAAATACTGCACTTTTGCCTTGCAAATATTCATGCGGTATATTTGTCTTTATCTGTTTTTGTACCTTTAAGTATCTTACGACTTGAATTATATTTTTTTCTTATTTTCTTATTTTTTGTAATTACTTTCCGGAGCTTTCCTCCTCGGGTCTCTGCTGAAAAAGGGCTTTATGGACCCTGTTGGTCTAACTCGGTTATCCAGGTAAAATAAATATTGCCAGCCTTATTCCTCCTCCAAAACATGACTCTGCCTGTACCGTTCCCAACAGTTCCCATTTTTCTGATGTAATTTGCTCCTAGCCTTTTCTAAATGTACCATTTTCAGTTACTACAGTCACTACTCTAGTACTCTTGGCTCAAGATTTTGATTTCCATTTTCTAGTAACTGCTATTTTGGGAGCCACCATAATCAGACTCAGTAAAAGCTTTACTATGTTTAGGCGATTCTGATTCTGTATCATAGCTCAAAAAATAATTTCCGAAGATACACCAATTTGCTCATCTAGTATTTATGACAGTGGTCTGGAGGGAATCCTAAGTCTGCCAGTTCAATACACTCCCTAAAAGTGCAGCTGTGTAAGGTCTTACCATAACGGTCCTTCTCTTCACAGTTGCATTATTCTTTACAATAGGAATCCCCTACCAAAGGCAGCCCAACATCCAGCCAGTATACCGAAACCTTTATGTTGCTTTAAGGTATGCTGGACATCACACTTATGCTCCCTGCATACAGCGTAGGGCATAAAGGTGATGTCCGGATGTACCATCCTCAGAAATGGCAGTCTCAGTACCAAACATCAGTCCAAGTAAAAAAAGAAAGAGGTAACCAGTACATCCAGAAGAGAAAAGAACCAAGGAGAAGGATGAAGGGAGTGAATACTACAATAATGAAGAGAAGGACATCTACCGTTATAATAATATCTTACACAACTGTGCTACAGCCTTGCATTTCACTGTTATAGTACCCCTTACAAGACGGAGAGTGCAAAAGCTCATGAAGAAGAGAGGGAAGAGGAAGGACCAGCAGAGCCCTCTAAGAACTCATGAAGAATGGCCCTAGCAAAGCCAGCTCTAGCTCTGGAAATCACATCCATCTTATAGTGCTTGTTAAATTTATGCACAGAAGACCAAGATAGCTGCCTTAAGAACAGAGCTAGTGTCCAAACCTTTGAAAAATACACCCAAAGAAGCCACAGCCCTAGTAGAATGAACCTCAACAGAAGAAATGGCTCTCGTCATGGAAGGCATAACAAAAAGAAATGGCTTTAGAAATCCAGCAAGAAACAGTTTGCTTGATAACAGCTAAAGCTAAGGATCTAGCATGAAAGGAAACTAAGAGCTAACCAAATTTAGAAAAAGTCTTAGTCTTCCCCAAATAAAATCTGAGTCGTCTATCCACATCCAAGGTGTACAGCACATTCTCACTAGCAGATTGTGGAGAAGGGGAAAAAGTGGACAAATGAACAGACTAAGTGGCAACTTGTTCACCGCTTTGGGCATCAAAGAAGGATTAGTATGAAGGAACATACTGTCCTTATGGAACACTGATAAAAGGAGGACAAGCTGTAAAGGTTTGAAGCTCAAAGACCAGTCTGGCAGAAGTAAGGGATAACAAAGGCACAGTCTTCCAAGAGCAATGTTGCAGGGAAGTTGAAGCTGCAGGCTCAAAAGGAGCCTGAGCCAATTTTTCTAAAACAAAATTAAGATCCCAGGGAGAAGGAACAGGCTTGCTTTTAGGCCTAATATGAAGGACACCTTTAAGAAACTGTTTAGCCTCCAATTTAGAAGCTAAAGCAGGAGACAAAGGCAGACAAGCAGAGATAGCTGATTAAGTGGGCCTTAACAAAAGAAAAAGCCAACCATTGAGTTCACACAGATAAGATAGAACCAAAGGAATACCCATGGAAAGTGGATCCAGGTTTCTAGAAAGCCACCAAATAAAACAAATCTTCCACTTGGATAAGTAGGATTTCCCGGTTATGGGCTTCCTGGTCTCCTGTAGAACCCAGAGCACATACTCAGACAAAAAGGGCACCCTATGTGGAATCAAGATCCTATCACTCACTGTCAGTTGAAGACTAGACAGATGAGGATGGGTGAGAAATCCTTTGTCTTGTGTGAGTAGGTCTACCCTGTTAGGTAACTTGTGATGACTGCCCTTGGCTAAATGTAGAAGAGCAGTGAATCAATGCTGTCTTGGCCAAAAGAGAGTCAAACAAGAAGATTCTGGGAGCACACTGTTGTATTTTGAACAGGACTTTTGTAATGAGGGAAGGGGACGAACGGCATAAAGAAACATCTCATTCCAAGAAAAATAGAGGGCATCCACCTTCCAAACCAGAGGTCCTGGGACTCTGGCACAAAAGATAGGAAGTTGTCTGTTCAGACAGGAGGCAAATAAATCCACTTGAGGAGTACCCCACTGTTGGACAATGTCCAGAAACTCAGCCCTGTGAAGCATCTACTCATGGGACTGTGTTATGGACTTGCTCAGAGTCTCACATGGTACTGGATAACTAGTTCCCACACCAGAAGAGCAAGCTTCCAAAAAATGCAAGATCTCATCCACCATTGCTTGTAGACGTACCATTTCAGTGTGGTATTGTCTGTAAACATCTTTAGATGCCTTGGAGAAAAGAGAGGGTGAAAAGCTTCAAGAGCCAGCAGAAGAGCTCTTATCTACTTGACAATGACATGGTATCTTTCCTTTGTAGAGGCAACCAAGGACCCTGCAACCTTTAGAAAGCTGAAGGATGCCCCACATCCCATATCTGAAGAGTTTGTGAATAGTTCCTGAGAGGGAAGAAGGAGTGGAAAAGGGAGGCCTGGCATGACAGTGAGCTGCTGACTCCACCAGTGAAATTCCAGCTCGAGGCATGGAAGAACAGGAACTAAGACATCAAGGGGATGAGAATGGGGAAGCCAAACTGACTTCAGAAACCACTGAAGTTCTCATGTGGAGTTTGGCAAAGGGAGCATAGGAAGGGTGGAGGCCATAAAATCCTAGACCTCTCAATCTCTCTGAGATTAAGGCCAAAGGAAGAAGGAATCGAAAAAAAGAAATGAGAGCCAAGGCCTTGGGAGAAGGCAAGGACGCCAGCATTGGAACAGTCTAGATTCTGCACCCGAGAAATACATGATCCTGTGAAGGAGTTAAATGGACTTTTGGAAATTTATAATGAACCCCAGTCTTTGCAGGAGGGAAATAGCAAAGTGAAGATGCTGGAGTAGAATCACTGGTGAGGAGGCCCGAAGCAGGAGATCATCTAAGATGGGAAAGATTTATATCCCCCCAGCCTGCAAAAAGCTATCACAGGAGGGAGGCATTTGATGAGTATCACTGAGACAATAGAAAGGCCAAAGGGCAAAGCAGAGAACTGAAAATGCCAGGAACAAACAGAGAAATATAAAAACTTGCTAAAAAAGGGATGAATAGAAATGTGAAGATAAGCATCCTTGAAGTCCAGAGACACTAGAAAAGCCTGAGGAAGCAGCGGAGAGGTGCTTTAATGAGGCAGATTCCGAATGCGTCTCCAAACGCTCTCTTTCCTGGGAGCCAAAAACATTCTGGAGTAAAACCCCTTGCCCCTATGAGAAAGTAGAACTTCCTGAATAGTTACCAGAGTCAAAAGATCCTGAAATACTTCTGGGAAAAAAAAGCCAATTGTTTCAGAGGGGGCTGAGGAACGCCCCTGAAGGGGGAAAGAGATTTCCAAACAATATAATATCCAAGGTGGATAGTGGAAAGAACGCATGAATCCTGAGTAATCGTTACCCAAACTGGAAGAGCTAGAGAAAGATGAAGAGGAGGAGGAGGAACGTGGCTGGTTTGTCATGAAAGGGAGTGAGTCAGGAGTCTTGGTAGCTTTAGCAGGAGCCCCCCCCCCCTTACCCTTGAGAGGAGGGCAAGACTGTCTACGAACAAAAGCCCAGCTTATTAGGATAATTTCTTTGAAATCTCATCACAGGAGAAACAAAAACATGTTTAGGTTCCTGCAAGGCCTTACTCTTATCATGAAGAGACAAATCAGCAGCTGTACCAAATAAGTGTTTGTTACCCAGGGGAGCATCCATCAACTCAGCTGTAATATCAGGCAAAGGTTGATGCTGAAGCCAGGAATATGTTCTAGTCATCACATAAAAAAAATCAGTAGCACTGGAAGCAGCATCTGCTGCATCAAAACTGCACATAACAGAATGGCAAGCCACCTGAGACGAAGTCCCCAACATGGAATGGCAAGCCACCTGAGACGAAGTCCCCAACAAGGAATGGCAAGCCACCTGAGACGAAGTCCCCAACAAGGAATGGCAAGCCACCTGAGACTAAGTCCCCAACAAGGAATGGCGAGCCACCTGAGATGAAGTCCCCAACAATGAATGGCAAGCCACCTGAGACTAAGTCCCCAACAAGGAATGGCAAGCCACCTGAGACTAAGTCCCCAACAAGGAATGGCGAGCCACCTGAGACGAAGTCCCCAACAAGGAATGGCAAGCCACCTGAGACTAAGTCCCCAACAAGGAATGGCGAGCCACCTGAGACGAAGTCCCCAACAAGGAATGGCAAGCCACCTGAGACGAAGTCCCCAACAAGGAATGGCAAGCCACCTGAGATGAAGTCCCCAACAAGGAATGGCAAGCCACCTGAGACGAAGTCCCCAACAAGGAATGGCAAGCCACCTGAGACGAAGTCCCCAACAAGGAATGGCAAGCCACCTGAGACGAAGTCCCCAACAATGAATGGCAAGCCACCTGAGACGAAGTCCCCAACAAGGAATGGCGAGCCACCTGAGACGAAGTCCCCAACAAGGAATGGCAAGCCACTTGAGACGAAGTCTCCAACAAGGAAAGAGCAGAAGTCCTCCCTTCAGAATCAGTGAGACCAGTAATAACCTGACAGGCCTGAGGGAAAAAAAGCCAAAATATATCTGGACATATAGGTCTGGTAATTGATAGCAATAAAAGCCAAGGTAGCAGAGGTATAAACCTTCGTACCTAGCCTTTCCATGGTCCTGTTGTGTTTATCAGGAGGAAGAAGCTTTGTAGAAGGCAGTAACTGAGATGGCTTGTCAGATGCCACAGAGGGGTCAGCTGAAGGACATCTATAAAAGAATTTGCAATCTTTAGGCACCTTATAAAACCTATCAGTTTTTTTTGGGGGGGGCAGGGGGCAAGTCGTCTGGAGCCTGACACGTTGTAGAAAAGGCATCTAAACAAGGTAGTAAAAACAGGAGGGATAGCAGAACATCTGGGAGAGTCCATTTGCAGAAGCTCATAATACCTCTTTTACACCTCCGAAACCTTGGCACAATCCCATTTAAACAAATTCTATCATCCTGAAAATTGTGCCCCCAAAGGGAATCTCTTCAAAGGGAGCATCAGGACTAGTGGACTTTTCCTCCTCCTCAGAACCATAATCTAAATGAGAAGAAATCTGGTATGAATAAGCAAGGGATTCCTCATCTGAATCCACCTCTTCCTCAGAGGAATGCTCTTCCCTAGGCCTTTTATGAGGAGTTGAGGACCAAGGTGGAGCAGGAACAGAGAATTGCGGAGGAGGTTTCAAAGTCAAAAGGGAATTCAACACAGAATGAAACTCTGCAATTCACTCTTTGGGTCCGTAGGGGTAGGAGAAACATGCTTTGTCTTGTTTCTTTTTCAAAGTGACACCTGCCCTGTAAAACATAGAAGGTTCAGCGGACCGGACAACATTCCACAATCATAGTCGGAACTTCCTCTCCAACCAAAATCTGAGGAACACCCCTAGGCCCTTTAGTAATCAGCTGGGTTTCCTCCTGAACATCCCAAACAGATGTCTGCAAAGACTTCTTCAGGTTCTGAGGAAGTCTTGTAATAAACGAGATGAAAGCGTTTAGCACAGTTGGCTCTCGGTCTTAGTGTGTTTTGTTCTCAAGTTGTTGCAAGTGCCGTTTTTTTGGTTTGAAGAGATGTTTGCAAAGCCTTCAGGGACATGTGAGGTCAGATCCATGCCAGCCTTTGAAGGGGTCATGGAAGCGGAATCCAAAGGAGAAGCTGGGTGAACCTCCAAGTCTTTCACTAGCCTCAGGAGAGATGTCCAGTGGAAGCAGTAAAGTAGAAGAATCTCACCAAAGGTTCTTGGACTTCTTCAGGGATGGCTGACCCTCAGGACAGGAAGTGCATTCCATAGTGTCTTTCGCTAAAAATTAATAGGTTGGTTCTCTAAACACAAGGCCAAAGAGGAAAGCTGACTACAGGAGTCTTTGGGACAAAAGATTGAAAAATGGAAGAGTATGTATGGTTGTGGGAAGCACGGAGACAAAATGAGCACGGATCATGACAGTCTTTACAGGGAATCTGTCTCCCACACTGGCATTTATCCTTTCTAGATGACATGAAACCCCACAAGCAAGAAACAAAAGGAAGAAAGATAAGAGCAAAAACCCCAATGGGGCACTTATATGAAATGGCTTGGTGAACCAGTAATGAATCAGCTGTTCAGACCAAAGATCAAATGATGGCATTCAGACTGTCAGCAAAGAAGTTCTGAGGATGGTATATCCAGGTGTCACCTTCACACCCTATGCTATATGCAGAGATCATACATGTGATGTACAGTGTATCTTAAAGTAACCTAAAGGCTTTGGAATACTGGACGGACATCAGGCCATCCTTGGCAGGGTATATCTATTGTAAAGAATATTGCAACAGTGAAATGAAAGGATATCATATGTTCCCAATAACCGCTTTCTTCTCCAACACACCTCCAATATTTGCAGTTTACCCAAGGAAAAATTATTTGGAGTCTACTTGGGGTATAACACCACCTACGCAAACACTTCCAAGCAAAGATCCTAAATCTTCTAGACTCTGTTGTGTATTTGAGAATCATACATATACCCTACCATTGCTTCTTGCGAATTGCTTATCCAATCTCGCTCTTCAACTGTCCATAGTTTTGAGGAAAATACAGAGTTTTCATATAAAACAGGTTGCCATGAAATTCTGAGTGGCACCTTTAAATTTTCAGCTGTTTTTGGCATCTTTAAGGCCTTTTATTGTTGCACACAGCAGAGGTAGAATACAACAGCTAATTAGGGCGATAGCCACACAATTTGTGACACTATTAGAAAGTAGAGGAAGGGCACATGCTTAGTCTCACAGTGTTGTAGACATGATATCGATTACAGGTGCGACATGATGGCCGTAGACATGATATCGATTACAGGTGCGACACGATGGCCGTAGACATGATGTCGATTATAGGTGCGACATGATGGCCGTTGACATGATGTCGATTACAGGTGCGACATGATGGCCGTAGACATGTCGTCGATTACAGGTGCGACATGATGGCCGTAGACATGTCGTCGATTACAGGTGCGACATGATGACCGTAGACATGTCGTCGATTACAGGTGCGACATGATGGCCGTAGACATGTCGTCGATTACAGGTGCGACATGATGTCGATTACAGGTGCGACATGATGGCAGAGTATATGCACAGTGAGGTTTCCAACATCAATGGAAGGGAACACTTTATATGTAGTAGACTTGCTGATTGAAGAAACATCAGACAAAATGTACAAAAATATAAATGTGTAACATTTTTTGAAAGCTTAAAAAATGCTTACGTTTTATTTTGGTTACCTGAGAATGTTTATACAGAGGAGGAAACTGGTACATTGAAGGAATAAAATAAAATAAATGATTGAACTACAGCATTTCAAATAATGGGATACTAAATGCGTATGCTTTGTGAGCAACTTTACTTTTTATATATTTTTTAATGTTAATACCAAAAAGTAAAAGCAGATTATTCATGAAATGAGAAGTTATTTTCCATTGGAACACAGCTGTTTTGCAAACTGTGCATTTTAAACACAGACGCACTCTTATGAAATATTGTTATACACTCCTACTGTCAGAAAAGAACGGTGCACTAATACCTACTAGGATACATTCACAGTATATCATAACATTGTCATACCTCTCAACCTCTTAGACAAAGAATTCTGGATAAAGCCGGACATAATGGGGGTACAAAGGACCAAAAATAGGGACAGATTTTAGATATTACTCTTATAAACTTAGTTGCTAGAATAACAGAGCATAGTGGATACAAAAAGTGTACACACCCCTGTTAAAATGCCATTTTTTTGTGATATAAAAAAATGAGACCGCAATAAATCATTTCAAAACTTTTCCCACCTTTAATGTGACCTATAACCTGTACAATTCAATTGAAAAACAAACAAATCTGTTAGGGGAAAAATATAAAAAATAAAAAAAAATGTAAAATAAGCTGGTTGCATAAGTGTGCACACCCTTACACTAATACTTTGTTGTATGTGCACACCCTTACACTAATACTTTGTTGTATGTGCACACCCTTGCACTAATACTTTGTTGAATGTGCACACCCTTACACTAATACTTTGTTGTATGTGCACACCCTTACACTAATACTTTGTTGTATGTGCACACCCTTACACTAATACTTTGTTGAATGTGCACACCCTTACACTAATACTTTGTTGTATGTGCACACCCTTCCACTAATACTTTGTTGAAGTACATTTTGATTTCATTACAGCGTTCAGTCTTCTTGGGTACGAGTCTATCAGCAGGGCACATCTTGACTTGGCAATATTTGCCCACTCTTCCTTGAAAAAGTGCTGCAAATCTGTTAGATTGCGATGGCATCTCTTGTGCACAGCCCTCTTCAACAACAGATTTTCTATTGGATTTAGGTCTGGGCTTTGGCTGGGACATTCCAAAACTTTAATTTTCATCTGGTGAAGCCATTCTTTTGTGGATTTGGGTGTATGTGAAATTCCTCATCATCTTCGGCTTTCTACCAGACACCCGAAGGTTTTGGGCCAAAACTGACTGGTATTTGGAACTGTTCATAATTCCCTCCACAAAGAGGATTACCTTGACTAAAACCCCAGTTCCAGCTGAAAAACAACCCCCAAAGCATGATACTGCCACCTACAACAGAAGAAACTGTTGCATAAGAGAGTAAAATCCCATGACTGGAGAAACTCCCTGGTCAGCCTCAGTAAGAAGCTGAGATCTCTCAAAATCCTCCAAAGCTAGTTACAAAAACAAAAACGGTCACAGATTCTAAAGACAACCACAAAGCATTCTATAGCTATGTCAAAAATCTCAATGGCAACACTCAGATCTGCTCTGAGTTACAGCACAATGGCACTAAATATACAGAACCAACTGATATTGCCAACATCCTGGCAGATAGGTTCAGTGCTAACTTTAACCCCCTCTCACCCCCTAAAAGGCCCAACCTCTACACCGGAAGAATGCAAAGTTCCTGTAATCACGGTGGCACAGGTAAAAACCACTCTCCAAAGCCAAGAACACAGCATCCATGGGACCTGACAACATCCCAGGCGGTGTTCTACATGAACTACAGAATGAACTGACACCCCATCTAAGCACCATGTTCAATCATAGCCTCACCTCAGGCTTTGTGCCCACTGAATGGCGCACAGCAATGGTTATCCCATTCCACAAAGGGGGAGCCACCACGCACCCCAGGAACTACCGCCCCATTAGCCTAACGAGCCTGGTCTGCAAGGCCATGGAATGCATTATGGAACTTGTAAACAAAGACATTGGTAATCTCCAAACTCGGGGACCCCACCCAGTTTAGGTTTGTAAAAGGCAGATCATGTCTTCTAAACCTGACAGACTTCTTTGAAGCAGTCACCAAAGCCGTAGATGAGGATAAGGTGGTTCACACAGCCTATCTAGATTTTGCCAAGCCTTTTGACACCATCCCCCACTCTGGAATTATAGATAAACGCACTAAGCTAGGTATAAAAACCTATGTCACAAGATGGGTTGCCAACTGGCTCACTGACAGAATCCACACTGTGAAAGTAGTCCTGGGTCCTGGGTCATCTCCTGTTTGGTATCTACTTTCTGAAGTACAGGCTAACACAGAAGGTCTTTGGCTAATGAAGTTCACAGATGACTGCAAACTAGGAGCCATTATTGAAACTCCTGATGATGTGGACATCCTACAAAGGGCCTCATTGAGACAGATGCCTGGTGTCAAAGCCATGGCCTCAAGCTCAATGCCAAAAAGTGCACTGTCATCCCCTTTGGTCAAAACTCTGCACCCACGAGCTACCACATAGGTGGTAGTCTACTTAACACAAAGTGTGATAAGAGACCTTGGGACACAGGTGGACAGTAGTCCCTCCTTTGATAATCACATCACCACAGTAGTCAGGAATTCCTTCTACATGGTACACCTCATCACAAAAGATTTCTCATCCAGGAAAAAAAAAAGGTCATTGTTCCCCTCTACTAGTCACTCATTAGAACCATTATAGAGTACAGCACCCCTTTTTGTATGTACCTCACAAGACATCTACAATAACTGGAAAGGCCACAGAAATACCTCACAAAGAGGATTACTGGCCTCAAACAGATGCCCTATGCAGATAGTCTAAAAACCCCCCAGCTTTACAAGATTGCACATCACCTACTCGGAGGCAATCTCTGCCTAACATACAAAGCTATGTCAAACCCAGAGCTGTTGGACATGCTCCACTTAAAGAAATCCCAATCCCTCCGAGCTACATGCTCTAGGGACCTAAACCTTGTCACTACAATAAAAAAAACATGCTGGAGGGATAGATTCCTGTCCCAGAGACTTCCCATACTCTGGAACAAGCTACCTATCTATATCAAATAAAGCTCCTCATTAGCACTCAAGAAAAATCTTGATGATTGGATGGGAAAATAGGAAATTCACCCCGGAGATCACCTCTGTGGCTCTGCTCCACAGGAGCACAGGAAAATAATTTTCTTGGGTGGCAAAAGCCAGGGTACCTTTTTGGCTAGGCTTATATAGGCCCTAGGGCTGATAGCCTAGTACCTATCTATGAAATATGCTTCACCGTGGGGATGGTGTTCTTTTGGTGATGTTCAGTTCTGTTTTGGTGCCAAATGTACCTTTTGGAATTGTGGCGAAAAAGTTCAACCTTGGTCTCATCAGACCACAACACATTTTCCCACATGGTCTTGGGAGACTTAGATGCATCATTTTGCAAATTTTAGCCAGGTTGGGATGTTTTTGTGTGTAAGAAAAGACTTCTATCTTGCAACCCTACCCCACAGTCCAGACATATGAAGAATATGGGAGATTATTGTCACAAGTAGTACACAGCCAGTACTTGCCAGAAATTCCTGCATCTCCTTCAGTATTGCAGTAGGTCTCTTGGCAGCCTCCCTGACCAGTTTTCATCTTGTCTTTTCATCAATTTTGGAGGGACATCCACTTCTTTCCAACGTCACTGTTGTCCCATATTTTCTCCACTTTTTGATGACTGTCTTCACTGTGTTCCATGGTATATCCAATGCTGTGGAAATTGTTTTGTACCCTTCTCCTGACTGATACCTTTCAACAATGAAATCCCTTTGATGCTTTGTAAGCTATCTGCGAATCATGGCTTTTGCTGTAGCAGGCAACAGAGTAAATGTCAGGAAAATCCTAATAGGACAGCTGAACTTTATTTGGGGCTAATCCGAGGTCTCTAATTGATGGCGGTGTGTATCCAAGAAGACAATGCTGTAATTAAATCAAAAGGTGCTTCAACAAAGTATTAGTTTAAGGGTGTGCAGACTTGTGAGAAGCTTATTGAACATTTTTTATGTTTTTACATTTTTCCCCCCAACAAATTTGTTTGGTTTTCAATCGAACTGTACAGGTTACAGGTCACATTAAAGGTGAGAAAAGTTTTGAAATTATTTATTGTGGTCTCATTTTTTATATCACAAAAACCTTGCATTTTAAGAGGGGTTTGTACAGTTTCTATTAAAATGAATTTTCTTAATGATATGAAGTCTGAAACTCAAATGTATGAAATTATTCATTAATTTCATTCCTCATATCACAGGGGTTTGCCAGAAAAACAAAAATGTTATGGGGAACAAACCCAAATTAGGAGGCAACAATCTGGAGATTCTGCAAAAAATGTGGACAGTTGATAGGTATGAAAATTAATTTTGCATCATGTAATGTTTATTTCAGAAGTGTGGACTGAAAGTCTGAAGTTATTTAGTCTGTAAGAATGGCACTCCAGGAGGCCATTAAGGAGTCCAATCCAAATTCCAAAATGACTGAAAGCACAGTCTAAGTGACTCAGTAGGCAAAGGATGGTGGAAACATTCAGAGCCGGTACCCCTGGACATGGAAGCAGTGCATTGACATGTCAGAGTTTTAGTCGTCTGCACTAAATGCCAGATTGTTGAAAACAGCATTTTGGGCCTGAAAGCATCAAGCATGTACCTACACTTGTGAATCTGGTGTTCATCCTTTAAATTATATCACCCTGAGTTAAGCAGCTTGACAGACAAATATGTTTTATACATTAGGGTGGTGGATTTAGCTTTAAGGAATAAAAAAGCTAGGTGAAAGTCTTAGCTTAGTATTTTAAGTCTTACAGGTTTCATAGGTGTGTAACTAGGCTAATGGCCTTGGAGTCTTTACAAGCCTAGCCCATAGGATTACCCTGGCATCATGCCAGCTGACCTCAGTTCCCAGTGCCTCTGTCGAGTAGAGCCACTGGAGGTGATCCCAAGGGTGAATTTTCTATTTCCCATCCACTCATCAAGATTTCTCTTGAAGAGGCCCAGTGAGGCGCTCTGCTTGACATGTATGGAGGCAGAGAAAAGTTGGAGTTTTTTGAGTCTGTCCATATAGGACAAGTGTTTAAGGCCTAGGATCCTCTTTGTGAGGTACTTCTGTGGCCTCTCCAGTTGTTGCAGGTGTCTAGTGAGGTACATGCCAAATGGGGCATTGTACTTGATGATTGGCCTAGTAATGAGATGTGCCACGTAGGACTTTCTGACTACAGTGGCAATGCAGTGGTCAAAAGAGAGGTTGCTGTCAACCTGTGTTCCAGATCTCTTATAGGTTCATAGGTGTTTACTAGGCTAATGGCCCTGGAGCTTTTACAAGCCTAGCCCATAGGATTAACCTGGCATTGTGCCACCCAACCCTAGTTCCTAGTGCCTCTGTCGAGTAGAGCCACTGGAGTGATCCCCAGGGTGAATTTTCTATTTCCCTTCCACTCATCAAGATTTCTCTTGAAGAGGGCCAGTGAGGTGCTCTGCTTGACATGTATGGAAGTCTATTCCATAGCATGGGCAGTCTCTGGGTTATGAACCTGTCCCTCCAGCATGTTCTGTTGATTGTGGTAATGAGGTTGAGGTCTCTGGAGCGAGCATATGGTGTGGAGGGATTGGAATTTCTTTAGATGTAGCATTTCTAACATAGCTGGGCCAGACATGGCTTTGTGAGTCAAGCAGAGATCTCCTCTAAGTAGGTGATATGAGACAGAGCATAGTTTTTTATAATGCCTTCTATGTCGAGTGGACTGCCATTGATGTGGTAATTCAAGGGAACTGTGTTTTTCCGAAGGGGAATGACGACACTTTTTTGGCATTGAACTTAAGGCCATGATTCTGACACCAGTCGTTGGTTTCAGCGAGGCCTTTCTGTAGGATGTCAACATCACTTGGGGAGTTAATAATAACTTCCCAGCTTGCAATTGTCTGTGAACCTTGTCAGCCAGAGTCTCTTCATGTTGGCCTGGAGTTCAGAGAAGTAGATACCAAACAGGAGAGGACCCAGGACCAAACCCTGTGGGACTCCACTTGGAGTCAACTACTTTCACATTGTGGGTTCCAACTGTGAGCCAGTTTGCAACCCACCTGGTGATATAGGGGTAGATGTCTAGCTTAGTGAGTTTTTCTATGATTCCTGAGGGGGGGAATGGTATCAAAGGCCTTGGCCAGATCAAGGTAGGCTGTATGAATCACCTTGCCTTCATCCATAGCTCTGGTGACTGACTTAAAGAAGTCAACCAAGTTGAGCAGGCATGATCCACCCTTCACAAAACTAAACTGTGTAGGATCCAGAGTTTGGAGATTCCCTATATCCCTGTTTATTAGGTCCATGATAATGCATTCCATAGCTTTGGATATCAGACTCATCAGGCCAATGGGGCGATAGTTCCCAGGGTCTGTAGTTGCTCCTCCTTTGTGGAGAGCAATGACTATAGCAGTGCGCCATTTGGTAGGGACAAAGCCTGAGATGAGGCTGTGACTGAACAGGGCACAAAGGTGATGTGCCAATTCACTCTGTAGTTCATGTAGAGCACAGCCAGGGATATTATCAGGTCCCATAGAAGCTATATTCTTGGCTTTGGACAGTGCTATTTTAACCTGTGCAGCAGTAATACTGCATGCCTGGCAATCTACTGGTATTGTGATTGGTCCTGTGGGCGGGGGGCAGGTAAAGTTGGCACTGAATCTGTTAGCCAGTATATTAGCAATATCTGCTGGCTTGGTATAAGAGGTACCATTGTGCAGTAGCATAGAGCAAATCTGGGTATTGGCGTTGAGATTCTTTAAATAACTACAGAGGCCTTGTGGTTGTCTTTACTATCTGCTGCAATTCTGTTTTCATAGCTAGTTTTAGAGGATATGATGAGGAACCTCAACCTTTTGCTGAGGCTGATAAGGGAGTTTCATGGACAACTTAATGCATATTTATGTTAGGTTTGGATGAATGCTTTTTGTCTGTAGTAACATGTCAGCTTGCAACAAAATACACTTACATCGTGCATCATTTTGTCACCGGTCATTTTTTTTGAAACTCGTTTCCGAATGGTAACATCTCCTACAGTGCCACGAAGTGGGAGGAGTTATGACATCAGATATGTAAATATTATACTAAACAGGTGCCCCAATGTTTTGCCAGAAGTACTTACTTTTTAAGAGCTTTTGCAGTTTTTGAAGACTAGAGGTTGAAAGGTTATGTCTTGAACTGTATGCCTAGTAACTAAATATAGGCCTGTGAAAACAGCCTTCTATTAATACACATCTTTTATAGGTTCATAGGTTTATACTAGGCTAACTGCCCTAGGGCATTTATAAGCCTAGCCCAAAGTTATGTGGCTTACGCCGCCCCTTATGTTAGAAATACTGTGCCCATTAGTTTGTTTTGCCTCTGTCCAGTAGTGACACAGAGATGATTCCCGGGGTAAACCTACGATCTCCCATCCACCGGTCAAGATTTCTCTTGAACAGAGCCAGCGAGGTGCTCTGCTTCACATGGACCGGGATTTTATTCCACAGCATGGGGAGTCTTTGGGTGATAAATCTATCCCTCCAGCATGTCCTATTTATATCCATGCTAAGGTTTAAGTCTCTTGCTCTAGTGGTTTTGGTGGATTTGTTTTTTTTGAGGTGGAGCATGTCCATTAATTCCGGGTTGGTCATGGCCTTGTATGTCAGGCACAGGTCACCTCTGAGCAGACTGTATGCAACTGAATAGAGTTGGAGTTTCTTCAGTCTGGCAGCATATGACAGGTTTTGGAGTCCCTTTATCCTTTTAGTGAGGAACTTTTGGGGTCTCTCCAATTGCTGCAGGTGTCGGGTGAGATACATCCCGAATGGGGCATTGTACTCGATCATTGGTCTGATAAGTGAAGAGTACAGGGGAACAATGACCTCACTTGATCTGGATGTGAATCCCTTCATGATCAGGTGGGCAATGTAGAAGGTCTTTTGAACCACTTTAGCAACGTGAGTGTCAAACGAGAGGCCACTGTCAACCTGGGTCCCCAGGTCCCTGATAACCTCTTCTGTGCTTACTGGGTTGCCACCTATATGGTAGCTTGGGATTACCTTGTTTTTCCCGAAGAGTATGACTATACACTTTTTTGCGTTTAACTTCAGGCCATGGCTCTGGCACCAGCTATCAGTTTCCGTGAGACCCCTCTGAAGGATGTCTGCGTCCAATGTACTATCCACTATGGCACCCAGTTTGCAGTCATCCGCAAACTTTGTCAGCCATAGTCCTCCTATGTTTGCCTGTACTTCTGAGAACCTTTAAAACTTAAGTAGAAGTTCCCTTCCTCCCTAAAATCAGCTAAAACAGAACAATGTCTGAACACAAACAATAATTCAAGTATCACTCTTGAGAAGTGGCACAAATATGCAGACAGTCTGCTGAACAAAGACTACAGTAGGTCAGATTGAACGTAAGTCATCAGTCAAAGTTACATTACAAACGCAGTTTCAGTCCAAAACAAGCAAACTACAAATCAGCGCCACAGCTACTGGCACAGAGAAAGAGTAAAAGTTTACCATCGTTGCAGGGGCCCAGGTAAAAGTTTACCATCGTTGCAGGGGCCCAGGTAAAAGTTTACCATCGTTGCAGGGCCCATGGCAAAGCTACTCAGTGGATTAATAGTAACAAAATAGTGACTAAGCAGTGTTTTCACATCTCTGATTAAATTCACTAACCACCTCTTCACTGACTTGTCCAAAAACAAAATAACGCAACACACAAATTGAAGCAGCTGATAACTGGAGTCACGTAAATGTCTTTCATAGCAAATGATGTCAAAATAGTACCTCTAACAAACGTACATGCAGTTCACTTTCACAGTTACAAAGGGAGTGTTAAGCTGTGTTCATATGTATAAACACAGGATAACGGTGAATACTAATCCCACTACAGATCATCAGAAATGAAATAGTACAGTTTTGTACCTACCATAAATGTAGATGTTCGAGTGTTCACACTGCTGCAGTCATCACACTTGGGTTATCTGCCGTCAGGCAGTCCCGCAGTCGGCCTGAGTTCCAAAGTCTTGGTCCGGCGTCGGTTGCTGTTACTTCTTTCCTGACGTCAGTGTGCCAGGGGTATAAAAGAGGCAGCCAACGCCATTTTCTTCAGTTTTTCTTGCCCCAGATGTCAGGTGCCCCCAAATAGGAAGGCAATACATAATCCTAAGTACATTACATAAGTAGAAAGCAATAGCTACAGCTGTAGGCAAATACACCATATAGAAATACATCTTAGAGATTGTATAAACAGGGAGCTATAGATAAAACCCAGGTAAAAAGAGGGGAAGGAGGGAGGGTAACCTGGACTGCAGCAGTGTGAACACTCGAGCATCTACATTTATGGCAGGTACAAAACTGTACTATGTTCATTGTGTTACACTGCTGCAGTCATCACACTTGGGTTGAATCCCAAAGCTAAGGCTGGGCGGTTGGTACTAAATAGGGTTTGGAGAAGCTAGTAGGCCCTGCAAAACTGCAGTGGCAAAGCCAGCTCTGGTTTTTGAGTATAGAGGTAAGTGGTAGTGCTTGGTGAAGGTGTGCACTGAACTCCAAGTTGCAGCTTCCAAAATATCCTTGGTTGGTACCCCTCTGAGGAAGGCTGCTGATGTTGCTGTAGCCCTGGTGGAATGAGGCCTAATGTTACCAGGTACAGGTTTCCCATGGTGTGTGTAGCAGAAACGGATACAATGTCCTATCCATTTTGCAATGCTCTGTTTTGATATAGGCTTTCCTTGAGATCCTGCAGCACAGGATACAAAGAGCTGATCAGATTTTCTGAAAACCTTTGTTTTATCCAAGTAGAAACGTAATTGCCTGTGAATGTCCAAAGAGTGTAGGAGCCTTTCCCCTTTATTCTGGGTGTTTGGATAAAAGGTGGGTAAATGGATGGTTTGGTTTAGGGCCACACTAGATACCACCTTTGGCATAAAGGAAGGGTTAGTTCATAAAGAGACTCTGTCTTGATGAAAAATGATGAAAGGCTCCACTGCCATTAGTGCCTGTAGCTCTCTTCGTGCTGAAGTTATTGCTAGCAGCAGGGCAGTTTTCCATGATAAAAATTGTAAATCAGCTGAAAAAGCTGGCTCGAAGGGCGGTAGTGTAAGTTTTTCCAAAACAAAATTAGGTCCCAAGTTGGTGTTGGTGCTCTTCGGGGTGGTCTTATGTTCTTAGCCCCTCTGAGGTACTGCCTTAATAATGGATGTGAAAATATAGGAGGATCCGTGTTGTAATGAGCTGAAATAGCTGAAGCGTGGATCTTTACAGATGAAAAGGAAAGGCCTTTGTGCAACATCTCAGTTAAATATTGCGGAATATTTGGGACAAGGGGATTTTGGCCTTTAGCCTGGTTCCAGGCGCAGAATCTTTTCCATTTGTCTGAGTAGGTTTTCCTGGTGCTGGGTCTCCTGGCCTCCAGAATGACATCCATAACAGCTGTAGAGAGAAGTGTTGACTGGTTGTTTAGATAATCTGCCATGCAGCCAGATTTAAAGTCTTGAGCTGGCTGTGTAGAATCTGATTGTTTTGCTGAGTCAGCAGGTGAGGAATTTGAGGTAAAATCCATGGTGGGCCTCGAGCCATGTTCCTTAATATTGGATACCATTGTTGGCGTGGCCAGTCTGAAGCAATGAGCATCATTTGTGGCCTCTCTAATCTGGCTTTTAGCAGTACCTTTGCCAGAAGAGACAGTGGAGGAAAGGCATACACTGTTAGTGTTTTCCAACTTAATGAGAGGGCGTCCACTTTCCAAGCTAGTGTGTGGTATGTCCTTGTGCAAAACTTTCGCAGTTGGTAGTTTTGGGGGGAGGCAAACAGATCTATGTCTGGGCTCCCCCATTTTTGAGTTATCATTGTGAATACTTGTGGGTCTAGTTTCCACTCATGAGGATCCATGATATTTCTGCTTAGTTTGTCTGCCAATGTATTTTTCTTTCCTGACAGGAATTGTGCTTGTATTTGAACTTAGTAGGTCAGTGCTGTGTTCCACAAGGTCATTGCTTGCCTGCATAGGGGGTAGGAATGTGTGCCCCCTTGTCTGTTTATGTACCACATCACTGTGGTGTTGTCCGTCTTTATTAGAAGTTGTCCTGGATGTAGGAGGCCCTTGAAAGCTGTTTGGGCATTTTGTACAGCTAGCATCTCTTTGATTGATGTGGAGATGCATTTGATCAGCAGACCATTTGCCCTGAATACACTGTCCTGCCATGTGTGCTCCCCAGGCGTAATCCGATGCATCGGTTGTCATTGTTTGCCTGGCTGTGGGCAAGGTGAAAGGCTGACCCTTGTTGAGGTGACATGCCTGAGTCCACCATAGAAACTCCTGTTGAAGGCAGGGAATTAGTGGTATTATTGTTTCCAAGCTGTGGCTGTGTTGAGTCCATACGCTTTTCAGGTACCATTGTAATTTCCTCATATGCAGTTTGACATATGGTATTAGTAGTATGCAAGATGCCATGAATCCCAAGGCCTGCAGAATTTTTCTTGCAGGGAGTTGGGACTTTGTTGCCATCATTTTGAAGTATTGAGTCAGTTGTCCTTGCTTGTCTGGCATGAGATAAGCCATCTAGGCTGTTGTATTTAAGCTGGCACCCAGGAATATTATTGTCTTGAGAGGGCACTAGTTTTGACTTCTTTTCGTTTACTGTGTACCCTAGGCAACTTAGTAGTTTTTTTACAAACGCCAGATGTTTTAAAAGAATGCTCTTGCTGTCTGCTTGAATAAGGCAGTCATCCAGGTATGGGTATATTTGGATTCCTCTTTGTCTGCAGTATGCAATTACTGCTGCCAGGCATTTTGTGAAGACCCTGGGCGCAGTAGATAAACCAAAGGGCAGTGCAGAGAATTGGTAATGAGTTGTACCTGCTATAAAACGGAGGTATCTTCTGCAATTTTGTCTGATAGGGACATGCAGGTATGCCTCCTTGAGGTCCAACGTTACTAGCCAAGTCTTCTTGCCCAGCATGGGTAGAAGTTGCTGTAGTGTGAGCATCTTAAGTTTGGGTACTTCCAGGTATGCATTTAGAATTGAAAGGTCCAGAATGGGTCTCCAGACTTTGTCCTTTCGGGGAACCAGAAAGAGTCTTGAGTAAAATCCTTGTCCTTGCTCCTGTGTAGGAACCCGTTGAATGGCTCTCATGTGTATCCTTGAGTTACAATATTTAGGACCCATTTGTCTTTTGTGATGATGTACCAATTGTCTGCAAAAAGTGCAAGTATTCTTCCCAAGGGAGCTGCCAGGAGTGATTTGCTTGGCAGTCTGAGGGGTAAGTCATTGTGATTTTCTTCTGATAGTTTGAGACCTGTCTTCTCCTCCTTTCTGGGTTGTGGCACCCCATTGTCATGGCTTGTAAGAGCCTTGTGGCTGACCTCTGCCCCTTGGGCATCTGTATTTGCCCCTCTGTGGTCTGTCAGAAGTTGGAAAGGACCAGTTTTTGGTTGGCCAATTTCTGCTGAAACGAGGGGGTTGGACCTGTAAAAAATCCTTGACCGTCTGCATAGATTTTGCCTTATCCTCCATTTTCTTTAAAACCTCTTCTGCTTTCACACCAAATAAAACATCCTGCTGTAAGGGTGCATCCAATAACTTTGCTTTAACATGATCAGGTAAAGTTTGTTCTTTTAACCAAGCATGCCTACGAATGACAGACCCTGTTACAGCTGCTCTGCAAGAAGCTTCCAATGAATCAAATCCACATTGCAAGGCATGTTTTCCCACTTGTTCTGATGCATGTAACAAATCTTGCATTTTCTTGTAATCAGACTGCTCTGTATGTGTGCTCATTTTTTGTTTTAATTGAGACATCAAATATTGTTGATATTTCAGCATGTGAAACTGGCAATTTAAGGCCCTCAGCTAGAGTAGCTGAGGTATATACTTTCTTTCCCCATCTGTCTAGTGCTCTAGAATCCCTTTCAGACGGTACAGGATTTTTAGCAATAGAGGCCTTAACCCCTTTGGGACCCTGGGAAATGGTTTCTGGGTCAGCAACAGGGCTTTTTTATAGGAATTTATGTGAGTCAGGGACTCTGTAGTATCTGTCTGGTTTGGCTGGTGCAGGAGGTAATGAATCTGGGTTAAGGCTAGATTCTGAATAAACATCATCCACAATGTCTAACAGGTGGAATAGCAAGGGGTCTGTGCTGGGGTAGTAAGAGGAATTCTCGGAGCCTTTTCTTAGCATCAGAGTAATCCTGGCCTTCCCAGTGGAAATGTTCCCTCATGGTATGTAAAGTTTCCCCAAAGAGTAGTCTTCTGGGGGAGATGCTGAAGGAATAGACTCTTCAGCATCAGAGTCTTCATAAGGGGGAAAAGAGTACTCCTGTTCCTCAGAGGAACCTGAGGTAATGGAAACCTGGTCAGAGGAAACGTAGTCCTCCTCCTGTCTAGGCCTTTTGTCAGGTGGGGGATGGGAACCCCTGATTAGGGTAATTAAGTCTTCGGCCATCTTAAGCATCTGTTTCTTAGGCATGGGGCCTT
The DNA here is from genome assembly GCF_019279795.1 of Protopterus annectens. Taxonomy (NCBI): domain Eukaryota; kingdom Metazoa; phylum Chordata; order Ceratodontiformes; family Protopteridae; genus Protopterus; species Protopterus annectens. The sequence continues at coordinate 1,491,734,156 of NC_056745.1, read as the reverse complement.
GCACTGGAGACTGCTGTACAGGCTTCCTTACTTTTAATGGAGTTTTCAGTTTTGCAAAGGATTTAATAGTAAGTGTAGTCGGTCTGAAGACACCTTCAGCAACTGACGGCCTTTCAACTGCACCTGAATCCCCATCAGCCATGGAGTCGGAAGGGCCTAAAGATAAAGGCTCTGGAGGCCCTGCAATCTCCGCTTGGGAGTCGGATGCAGGCTGGGGTTCTAAAATCAGCGGTCGTCAGGGACTGTTGCAAGCACCTCACTTAAAACCGGAGAACTGGCGACTGGCCTAGCAGAGGCCTTGGTGTCTGGTTTGGGTCTCTGCTGCCTGTCCTTATCTTTGCGCTTTTTATGCATCCCAGTCGTCGGTTGCTCCAACGGCATGGTATAATTAAATTTTCTACCAAAATAATGTCGGGCGAAATCAAATCGACGTTTAACAGTTCGTTTGTTAAACCTAGCACAAAACTGACAACTTGTGACGTCGTGGTCTGGGCCTAGGCAAGGGATACAATAAGAATGAAAATCCTTATGAGGTATTTGCTTCCCACAAGAAATGCAATTAACTTTTTCTGACATTGGACTGAGTCAAGAAAAAGGTTCCCCAATGGGGTACTTAGTTTTATTGAAGACTTCGGTCTGAAATTCGATTTGAAAATCTCAGGAGTCGGCCGACCGGCACTTGCGAACTGCTTCTGCTTCGGGCACCGCGCGGCAAGAAAGACTGAAGAAAATGGTGTCGGCTGCCTCTTTTATACCCCTGTCGCACTGACGTCAGGGAAGAAGCGACAGCAACCGATGCCAGACCAAGACTTTGGAACTCGGGCCGACTGCGGGACCGCCTGACTGCAGATAACCCAAGTGTGATGACTGCAGCAGTGTAACACGATGAACATTTGTCCATCTTCACTCGGTCACCCTCAAAAAAAAAAAAAAAAAGGCAAACTACTCCCAGTGCAGGAGACAGTAAACCTGCTACTACTCTTTCTCATCTTCAAACTTCTCCAACAAAACTTATTGCCACCAATGTCTGCCAAGCTTTATACTAACAGACACACAATACAACCTCAGATGCTTCTCCCCAACCCCATCTCCAGACTCCCACAAACCAAGCTATAACTGTATTTAACACTTCCTCCACTCTTGGTCTTAAAATAAGGGAATCCCTCTCCCTCACCTAAAGAGAGTACAAGCACCTTTCCCACTTTCAGTGCTGACAACTGGACTTGCCATACAACACAGTCAATTACTAGCACCTCTTAACTGCACAATCCCCCACCCCCTGTCCTGTCACCCCACAGTATTTTCACAATAATATAATCCTGGAATACAATCATGTAAAATGTGCATCGCTCTTGCCGTTGTCGTCACATCGGTTCATTGCTGCTGTGTAGTTTTTGTTCTATATTTCTTGCTGTTTTCCATACGAACATCTTACTGCCTCTTTCTTCCACTTTTTTTCATCATTTATTTCACCCAGGCAGTACACATAAATGGTCTGTTGTAATCAGTGTGTACTACTCTGTTAAACAAATGTAAAATAAAATAAAGTAATATGTTTACATATGAAAGCTTGCTGTAACAGTGGCTTAGATTTCTTTTTTTGCATGACTGCTTCTGATTTATTTACTGTTCTGGGAATCATTTGCCAGTACTGACTCTGTCATCTTCTGCTCACAGAGTTACTCAACTCTGATTCTTGCATATTTTACCTGGAGGTTTCTGCATGACTCTCCTTTGAAACGGGGCACCAACTTGGCAGGACAATCTTGTTAAAACAAAAAAAAATTAAATGCCATATTTGACTAGCTGTATTTAAATGTTTGTGCTCTCTCATGACAAGCAGGAATTTTTCTGCAGTCAGCCGCTGGCAACGTCCTCTCACAGTAAACCACATGAAAAGAAAAGACAATACTGTGTACCCTCAGACTGGGTATTATATTAGCAGCCTCCAGCTATTCAGTTCTGCTCTGGGTTTCACAACACCTTGAAAAGAACTTATGCTCAGATTTCAGTTCAAATCATAGAAAAATGTAGTCTCTGAAGAGTTGCCACAAAGAAATCTGCAGAATTATTGCTATTTCTTGCTAGGGTTTTTTCTCCAGCCAACTGAATTACATTTTACTACCTTAAAAGTATCACTATGTTCTTCTGTTAATGGAAATGTGTGACCCGTGCCAAAATCCACTGAGTAATCATTACAATTTAAAACTAATGTTTTACGATAATGACTTGCAAAGAGCAAGAAAGAATTTAACTAGCAGGCTACAATATGCCTGTCAGCGTCTGGCCTTATAAAAATTAGAAAGCCGTCCCGAAGAACTCAAAATTATGTTGTCTAAATCCGGGACAACAGCTATCAATTTATTAAACTACTTCAGGAGAAAAACATGCTATAAAAGACAATGTACTTGCAAAACAGAGTGTCTGAATACAGATAATTTAAGCCTCAACATGAGAAAGGACAACATGCAGACAGCTTAACAAAGACCATGCGTGATAAGCTAGACAGAGCAACAAAACCATTAGTAATAAAACTACATTAAAACAAATTAAGATGAGACAAGCAACAGACTGGTGCAGTCGCAATCTGAAACAAGTAAACTGAAGTACAGCAACTCCTACCGCATGAACAGTAGGAAACGTTATCATAGTTGATTACTTTACTTTGAATTAGTGTAAATAGGGGTTTCTCTGACAAAATGTGGATGCGACTTTCTGGTCAGTTTATTATAACTTCATGCTGCATCTGGTTCAGAATCTGGGCTCTCTTGTTTGAAGTTATAAAATGATAAATGAATACTTTTATTTGCATTTGCATTTGTCTCTACTTTGTAGAGATGGCAGCAATGCTTCAAATGTTGTTACACGGCTTCACCTGCCATCAGTCAACAAAGCAGTATATCAAAGGTTTTGCAATATGCTAAAGAAACATAAAAAGAATGCCACTTCCTTACAGCACAATTTCAGATGGACACTGCTCCATACACCTCAAACACAGCTGAAGTACCAATTGCCAAGAATTTCCTCTGGTACAGCATTTTATTCCAAAGTTTAAATAACTACTTAGAATTAAGACATTCATCAACAAAAACAAAACACTTTCCTACATACCACTTGGCATTTTCATCCTGAAGCTTAAATAATCACTTGGCATTAAGAAAGTTATCAACACTCACAAAATAAACATATCACTACTTACAACTACTCAAGTAGTTATAAGGCAATACAAAAAACGTTTACTTCCGATGTACACTTCCATTTCCTCTTGTTTGTAACAGTGTTTTCTGTACAACATAAAATGGTCAGAACCTATATAAGTTATCATTTGGCTGCCTAATGAGCCATGCATAAAAGAATTACACAACTACCTAAAGCAAAAAAGCATTTTCACTCACACAGAGGAAATGACCAGGATTCTTTAGAAGTATGAGCTATAATCCCCCTCTACAAACATAGCTCTTTAAAATAACAAATGTTCTTGTCAGCGACAGGACCATAATGTTTTATTTTGCATAAACCCTGTAACCTTTTGTACAAGAAGCAGTTGTAAATTAAGTCAGGAAGAGTAAATATGTTCTTCAAATGGCATGTTTAATAAAAACAGACTATAGCGATTAAATATGCCTGTCTTTAAGTGCTTACACTAGTGCATCTTTCAAAAAAAGCCATGACTGAGTCAGATTATTGTTAACACCAATGCTTAAGATAATGAAATAATACACGAGTCCCTTCAAAACTAAGAGATGGAATTGATAAACTGCAGTAGGTAACGATAACTCAAAATAAATTAACTTTACCAGTTACAGCATGGAAATAAACATCTGCACCAGAATCTGTGGCCATTCAAATAACCACTCCTAAGCAGTAAAGTGAGCACACCCACAACTCTTAATGGTCATAACAGCACAAAAGTCTGACCCAAAACTGACAGGCAGCAAATGATACCAGTATCAGGCTCCAGAAAACTTTTCCATTTCTTATTCTTAAGCTTTCAAACTGTAACTGTTGCAAAGATAAAGTGAACAAGTTCATATTGAACAATGCCCATGTAACAGTTCAAAAGGCAAAAAGTACAAGTGTAATTCTCAGTGGTTTGTCAGAGCCAGGATCAACTGGTTTTCACAGGATCAAGTCTGTAAAGCCCAAAGCAGATGGTGGATTGGATCCATCACTTATAACACTTGAAGGTATCAACAACCAGAACAGTTCGGAGAAAAACGTCTGTGCAGTTCAGCTCACAGTGATGAACAATCCACAACATTAAGAAATAATGTAATAAAACAGCAGCTGCAGTGTGGTAAATTAACCAAGTTCTTGTGACCTTACTGTCCGGACCACTTATAACATTTATTTATTAGTACACGTTTACTGGGAAAGTCTGCCTGGATAATGTGAGGCCTCTTTTCAGAGGAGGTCTGGGGAGAAAAGTTCCACAGTTAAACAAATCTTACATGGCGTCCTATAATACAATAGAGGTGGACCCAAGGTTACAGACATCTGACATGCGGATATGAATGGGCTGCTGAAATGTCTGAAATAATGTGAAAACAAATAGAAATCCTTAAAGTTGCCTAAATCTTACCTTGAAATGAATTCCGTTTTCCCACTTGTGAAGCTGCTCGCACGTCTTGTTAGAGTAGTCACTTCCACCTTCTAGGAGAACAAGAGCTCCGATTGGTTGAGGTCACTGTGTTGGTGATCTGATTGGTCAGTACCATTATATTGTACAGTACGGTACTGAAGCAGTTACTGTACAGTAGAATGGGCAAATGGCATTGCAGCTCACTAGGGTCTGGATGACACTGGGTCTATATTACGTTATCAAAGTTTTACAACTTCGAACGCCATATGGTCGAACCCTTTATGTTTGAAGTTGTAAAACTTTGAATATGTTAGAAAAAAAGAAATAAAGGAAAACAGTTAACTGATGGTTCTAAGCAGGGGGAGCAAGGCCACCTGCACCCCCCCCCCGCTCTTTAAATATACCAACTCTGACACCACACTACACTGTAGTAAAGGGAAATCTTCCCTTTCCACACTGTACTGCATTGTAGTGCGGTCTCGAAGTTGGTATATTTAAAGAGCAGGGGGTATGGGGGGTGCTTTCCCCCTTGCTTACAACTGTCAGGTAAGTGTTTACATTTTTTCTGTTTTTAATGTTTTCGAAGTTTTACAACTTCAAACATATGGGTTCGACCATATGGCATTTGAAGTTGTAAAACTTCGATAATGTAATACAGACCTGATGACAGTAGGAGGTCTGGCAGAGGTCAGAAAATTCAGGAAAGAGTGGAAAACATTCATGAGTGATGCCTGTAGTACAGAAATGTGAAGTGAAGCTTAAAAAAAGGTACATTTTATTTATTTATTTATATTTGTTTACTGGGAAATTCCGACTGGACGCAGGTCTTCAGCGGATGCCCGGGGAGAAAAGCTCCACATCATGTACATGATAGAGATACAATGTTGCAGCAATAGTAACATTACAGGTTGTTGGCTTTAATACAATAACAAGATATTGTTTATTAACAATATATACAGAAAATGTTGCAAGTTAAGATAGTTTCTTGTTGTTTATAATATTAGTAAAGTACAGTTGTGTACCTACCATAAATGTAGATGTTCGAGTGTATTCACTGTTGCAGTCATTACACTTGGGTTATCCTGCTAGCAGACTACACGCAGTCGGCCTGAATTCCAAAGTCTTGGTCCGGTGTCGGTTGCTGTCGCCTCTTCCCTGATGTCAGAGCGCCAGGGGTATAAAAGATGCAGCAGACGCTATTTTCTTGAGTTTTTCTTGCCCCAGATGTCAGGTGCCCCCCGCAATGGTAGGCTAAAAATTATGCCAATAAATATGCATGCACTAAAGTAAACATTTCCTTCATCTAACAGCAAATACACCACATAAGTTGTATAGGATAGAGAAGTGCAGATAAGTCCCAGCAAAGAAAAGGGGGATGGTGGGTGGGTAACCTGGACTGCAACAGTGAATACACTCGAACATTTACATTTATGGTAGGTACACAACTGTACTATGTTCATCGTGTTTCATTGTTGCAGTCATTACACTTGGGTTGAATCCCAAAGGTGAGGTTGGGTGGCTGGATCTAAATAGGATTAGGAGGGGCTATAAGGCCCTGCAGAACTGCAGTGGCAAAGCCTGCTCTGGATTTAGAGTAGAGAGGTAAGTGGCAGTGCTTTGTAAAAGTATGCACTAAACTCCAAGCTGCAGCCTCTAAGATGTCTTTGGTTGGTACTCCCCTGAGGATGGCTGCTGCTCTGGCTGAATGTGGCCTAATGCCCTTAGGCACTGATTTGCCATGTTGTGCATAGCAGAAATGAATGCAGTGACCTATCCATTTTGAAATAGTCTGCTTAGAGATAGCTTTTCCTTGTGATCCTGCAGCATATGCCACTAAGAGTTGCTCAGTCTTTCTGAAAGCTTTAGTTCTGTCCAAGTAGAAACATAGCTGTCTGTGTATGTCCAAAGAATGTAGGAGTCTCTCACCCTTATTCTGTGGGTTTGGATAAAAAGTAGGCAAATGAATGGTTTGGTTAAGGGCCACACTGGACACTACCTTAGGCATAAATGTCGGGTTCGTCCTCAGAGAAACCCTGTCTGGATGGAAAATGATGAAAGGTTCCACAGCCATAAGCGCCTGCAACTCTGAGACTCATCTTGCAGAGGTTATTGCTAGGAGCAGAACTGTTTTCCATGATAAGAACTTTATCTCAGCTGTATTGGCTGGCTCAAATGGTGGCAGTGTGAGTTTTTCCAAGACATAGTTGAGGTCCCATGCAGGTATTGGTGCTCTCCTTGGGGCTCTTATATTTTTGGCCCCTCTGAGGTACTTCCTTAGCAATGGATGAGAAAAAATAGGTGGTCCCGTATTGTAATGAGCTGAAATGGTAGAGGCATGGATTTTAATTGATGAAAAGGATAGGCCTTTGTCCAGCATCTTGGTTAGGTATTGTAAAATCTGAGGGATATTTGGTACAAACGTGTCAATTCCTTGGGCCTGGTTCCAAACACAATCTCTTCCATTTTTCTGCATAAGATTTCCTGGTACTGGGCCTCCTGGCCTCCAAAATAACATCCATCACTGCTTTAGAGAGAGGTGTGTTCTAAATGGCTACATTATCTGCAATGCTGCTAGATTTAGGGTCTTGAGTTGGCTGTGCAGGATCTGATTGTTTTGTTGGGTTAGTAAGTGAGGAATTAGAGGTAATGTCCAGGCTGGGCCTTGGGACAAGCTCTTTAGGATTGAGTACCAGTGCTGGTGGGGACAGTCTGGGGTAATCAGAATCATGTTTGGCTTCTCTTGTCTGACCTTTAGGAGTACCTTGGGGAGGAGAGGCAGAGGAGGAAAGGCATAAACTGTTAGGGTTTCCCAGCTGAATGATAGAGCATCCACTTTCCATACTTGCTTGTGATAAGTCCTTGTGCAGAATATCTGGAGTTGATAGTTGTGAGGGGAGGCAAATAGATCTATGTCTGGGCATCCCCATTCCTTTATCATGCTGAAGACTTGTGGATCCAGTTTCCACTCATGGGGATCCGTGAGGTTTCTTCTTAATTAGTCTGCCAGAGTATTTATCTTTCCTGGCAGGAATTGTGCTTGCAGGTGTACTTGATAAGTCAATGCTGTGTCCCACAAAGTCATGGCTTGTCTGAAGAGGGGGTAGGGATGTGTGCCTCCCTGCTTGTTTATTTACCACATGACTGTAGTATTGTCCGTCCTTATCAGTAGTTGTCCTGGATGAAGTAGATCCTTGAAGGCTGTCAAGGCATTCTGAACAGCTAGCATCTCTTTTTGATCGATATGAGGATGCCTTTGGCTTGTGGGCCATGTGCCCTGAATACATTTTCCTGCCATGTGGGCCTCCCAGGCATAATCTGATGCATCTGTTGTTATTGACTGTCTGGCTGTGAGTTGGTTGAATGGCTGCCCCTTGTTGTGGTGACAGGCCTATGCCCACCATCAAAACTCCTGCTGCAGGCAAGGAAGGAGGGTAATTCATGTTTCCAGGCTGTGGCAATGCTGAGTCCAAACACTTTTTAGATACCATTGTAGTTTCCTCATATGCAGTCTGGCACCTGGAATTAGTAGAACGCAGGACGCCATGAAGCCCAAAGCCTGCAGAATTTTTCTTGCAGATAATTGGGTCTTTGTTGCTAACATTTTGAAGTAAGAAGTCAGTTGCCTTTGTTTGTCTGGCATGAGGTAAGCCATCTGGGCAGTTGTATTTAAGCTTGCAACCAGGAATATTATCTCTTGAGAGGGTACTAGTTTTGATTTCTTTTCGTTTACTGTGTACCCTAGGCAAATTAGTAATCTTTTTACAAATGCCAGATGTTTTAGTAGAATGTCTTTGTTCTCTGCTTGAATAAGGCAGTCGTCCAAGTAAGGATATATTTGAATTCCTCTTTGTCTGCAAAATGCATTTACTGGTGCCAGGCATTTTGTGAAGACCCTGGGTGCAGTAGATAAGCCAAAGGGCAGTGCAGAGAATCGGTAGTGCATTGAGCCAGCTATGAATCTGAGGTATCTTCTGCAAGATTGTCTGATTGGTACATACAGGTATGTCTCTTTTAGGTCCAAAAGTTACAAGCCAAGCCTTCTTGCCCAGCATGGGCAGAAGCTGCTGCAGAGTCAACATTTTGAATTTTGGAACATCCAGAAAAGTATTTAGAATAGACAGGTCCAGTATTGGTCTCCAGGCTTTGTCCTTTCTGGGTACCAAGAAAAGAGTAAAATCCTTGTCCCTGCTCTTGCTGTGGTACTTGCTGAATGGCGCTCATGTCCATGAGAAATGAAACTTGTTTTTGTGCCTCTGCCCATTGATTGTGTGGCAGGGTCTGGCATACCTTTTGCCCTTGGCAGGGTGTGAAAGTGGAACCTGTAGCCCTGGGACACTATATTCAAGACCCATTTGTCCTGGGTGATCCTGTGCCAATTCTGAGAAAAAAGTGCTAGCAGAGGAAAGTCATTGGGACAGTTTCCTGTATAGCTGTGATTTGTTTTCTCCACTTTTGGGGGTAGAAGCGCCCCACTGTTTAGGCCTGTATGAGCTCTGGGGCATCTGTACCTGCCTCTTTGTGGCCTGTCTGACACTGGAAAGGACCAATTCTTTGTAGGCCAGTTCCTGCTAAATCTAGGTGGCTGTACCTGTAAGAAATCCTTTACTGTTTGCATAGATTTCGCTTTGTCCTCCATTTTCTTCAACACCTCCCTCTGCTTTAATACCAAATAAAGTATCATGCTGTAATGGAGCATCTAATAATTTTGCTTCAACATAATCAGGCAGATTCTGTTCCTTCAACCAAGCATGCCTCCTAATGACAGAACCCATAACTGCGGCCTTGCAAGAGGCCTCCAGAGAATCAAAACCACATTGCAATGTATGCTTTCCCAGTTGTTCAGTTGCATGCAGCAAATCCTGCATTTCCTTATTTTCTGCACAATCCGAATTAGTCAACATTTTCTGTTTAAGCAGTTGCATTAAGTATTGCTGATATTTAAGCATATGAAATTGACAGTTTAAAGCCCTCACAGCCAAAGTAGCAGAAGTGTAAACCTTTTTCCCCCCAATCTGTCTAGTGCCCTTGAATCCCTACCAGAGGGAATAGGGTTTTTTGCAGTGGAAGCCTTGACCCCTTTGGGACCCTGAGAAGTGGTTTCTGGGTCAGCAGCAGGGTTTTTATAAAGAAATGTATGTGAATCCGGAACCCTGTAGTATCGGTTTGGTTTGGCAGGGGGTAAAGAGTCAGGAGAAAGGCCGGACTCTGAAAATACATCATCCACAATGTCTAACACAGGGGGAATAGCAAGAGGCCCGTGCTGAGGTAGTAAAAGACTATCTCTAAGCCTTTTCTTTGATTCTGAGTAGTCTTGGCTCTCCCAGCGGAAGTGCTCCCTCATAGTATGCAGAGTTTCCCCAAAAGAATAATCCTCAGGAGGAGAGGCTGAAGGGATAAATTCTTCAGCATCAGAATCCTCACAGCGAGGAAGAGAGTATTCCTGCTCAGAGTCGTCATCCGAGGAAATGGAAACCTGATCTGAAGATTCATATTCTGTCTCTTGCCTAGGCCTCTTATCAGGAGGGGGATGGGAACCCCTGATCAAGGTAATTAGGTCTTCGGCCATTTTGAGCATCTGTTTTTTAGGCATGGAAGTCTGTCCAGGAGAATGCTGTACTTGTTTTTTTGTCTTTAGGGCTGCTTTAGTCTGCCTTTGAAGCTGAGGTTGGCTTAACATATAACTGTATAGGCCTGAAAACACCCTCAGAAGCAAATGCCTGCTCAGCGGCTCTGGACCCATCTGAGGGGATAGTTTCCGAGTGTCCGATACCTTGAATATCCAGAGGCCTAGTTGGCTCTATGTGGGAGTCGGCAATGCCCTGTCGCTCTGAGGCAGCAGGCATCAGAGGCTGCGAAAGCGCCTCACTGAGAACCGGCGACTGATTTAGCGGTAGCCTCGTCGTCGGTTTTGGACCTCGGATGCCTGTCCTTTTCTTTTTCCTTGCGCTTTTGGTAAACTCCGGTGGTTGGCTGTTCTGACGGCATTATATAATTGAATCTTTGGCCAAAGTAATGAAAGCAAAATCGTACCGACACTTAATAGTGCGTTGGTTAAATCTAGTGCAAAACCGACAGCTAGCAACGTTGTGATCAGGGCCTAGGCAAGGAATACAGTAAGAATGAAAATCCTTATGAGGTATTTGCTTCCCACAAGAAATACAATTAACTTTTTCTGACATCTGTCTGGAGCAAGAAAAAAAGTTTCCCCAATGAGGTACTTAGCTTTAATGAAGACCTCGGATCTGAAATTCGTCTTTGAAAATCTCAGGAGTCTGCCGACCGGCACTTGCAAACTGCTTTTGCTTCGGTCACCGTGTGGCAAGAAAGACTGAAGAAAATGGCGTCGGCTGCACCTTTTATACCCCTGGTGCTCTGACGTCAGGGAAGAGGTGACAGCAACCGATGCTGGACCAAGACTTTGGAATTCAGGCCAACTGCAGGTAGCCTGCCAGCAGGGTAACCCAAGTGTAATGACTGCAACAGTGAAACACGATGGACATCAAAGTTGTCAAACAAGATGTTAATGTAAAGACAACTAGCTATTTCTGGCTGTGGTTAGTAGTGGCGGTAGTATAGTTGGGTTAAGAGTCTAGGTGGGGGTGTTAGTCTGGATTAGACTTAGATTTAACATGTTTTTTGTATGGAATGTTTTACTGTACTGTATTGCATTTTTATGTACTATTATTTGTATAAAACAAGGGGATGTCTGGAAAATGCTGCCCTGAATTGAAATGTTAATTAAATGTAGATAGTTGTATGGTAGTACTGACCAATCAGACCTGAGAAGTGTCTGGCTGCAGACTCCATAACTGTACTGTGTGCATCCTGTGCAGCGTCACTTTAGTACTCCACTGTACTGCAGACAGACACTTTTGTGAACTTCTTTGTTGGTGACATCATAACCCATGACTCCAAAACATAAATCCAATGCATGTGCTGGTGATGTACCAAAGAAAAGAAAAGGAAGCAGCCTGGAAAATAAAATAACATAATAAAGAGATGAGAGGGAGGTGAACCACCACCTGCCATTGGAAAGGCTTTAGGCTACAGCCGGTCAACAATCAAAACAATTTTAAAAGACAAAGCAAAAATTATGAATCATGTGAAAGGCCATGCCCCGATGAAAGCCAAGATTATTACAAAGCAACGCAGTGGTTTAATTCTTGAGATGGAAAGGGTATTGCTAATTTGGGTTCATGAAGGGCTGATCTTGTCTCCTGAACCCGATTGACTTCTTCGAATCAGTCTCCAGAGCCATGGACAAGGGTAAGGTGGTCCACACAGCCTATCTAGATCTTGCCAAGGCCTTTGACACCATCCCCCACTCTGGAATCATAGATAAACTTACTAAGCTGGCCATTAATCCCAACATCTCCCAATGGGTTGCTAACTGGCTTACTGATAGAACCCACACTGTAAAAGTAGCCAACGCCAAATCCAGCTCCAGACAAGTAGAGTACCTCAGGGTTCAGTCCTGGGACCACTCTTGTTTGGCATCTACTTCTCTGAAGTACAGGCCAACACTAAGTGACTCTGGCTAACAAAGTTCGCAGATGACTGCAAACTGGGAGCCACTATTGAATCCCCAAATTATGTGGATACTCTACAAAAGGGCCTTACAGAAACAGATGCTTGGTGCCAGAGCCATGGGCTCAAGCTCAATGCCAAGAAGTGTATAGTTATCCCCTTTGGGAAAAAACATGTACCCGTGAATTACCATATACGTGGCAGTACACTAAATACCAAAAGTGTGATGAGACTTAAGGACACAGGTGGACAGTGGTCTCACCTTCGATAACCACATCGCCACAACAGTTAGGAAATCCTTCTATGTGGCACACCTCATCACTAAGGGCTTTTGATCCAGGAAAAAAGGAGGTCATTGTCCCACTGTACTCATCCCTCATTAGACCCATTATAGAATACAACACCCAGTTTGGTATGTACCTCTCAAGACATCTGCAACAAAGTACAGTTTTGTACCTACCATAAATGTAGATGTTCGAGTGCTAATACATCTGCAGTAATCACAGATGGGTTCTCTGCCGTCAGGCGGGTCCTCGGTCGGCCGAATTCCAAAGTCTTGGTCCGGCGTCGGTTGTCGTCACTCTCTTCCCTGACGTCAGTGCGACAGGGGTATACAAGACACAGCTGACGCCATATTCTTCAGTCTTTCTTGCCCCAGATGTCAGGTGCCCCCAGAAGGAAGGCAATACATAAATTATATTATATATATATATATATATATATATATATATATATATATATATATATATATATTCAAGAAATGCAATGTAATCAAAAAACAGTAGTTGCAAGCAAATATATCATAGTAGGATAACCCCAAATTAGGTTGCAAGAGGAGGTGTTAGCCACTAGTCCTTTACCAAGAGGGGAAGGAGGGAGGGAAACCTGTACTGCAGCTGTATTAGCACTCGAACATCTACATTTATGGTAGGTACAAAACTGTACTATGTTCATCGTGCATACAGCTGCAGTAATCACAGATGGGTAGAATCCCAAAGCTACGCACAGGGTGGTAGGCACTAGGTGGAACTGGGATGAGCCAGAATGCCCTGCAACACAGCAGTGGCAAAGCCTGCTCTAATTTTGGAATATAAAGGCAGATGGTAGTGTTTTGTGAAGGTATGCACAGAACTCCAAGTGGCTGCCTCCAAAATATCTTTGGTAGGAACTCCTCTGAGGAAGGCTGTAGAGGTAGCTGTGGCCCTGGTGGAGTGGGATCTGATGCCTGTAGGGACAGATTTTCCATGATAGGAGTAACAAAACCGTATGCAGTGGCCTATCCATTTTGAAATTGTCTGTTTGGTAACTGGCTTTCCTTGAGCTCCTACAGCATAGGACACAAAATGTTGTTCTGATTTTCTGAAAGGCTTTGTTCTGTCTAAATAGTAACGTAGCTGTCTATGGATGTCTAAGGAGTGTAGCAGCCTTTCCCCTTTGTTTTGAGGATTAGGGTAAAAGGTAGGTAAGTGTATGGCTTGATTTAAAGCTACCCTGGATACTACTTTAGGCATAAATGATGGATTGGTTCGAAGGGAAACCCTGTCCTGATGGAAGATGAGAAAGGGCTGCACAGCCATGAGGGCTTGTAGTTCCGAAACCCTACGAGCTGAGGTAATGGCAAGAAGGAAAGCTGTTTTCCAGGACAAATATTGCAAATCTGTTGAGGCAGCTGGTTCAAAAGGAGGCAATGTTAATTTTTCTAAAATGTAATTAAGATCCCAGGCTGGCACAGGTTGCTTCCTTGGTGGTCTTATATTTTTAACCCCTCTGAGGAACTGTCTTAAGAGTGGGTGAGAGAATAAGGGTGGATCCGTGTTGAATTCTGCAGAAATGGCTGAGGCATGGATTTTTATGGAGGAAAATGAAAGTCCACTGTTCAGCAACTCAGCTAGATACTGTAGTACCCAAGGCAAATTAAGTTTTCTAGGGTCCTGGCCTTTTTTCTCATTCCAAGAGCAAAACCGTTTCCATTTTGTGGAGTAAGCCTTTCTAGTAGATGGCCTTCTGGCCTCCAAAATGATGTCCTGCACCTCTTTGGGGAGTAGTGTCTGATGAGGTGTTAAGGAATTTTCCATGCAGCTAGATTGAGTGTTTTCAGCTGGCTGTGAAGAGTTTTGTAGCTGTGCTGAGTCAACAGAAGAGGCATTAGAGGTAGGGGCCAGGGAGGAGTATGTGTTAGGCTCCTCAGGAGTGGATACCAGTGTTGCCTCGGCCAGTCTGGAGCAATCAATATCATCTTCGGTCTGTCTGTTCTTGCTTTCAAGAGCACCTTGGGCAGAGGTGGGAAAGCGTAAACTGTCCATGCTGTCCAACTGAATGAAAGGGCGTCCACTCTCCAGGCCTTTGGATGAAAGGTCCTTGAACAAAACTTTTCCAATTGATGATTCCTGTGGGAGGTGAAGAGATCTATGTCTGGCCTCCCCCACACTTGGATTATTTTTGTAAACACTTGAGAATGCAACTCCCATTCGTGTGCATCGGTCATATTTCTGCTTAGATTGTCTGCCAGCGTGTTTTCCAAACCTGGCAAGTACTGTGCTTGAAGTTCGATTTGCCATTCCAGAGCCAAGTTCCAAAGTGTCATGGCTAGTCTGCACAGGGGGTATGAATGTGTTCCTCCTTGTTTATGTACCACATTACTGTGGTGTTGTCTGTTCTTCTCAATAATTGTCCTGGATGCAGGAGGTCCTTGAAAGCTGTAATTGCATTTATCACTGCTAGCATTTCTTTTTGACTGATGTGAAGGTGCTTTTCTTTTTGGGACCATTTGCCCTGAATGCACCTGTCTGTCATGTGCGCCCCCCAGGCGTAATCTGAGGCATCTGTTGTGATGACTTGATTTGCTTGAGGCTTGCAGAATGGGAGACCTGTGTTTGTTTGACATGCTTGGGCCCACCATAGGAATTCCTTTTGCAAACATGGAATTATTGGTATTATTGTTTCCAAACTGTGGCTGCGTTGAGACCATAGGTTTTTTAGGTACCATTGAAGTTTCCTCATATGCAACTTTGCACATGGGATTAAAAGAATGCAAGATGCCATGAAGCCCAGAGCCTGCAGGATTTTCCTTGCAGTAAGCCTGGTACAAATTTGCTAGCATTTTGAAGTACTGAGTTAGTTGCCCCTGTTTTTCTGGCATAAGACAGGCCATCTGGGTGTTTGTGTCCAAGTTGGCACCCAGGGAAATTATTTTCTGAGATGGTGTTAGTCTGGATTTCTCTCTGTTGATTGTGTATCCCAGATGGTTCAGTAACCGTGTTGCATAAGCCAGATGATCCAGAAGTATGTGCTCGCTGTCCGCTTGGATCAGGCAGTCATCCAAATAAGGGTAAATTTGTATCCCTTGAAGTCTGCAGTAGGCAATTACTGATGCCAGGCATTTCGTGAATACTCTGGGTGCAGTAGATAAGCCAAAGGACAATGCAGAGAATTGATAGTGGATTGAACCTGCAAGAAATCTGAGGTATATTCTGCAGCTTTGTCTGATTGGGACATGCAGGTAATGCCTCCTTGAGGTCCAATGTTACCAGCCAAAACTCCTTGCCCAGCATGGGAAGAAGCTGCTGTAATGTGAGCATCTTGAATTTTGGTACGAGTAAGAATGTGTTTAGGATGGATAAGTCCAAAATGGGTCTCCAGTTGGTTCCTTTCCTTGGTACCAGAAATAGCCTGGAATAAAAACCTTGGCCTTGTTCGTGAGTAGGCACCTCTTGAATAGCTTTCCTGTCTATGAGCTTTGAAATTTGTAGTTGTGACTCTGCCCTTTGTGTGGCAGGTTTGGCATGCCTCTCATTTTTGGTAGAGTATGAAAATGAAATCTGTAGCCTCTGTCTATAACGTCCAAGATCCATTTGTCTGTTGTGACAATATGACAATTTCTTGTAAATAATGCCAGCTTTCCTCCCAAAGGTGCTGCCAGCTGAGACTTGCTTGGTGTGGAAAGGAGGAAGTCATTGGGTTTGTTTCCTGTATTGTGCACGGTCTTCGCCACCTCTTGGTGCTGGAGTTTGCCATTGTTTGCCTCTATATGATCCTTGTGATTGTCCTCTGCCCTTTAAGTGCCTGTATCTACCTCTTTGGGGCTTGTCCCTGGCTGGAAAGGACCAGTTTTTAGAAGGCCAATTTCTGCTAAAACATGGTGGTTGAACCTGCAGAAAAGCTTTGACAGATTGCATAGATTTGGCTTTTTCTTCCATTTTCCGTAGTATCTCCTCAGCATTAGTACCAAATAGCACATCCTTTTGTAAAGGAGCATCTAATAGTTTAGCTTTCACATGATCAGGCAAGATTTGTTCCCTAGGCCATGCATGTCTACAAATAACTGATCCTGTAACAGCAGCTCTACTTGAGGCCTCTAGGGCATCATAGCCACATTGTAAGGTGTGTTTACCTACTTGTTCTGCACTATGCATCATATCCTGCAACTCCTTTAAATCTGGTTGCTCAGGTTGAGACATTTTATTTCTTAATTGTGATAACAGAAACTGCTGATATTTAAGCATATGAAACTGACAATTTAAGGCCCTCATGGCTAGGGTGGTCGAGGTATACACCTTTTTTCCCCACCTTTCTAAGGATCTAGACTCTCTTTCGGAAGGTAGTGGATTCTTAGCAGTAGAGGCCTTCATTCCCTTGGGGCCTTGAGAAATGGTTTCAGGGTCAGCATTATGGCTTTTGTACAGAAATTGGTGAGAGTTAGGAAAGTACAGTTTTGTACCTACCATAAATGTAGATGTCCGATAGGAATGCATCTGCAGTCATTACAAATGGGTTGTCCTGTCGTCAGGCAGCCCTTCGGTCGGCCGGATTCCAAAGTCTGGGTCTGGCCTCGGCTGGTGTCGCACTTCACCCGACGTCATAGCTGCAGTTATTCGGGTATAAAGGCATCAGCCAACGCCATTTTCCTCAGTGTTTCTTGCCCCAGATGCCAGGTGCCCTCTTGGAAGGCTAAATTTGGATAAATGCCAATGATTCCAAATAGTAGACAGCAAACACAAAAAATAAGCATGTATGTACATATATACAAACAAATACACCATAATAGATCCCCCCCAAGCTAGCTGAAGGCTGGCAAATACCCTAGGAGCACCTCAGAGGGGAAGGTGGGTGGGTAATCCTGACTGCAGATGCATTCCTATCGGACATCTACATTTATGTTAGGTACAAAACTGTACTATGTCCTTCAAGGATGCATCTGCAGTCATTACAAATGGGTAGAATACCATAGCTAAACAAGGGGAGGAGGAAAGAATAGAGATTATGGTGTAGCTAGGATCCCTTGCAAAACAGCAGTGGCAAAACCTGCTCGGGATCTAGAGTATAAAGGTAAATTGTAATGCTTGGCAAATGTATGCACGGAGGTCCAAGTAGCAGCCTCTATAATGTCCTTGGTAGCCACTCCTCGTAAGAAAGCTGTGGTAGTGGCTGTAGCCCTTGTGGAGTGAGGCCTGATGTTCTCTGGGGTTTTCTTTCCATGGTAGGAGTAAGAAAATCTAATGCAATTTCCTATCCATTTGGAGATTGTCTGTTTTGAAATTGGTTTTCCTTCCTTTCCTGTGGCATATGCTACCAGAAGCTGGTCAGTTTTTCTATTGGACTTAGTCCTGTCCAGGTAGTAGCGTAACTGTCTGTGTACATCCAAGGTATGCAAAAGTCTTTCTCCCCTGTTCTGTGGGTTTGGGAAGAATGTAGGTAGGTGGATAGTCTGATTTAATGACACTCTGGATACCACCTTAGGCATAAATGTAGGATTTGTTCTCATGGACACTCTATCTTGATGGAAGATCAGGAAGGGTTGCACTGCCATTAATGCCTGTAGTTCAGAGACCCTTCTTGCTGAAGTTATTGCCAGCAGGAAAGCAGTCTTCCAGGATAAGTATTGTAATTCTGCTGTTGCTGCTGGTTCGAAAGGAGGAAGTGTCAATTTTTCTAGCACAAAGTTCAAGTCCCATGCTGGCAATGGTGGTTTCCTGGGAGGTTTTACATTTTAATTCCTCTCAGAAACTGTCTGAGTAGGGGATGAGAAGACAGGAGGATCCAAGCTGTATTGTGCTGAAATAGCTGATGCATGTATCTTGATGGAAGAATAGGACAGGCCTGTGTGGAAGAGCTCTGCCAAGTACTCTAGGATGTTGGCCATCTTTACCAGAGTCGCATCTTCTCCCTTTGCAGTACTCCAAATGAGATATCTTTTCCATTTTGCTGCATAATTCTTTCTTGTTGAAGGTCTGCGAGCCTCCAGGATTATGTCTTTAACCCTTTGGGATAAATTTGGGTTATTTTCTGTTATGTAATGTTCCAGGCAGTTAGCTGCAGAGTTTTCAGGTTTGGATGCAGGATGTTGTAGTTGTTCTGTGTTAACAGTAATGGGATTAGGGGTAATGTCCATATTTGTTCCCGAGACATGCTCCTCAGCAATGGGTACCAATGTTGCCTTGGCCAGTCTGGAGCTATCAGAATGATCCTTGGGCGGTCCTCTATGATCTTCAGAAGCACCTTGTGCATCAAAGGAAGTGGTGGAAATGCGTATGCTGTCAGGTTTTTCCAACTGAAAGATAGGGAGTCCACCTTCCAAGCAAGTGGGTGGTAAGTCCTTGTGCAGAATTTCTTTAGCTGGTGATTGAATGGGGATGCAAACAAGTCTATTTGTGGTAATCCCCATTCCCTTGTGATGGCTTTGAAGATGTCCGGATGAAGCATCCATTCGTGGGCATCTGTGGTTGTTCTGCTTAATATGTCTGCTAGAATGTTTTCTTTTCCGGTACAAAATTGCTTGTAACTGAATGTTGTAGCTCAGGGCCACATCCCATAGGTCCAGTGCCAGCCGGCATAGAGGATATGAATGGGTGCCTCCCTGTTTGTTGATGTACCACATAACTGTGGTGTTGTCTGTCCTTATCATCAACTGACCTTCTTGGAGGAATGGTCTGAATGACTGGATTGCCAATTTTACTGCCAGCATTTCCTTTAGATTTATGTGTAGGCAGCTGGTCTTGAGTCCATAAGCCTTGTATGCACTTGCCCAGCATGTGTGCCCCCAACCGAGGTCTGAGGCATCTGTCGTGATGGTTTGGCTTGGTTGGCTGTTGCAGAAGGGCAATCCTGCGTTTGATTGACAGGCCTGAGCCCACCATAGGAACTCTTGTTTCAGGCATGGGATTATTGGGATTTTGGTTTCTAGGCTGTGCTTGTGTTGGGACCACAAATTCCTTAGGTACCACTGTAGCTTTCTCATATGCAGTCTGGCATGAGGGACCAGAATTATGCAGGATGCCATGAAGCCTAGAGCTTGCAGTACTTTTCTTGCAGTTAGGTGGTTCTGCTTTGTTAATGCCAAGAAGTAGAGAGGTAGTTGCTCTTTCTTTTCTGCAGTTAGGAATGGCATTTGTTTTGATGTGTCCAGCTCTGCACCCAGAAAGGTTATTCTTTGGGATGGAATCAGCCTTGACTTTTTTATATTGACTGTATATCCCAAGGCTTGCAGCAGGTAAATGACTCTTTGTAAGTCTTCTGCTAGCTTGCTTTTGTTGTCCGCTTGTATCAGGCAGTCGTCCAGGTATGGATAAATTTGGATTCCCTGAAGTCTGCAATGAGCAATTACTGATGCCAGGCATTTCGTGAACACTCTGGGCACAGTAGATAAGCCAAAGGGCAATGCTGAAAATTGATAATGCTCTGATCCTGCAAGAAATCTGAGGTATCTTCTGCAAATTGGTCTTATGGGGATGTGCAGGTATGCCTCCTTGAGATCTAGAGTTACCAGCCAAGACTCCTTGCCCAGCATGGGAAGAAGCTGCTATAGGGTCAGCATTTTGAATTTTGGAACAATGAGGAATGTGTTTAAAGTGGACAGGTCTAGAATGGGTCTCCATTTGTTTTCTTTTCTTGGTACCAGGAAGAGTCTGGAGTAAAATCCCTTTCCTTGCTCCATAGATGGTACCTTTTCCACAGCTCTCATTCTTAATAATTGAGATATTTGTTTTAGAGCTTCTGTCCTTTGAGTAGGTGGTAGGTTTGGCATTCCTCTCTTTCCTGGTAGAGTATGGAAATGGAACCTGTAACCTTGGTCTATAGTTTGCAAAATCCATTTTTCCCTTGTGATGCAATGCCAGTTTTTTGAAAATAAGGTTAATTTTCCGCCTAAGGGTGCTTCTAGTTGTTCCCTGGTAGGCGGTGCCACTGTCAAGTCACTGTGATTGAGGTGTTGTAGTGGTGGTGGCTGCGTCCGTGCCTCGCTGGTTGTTACCTTGCCATTGGCGTCCCCTGTAGGCACCCCTGGATTGGTTTCTGCCTCTTGAATGCCTATTCCTGCCTCTCTGAGCCTTTGAGGAGTCCGGAAAGGACCAATTCTTGGAGGGCCAGTTCCTGCTAAACCTTGGAGGTTGAACCTGTAAGAAATCTTTCACCGTTTGTACAGATTTCGCCTTCTCTTCCATCTTTTTTAGTACCTGCTGAGCAGGGGAACCAAATAAATTGACCTTATCCATGGGTGCATCCAAAAGCTTTGATTTGACATGGTCTGGTAATGCCTGTTCTTTCAACCATGCATGTCTCCTGATAACTGTGCCAGTCATGGCTGATCTAAAGGAAGCCTCCAGTGCATCATAGCCACATTTTAAAGAATGGTTACTAACCTGCTGTATGTTATGTACCATTTCCTGAACATATTTTTTATCTAAAGATTCTTCAGAGGAAAGCTTTTTAGTTAACTGGTCAAGCATAAACTCTTGATATTGAATCATATGAAATTGGCAGTTCAAAGCTCTAGCTGACAAGGTAGCAGAAGTGTAAACTTTTTTACCCCATCTTTCTAAGGACCTGGATTCCCTTTCAGAGGGGAGGGGGTTTTTAGTAGAAGTAGCAGCTACAGCTTTAGGGCCCTGGGCGATAGTCTCTGGATCTGCAAAAGGAGCCTTGTATAAATGGAGATGAGTGTCCGGGACCCTGTAGAACCTATCGGGCTTAGCAGGAGCCGGAGGTAATGAATCAGGAGCAGTGCAAGCATCATTAAATGCATCATCTACAACAGAAAGAACTGGAGGTATAGCTAAAGGCCTATGTTGTGGCAAATGTAGAAAGGTTCTAAGCCTTTTCTGGAGTCTGAGAAATCTTGGCCCTGCCACTGAAATTGTTCCCTCATAGCATGCAAGGTTTCCCCAAAGGAAAATTCCTCAGGTGGAGAGGCTGAAGGAATGGACTCTTCCACATCAGAGTCTTCGTAAGGAGAATAAGAAGCCTCAGGAAGGTCTGTATGTTCCGATTCATCAGAGGAACCATCAGTGGATACTGGTTCCGGGGGCTCTGCTCTAGGTCTCTTTTCTGGAGGTGGGAGAGAGGACCTGTCTGGATGAGGCTGGGATCCACGAATTAAAGAAATTAAATCCTCAGCCAAAGAAAGCATATGAGAGCTAGTGCTGGGCCTGTGAGGGGGGGGTTTGGCAGGCACAGTTTTTGAAGCTTTGGCTGCTTTAGCCCTGGCAAAGGCCTTAATAGACATGGCTGCAGGAGGCCTAGCAGCTCCACGTGCAGGGGTTGAAATATCCAGGGGAATTGTGTCTGATAATTCCTGAGAAACCGCAACAGAAGGCTGGATTTCAGAAGCTGATTCTACCAGGTTAGAGGAGGCCTCGGTAGAAGGCATGGTTTCGGCTGGAGAAAGAACCGCTTGCTCGGTTTCGGCCGAAACAGAGACACTCGCGGTTTGCTTAATCGCGGTTTCGGCCGAGACCGCGGACCGCGAGTGTCGGTCCTTTTCGTTTTTTGGAAATTTGCGTTGTCGGAGGATCCGATGGCATAATGTAGGCAAAATTAGAGCCGAAAATTTGTTCAGCAAACTCCGACCTACGTCTAAGCGTCCGTCGGTTAAAAGAAGCGCAGGCTAGACAAGCTGCTACGTCGTGGTCTGGGCCTAAACAATGTATACAGTAGGAGTGGAAATCTTTATGAGGTATTTGTTTCTCACAAGATAAGCAGTTATTCACTTTCTCTGACATCGGCTGAAGCAAGAAAGAGTCCCCAACGGGGTACTTAGCTTTTTAGAAGTCTTCGAAGTAGTATTCGGTAGTAGTAATCTCTGGATCTGACCGACCGGCACTTGCGAACAGCTTCTGCTTCGGCCACGCGCAAGAAAGACTGAGGAAAATGGCGTCGGCTGATGCCTTTATACCCGAATAACTGCAGCTATGACGTCGGGTGAAGTGCGACACCAGCCGAGGCCAGACCCAGACTTTGGAATCCGGCCGACCGAAGGGCTGCCTGACGACAGGACAACCCATTTGTAATGACTGCAGATGCATCCTTGAAGGACATCTCTGTAGTACCTATCAGGCTTGACTGGGGCAGGAGGCAGGGAATCCAGATTAAGGCAAGCCTCTGAATAAACATCATCCAGTACATCCAAGACAGGAGGAATCGCCAGAGGTCTGTGTTGAGGTAACAAAAGAAATTCCCTAAGTCTTTTCTTGGAATCAGAAAAGTCTTGGCCTTCCCAATGGAAGTGTTCCCTCAAGGTGTGCAAGGTTTCCCCAAAAGAAAAATCCTCAGGAGGAGATACAGAGGGAATGGACTGCTCCGCATCAGAATCTTCAAAAGGGGAGAAAGAGTGTTCCTCTACATCAGAATGATCTGAAAAAATGGAGCCCTGATCCGAAGAGGGAGAATCTTCTTCCACTCTGGGTCTCTTGTCTGGAGGGGTTTGGGAACCCCTGATAAGAGTAATTAAATCCTCAGCCATTTTAAGCATCTGCTTTTTAGGCATGGGGCCTGGAGATGGGCCCTGTGCAACAGGCCTCTTGGGATGCCTGGCTGATTTGGACTTAGTAAAGGCCTTAATTGAAAAGGAAGATGAGGGTCTAAAGACACCATGGGTGGAAGTGGACCTGTCCACATTAGGAGGCTCAACGCTCACAGTGGCTTCGGTGGTTGTAGTCTGGGTATGGGCCGAGGCACCTGCGGTCTCGGTTACAGAAGACCCCGCCAAAGAAGTGTCGTCGGTAGTCAGGGACTGCATAGGCATCTCGCTGAGAATCGGACCATGTGTAGCTGGTTTTGGCCTGGTGTCGGTGGGGACCACGGACCTCGCAAGTCGGTCTTTGTCCTTGCGTTTTTTGGACAAAATGGTAGTCGGAGTCTCCGATGACATTTTATAATCAAAGGCTTTACCGAAAAAGTGTTTGGTGAACTCCGCCCGATGCTTAATAATGCGCTTATTGAAAGTAGTGCAAAAGCGACAGCCCGAGACGTCGTGGTCTGGGCCTAAACAAGGTATGCAGAGGGAATGGAAATCCTTATGCGGTATTTGCTTCCCACAAGAAATACAATTGTTAACTTTTTCTGACATCGGTCTGAGGCAAGAAAATTTTCCCCAATGGGGTACTTAGCTTTAATGAAGACTTTGGTTTCCAATTTTTCGTAAATTCAGGAGCTGGCCGACCAGCACTTGCGAACTGCTTCTGCTTCGGGCACCGCGCGGCAAAAAAGACTGAAGAATATGGCGTCGGCTGTGTCTTATATACCCCTGTCACACTGACGTCAGGGAAGAGAGCGACGACAACCGACGCCGGACCAAGACTTTGGAATTCGGCCGACCGAGGACCCGCCTGACGGCAGAGAACCCATCTGTGATTACTGCAACTGTATGCACGATGAACATCTATACTATGTTCATCGTGTTTCACTGTTGCAGTCATGACTGTAGGGTAGAATCCCAAAGATGAAATAAAGGGAGGTGGTCATAAAGAAGAAGGGGTGGCTAAAAGGCCCTGCAAGACTGCAAAGGCAAAGCCTGCCCTAGACTTAGAGTAGAGAGGTAGATTGTAGTGCTTTGAAAAAGTATGCACTGAACTCAAGTTGCAGCCTCCAAAATGTCCTTGGTAGGAACTCCCCTGAGGAAGGCCGCAGAAGTGGCAGCAGCTCTGGTGGAATGAGTCTGTATACTCCCTGTGATTTGCTTTCCATGGTGAGAATAACGAAATCTGATTCCATGAGCAATCCATTTAGAAATGGTCTGTTTTGAAATGGCTTTACCTTGGGAACTTGAAGCATAAGAAACAAACAATTGCTCTGATTTCCTGATGTCCTTGGTTCTGTCCAGGTAAAAACGTAGTTGTCTGTGTACGTCCAAGGAATGTAAGATCCTTTCCCCTTTATTTTGAGGAGTGGGGAAAAAGGTAGGCAAGTGGATAGTCTGATTTAAAGCCACTTTGGAAACCACCTTAGGCATGAAGGTAGGATTAGTCTTCAAAGACACACTGTCTGATGAAAAATAATATAAGGCTCCACAGCCATAAAAGCTTGCAACTCAAACTCTCCTGGCAGAGGTTAGGGCTAACAGAATAGCTGTCTTCCAAGATAAAAACTTGATGTCAGAAGAGGTGGCAGGCTCAAAAGGAGGCAAGGTCAGCTTTTCCAAAACATAGTTGAGATCCCAAGCAGGAATGGGAGGAGATCTAGGAGGTCTTAAGTTCTTAGCTCCCCTGAGAAACTGTCTCATGAGCTGGTGGGAAAAGATTGGAGGGTCTGTATTATAATGAGAAGAAATAGCAGAGGCATGAATCTTAATGGAAGAGAAAGAGAGGCCCTTATGTAAGAGATCTGTCAAGTGAAGTAAAATTAAAGGAATGTTCGGAAGAAGAGGATCAGAATCCTGAGCCTGCATCCAGGAACAAAATCTTTTCCATTTTCCTGCATAAGATTTTCTAGTACTAGGACGCCTGGCTTCCAAAATGACATCCATAACCTGCTTGGGTAGGAAAGAAGAAATCAAAGGCCCTGGATTAACCAGGCCGCCAGGCTGAGAGTTCTGACATGAGAGTGTAGAACCTGACCCTGATGTTGGGACAGAAGGTTCGGAGACTGAAGTAAAACCCAAGGGGGGTCCAGACATAGGTTTTTTAGAGTTGGGTACCAAAACTGTCGAGGCCAATTTGGGGCCAGCAAGATTATCATCTTGGGCTTGTCCTGTTTTATCTTTAGTAATACCCGTGGAAGAAGAGGAAGAGGCAGAAAGGCATATCCCAAAAGGTTCCTCCAACTGAATGATAGGGCATCCACTTTCCAAGCTTCTTTGTGGAAAGTCCTGGTGCAAAAATTCTGTAGTTGATGATTGAGGTGGGATGCAAAGAGGTCTATGCGAGGACAACCCCAGACTGCTGTTATTATCCTGATTATTTTGGTGTCCAGCATCCATTTGTGTGGATCCGAAAGGTTTCTGCTCAGACTGTCTGCCAGGGGGTTTAGCTTCCCTGGCAGAAACTGAGCTTGAAGGTCCAGATTGCAAGCTAGAGCTGTGTTCCATAGATCCATGGCTAGTCTGCAAAGGGGGTAGGAATGAGATCCCCCTTGCTTGTTTATGTACCACATAACTGTGGTGTTGTCTGTCCGTATTAGTAGCTGTCCTGGATGTAAAAGATTCCTGAAGGCCAGTTGAGCTTCCTGGACGGCTAACATTTCCCTTAAATTGATATGCAGGTGCTTCTGATCCTTTGTCCAAAGGTCCTGCAGACAGTTGCCCTGAAAATGGGCTCCCCAAGTATAATCCGAGGCATCCGTGGTTAGAATCTGAGTGGCAGGAGGCAGACAGAAGGGTTTCCCTTTGTTTAGAGTACATGCCCTGGACCACCAAAGAAATTCTTTTTAAAGGCAAGGAAAGATGGAGATCAGTATGTCTAAACTGTGGCAATGCTGAGACCATACACTTTTTAGGTACCACTGTATTTTCCTCATGTGGAGTCTTGCATATGGTACGAGAAGGATGCAGGAGGCCATGTAACCCAGAGCCTGCAGGAATCTCCTTGCAGATAGCGGAGTTAAAGTTGCCAAGGTTTTGAAAGTTGAAGCCAGCTGTAACTGTTTTTCGGATGTTAGAAATGCCATCTGGGTTGTGGTGTTTAGAAGAGCACCCAGAAAAGTTATCTGTTGTGAGGGTGTCAAATTTGACTTTATGTTTACAGAGAAACCCAGGAACTTGAGGAGGTTCTGAACAAAATCTAGATGCTGTAGTAAGGCATCCTTGCTGTCTGCCTGAATTAGACAATCATCCAGATTAGGGTAAATTTGAATTCCCTTGAGTCTGCAGTAAGCTACTACTGGAGCCAGGCATTTGGTGAAGACCCTGGGTGCAGTAGACAATCCACAGGGCAGTGCAGAGAATTGAAAGTGCCTCGATCCGGCCTTGAACCTGAGGTATTTTCTGTGTTCCTGCCTGATGGGAATGTGTAAATATGCCTCCTTTAAATCCAAAATTACCATCCAAGCATCTTTGGACAGCATTGGAAGTAGGTGCTGTAGAGTAAGCATCTTGAATTTTGGAATCTCTAGAAAGGTGTTCAAGACTGACAGATCCAGAATGGGTCTCCATTAGTTTTGCTTCCTAGGGACTAGAAAGAGCCTTGAGTAAAAACCTTGTCCCATCTCTGAAAGTGGAACCAGTTCTATGGCTTTCATAGCCAAAAGAGCTTCCACCTGGTTTAAGACCTCTGTCCATTGATGTAAGGTGTGGCCATCCGCTTGGCCTTGGCAGGGTATGAAAATGGAATCTGTAACCTCTTAGAACCACATCCAGAACCCACTTCTCTTGGGTTATACGAGTCCAATTTTGATAAAAAAGAGAGAGTTTTCCTCCGAGAGGGGCTTCCAGGCAAGAAGTTCCTGCAGCCCAACAGAGGGAGTCATTGAGTTTGTTTCCTATGAGTTTGTGACCTGTCCTCTCCTCCCCTAGGGGTGGAAGCAGTCCACTGTCTTAGTCTATAAGAACCTTGTGTTTGAGGCCTTCCTCTGGAGCATCTATATCTACCCCTATGAGGCCTGTCGGAAGTGGGAAAGGACCAATTTTTAGAAGGCCAATTTCTGCTAAATCTTGGTGGCTGTACTTGTAAGAAATCTTTGCATGGATTTCGTCTTATCCTCCATCTTTTTAATAATTTCTTCAGCTTTTGATCCAAACAAAACATTATGCTGAACAGGAGCATCCAATAATTTAGCTTTCACTTGTTCTGGCAAATTTTGTTCCTTTAGCCATGCATGCCTTCTAATGACTGTGCCGGAGGCAGAAGCCCTACAAGAAGCCTCCAAGGCAATAAATCCACAGTGTAAACCATGCTTCCCAACCTGTTCAGTGGCATGCAATAAGTCATGTAATTCCTTATCATCTGCACAGGCAGAAATGGAAGTAAGCTTTTGTTTTAAAACAGACAAGAGAAATTGCTGGTATTTCATCATATGAAACTGACAGTTTAAAGCCCTGATGGACAAAGTAGCAGAAGTGTACACTTTTTTGCCCCATCTTTCTAAAGATCTAAAATCCTTTTCAGTGGGAATGGGATTTTTGGCAGAAGCGACCTCAACTCCCTTAGGACCCTGAGAAATGGTTTCAGGGTCAGCAGAAGGGTTCTTGTATAAAAACTGGTGGGAATCAGGAACCCTGTAATATCCATCCGGCTTGACAGGAACAGGAGGGAAAGAATCAGGAGTTAAATTAGCCTCCGAAAAAGCATCATCCACAATATCCAAAACAGGAGAAATAGCCAGGGGTCTATGTTGGGGGAGAAGAAGAAAATCCCTTAGTCTTTTCTTAAGATTCTGAATACTCCTGTCCTTCCCAGTGGAAATGTTCCCTCATTTCATGCAAAGTTTCCCCAAAAGAGAAATCTTCAGGGGGAGAAGCTGAGGGAATAGATTCCTCAGCATCAGAATCCTCATAAGGAGGGAAATAATATTCCTGGTCAGAAGAGGAAACTGAAGAAACAGAAGCCTGATCAGAAGAATCATAATAAACATCCTGCCTTGGCCTTTTATCCGGAGGGGGATGTGAACCCCTAATCACAGTAAGTAAATCCTCCGCCATCTTGAGTAACTGTTTCTGTGACTTGGGAGCCGGTTCAGAAGAGGCCTGTGTTGTAGTCTTTGATTTAGAAGGAGTCTTTGCCTTTGTCTTTGGCTTTGCCTTTATTGTAAGCTGAGTAGGCCTGAAAACCCCTTCGGAAGCCGGTACCTGCACAGCGGCTCCGGACCCATCCGAAGGAGCATTGTCCGAAGGTCCTGCAATAGAGATATTTAAAGGCCTTGTTGGCTCCTCATGAGAGTCCGTTTCGGCCATCGTTTCTGAAATGGCCGACAGGGGCTGCAAAAGCGCCTCACTGACGACGGCTGAACCTGCAGCTGGCTCTGCTTGTGTGCTATCATCAGATTTGGACCTCGGAGGCCTGTCTTTATCCTTGCGACGTTTGTGAACTCTGGTAGCCGGAACCATATCAGACGACATTTTGTAGTTAAAGCGCCTACCGAAGTAATGAAAAGCAAAATCGTACCTTCGTTTAATTGTACGTTGATTGAATCTAGCACAAAACCGACAACTAGCTACGTCGTGGTCAGGGCCTAAGCAAGGAATACAGTAAGAATGAAAATCCTTATGAGGTATTTGCTTCCCACATGAAATGCAATTATTAACTTTTTCTGACATCGGAATGGAGCAAGAAAAAATTTCCCCAACGGGGTTACTTAGCTTTGAAAAGAAAGTCTTCGGACTGAAGATAATCAGAAAAAATCGTCAGGAGTCAGCCGACCGGTATTTGTGAACTGCTATCACCGCACGGCAAGAAAGACTGGAGAAGATGGTGTCGGCTGTCAGCTTTGTACTCCTGGCTCTCTGACGTCAGGGAGCATGGTTGAACAGCCGACGCCGGACCCAGACTTTGGGATTCTGGCCGACCGAGGACTGCCTGCTGGCAGGGGAGTACCCTACAGTCATGACTGCAACAGTAAAACACGAACATCAGGACAGTAGAAAATAACATGCATGTAATAACACAGGGGAGGTCAGCGAGATAACAGGGCAAGAAGGGTTCTGAGGAAGCTGACAGGACAGCAAGGTTCATCAGGTCGTATCTGAAGGAAGTCAGGAAAAGACTGGACAACATCAGGGAAGCCTTACTGATGTATAGGAAGGGTGTGACAAGGGAATGAAGTAGCACAGGGAAATGGGGAGACAAGGAAAAGTTGGGTAAAATACAGCTGGAATGAAAATAGGCGCAAGTAAGACAGGTAGTCACATGACAGGACTAGAGGGTCTCATTAACTGGCCATTCATTTACCAAGGGAATTAACGGATATCTATGGGCTTATACTTGGTAAGAAATGGAAGCAGCTGACTAATGCACACACCAAGAGGAATGTCTGGACAGATGATATGGTGCATTGGGACAGCTGAGACTCATCACGGCAGACACTGGGGTGTGGTACAAAAGGCTGAGGAGTTGGTAACAGATGCTCACAAATGTGAGTAGAAACAGCTTTTAAAAGTGCTACAGCTGCCAAAAGTCAACATACTAAGGAAGAACAAACTCTGCAGCACTGGCAAGGAAAAAATGTTTAGGTAAGGTCATGGTCTTGGCAGGAAGACACTCTACATGTTAGGGACAGACGTACTTTAATTTGGTGAGGTACGTCTGCATAACTACATCTTTAAAGTAAAACCGAAGGAGGTACAGTGTTCATACAGAAGTAGAAGTGAAGTTTAGGTACTTAAACTAGGTGGGTAGGACAGACAGAGAATATAACAGGGGAACAAACAAGCACGACTAAAACAGCACACCAGGACAGTATTACTGCACAATTCCTAGAGTAGGAACAGAATACTGCAGCCAGGAGAGGATAGTACATGCCAGGACAGTATTACTGCAC
This sequence comes from Protopterus annectens, assembly GCF_019279795.1. Classification (NCBI taxonomy): domain Eukaryota; kingdom Metazoa; phylum Chordata; order Ceratodontiformes; family Protopteridae; genus Protopterus; species Protopterus annectens. The sequence continues at coordinate 1,491,704,371 of NC_056745.1, read as the reverse complement.
AATTCCTAGAGTAGGAGAACAGAATACTGCAGCCAGGAGAGGATAGTACATGCCAGGACAGTATTACTGCACAATTCCTAGAGTAGGAGAACAGAATATTGCAGCCAGGAGAGGATAGTACATACCTGGACAGTATTACTGCACAATTCCTAGAGTAGGAGAACAGAATACTGCAGCCAGGAGAGGATAGTACATGCCTGGACAGTATTACTGCACAATTCCTAGAGTAGGAGAACAGAATACTGCAGCCAGGAGAGGATAGTACATGCCTGGACAGTATTACTGCACAATTCCTAGAGTAGGAGAACAGAATACTGCAGCCAGGAGAGGATAGTACATGCCTGGACAGTATTACTGCACCATCCCTAGAGTAGGAGAACAGAATACTGCAACCAGGAGGGGATAGTACATGCCTGGACAGTATTACTGCACAATTCCTAGAGTAGGAGAACAGAATACTGCAGCCAGGAGAGGATAGTACATGCCTGGACAGTATTACTGCACAATTCCTAGAGTAGGAGAACAGAATACTGCAGCCAGGAGGGGATAGTACATGCCTGGACAGCATTACTGTACAATTCCTAGAGTAGGAGAAAGTACAGTTTTGTACCTACCATAAATGTAGATGTTCGAAGATCCACATTGCTGCAGTCCTAACACTAGGGGTAGTCCGCTGTCCCAGTCGGCCCGAATACCAAAGTATAAGGCTGACGTCGGTCAAGGCGCATTTGACTGACATCAGAACGTCAGGGTACAAATGCGCATGACCAACGTCATATCCTCAGTCTTTTCTTGCCCCAGATGTCAGAAGACCCTAAAAAGATAAGGCCAAAACCAAAAACACCAAAACACTCCTGTGCCTAAAATATGTACAATATATACAAATGTACAAAAAATAGAACCTCACCCACACAACCACCCCTAAACACAGAGGGGAAGGAGGGAGGAATTGGACTGCAGCAATGTGGATCTTGAACATCTACATTTATGGTAGGTACAAAACTGTACTATGTTCTTCATCTCACATTGCTGCAGTCCTAACACTTGGGTAGAATCCCAAAGCAGAGGTAAGGGAGGATGGCTAAGCTATAATGAAGCAGGAGCTGCCAAAATGCCCTGCAACACAGCAGTGGCAAAACCAGCCCTGGACTTAGAATAGAGAGGAAGGTGGTAATGCTTGGAGAAAGTATGCACTGAACTCCAAGTAGCTGCCTCCAAAATATCCTTAGTTGCCACCCCCCTTAGAAATGCTGTTGAAGTGGCAGTAGCCCTAGTGGAATGAGGCCTAATCCCAGCTGGAATCTCTTTGCCATGATGGGAGTAACAGAATGCAATGCAAAACCCAATCCACTTAGAAATAGTTTGTTTTGACACAGGCTTGCCCTGAGAACTCAAAGCAAAAGAAACAAACAACTGCTGAGACTGCCTAAAATCCTAGTCCTGCTTAAATAATAACGCAACTGCCTGTGTACATCTAAAGTGTGCAAAATCTTTTCCCCTATTTTGGGGATCTGCATAAAAGTAGGCAAATGAATAGTTTGGTTTAAAGCCACACTAGAAACCACCTTAGGCATAAATGAAGGATTAGTACGTAATGATACCCTATCCTTATGAAAAATCAAAAAAGGCTCCACCGCCATAAGAGCCTGCAATTCAGAAACCCTTCTTGCAGAAGTAATGGCCAACAAAAAAGCAGTCTTCCATGACAAGTATTTCAACTCAGCAGTAGCCAAGAGGCTCAAAAGGTTGTAGAGTAAGTTTCTCCAACACAAAATTGAGGTCCCAAGCAGGAGTAGGAGCTCTTCGTGGGGGTCTTATATTCTTTGCCCCTCTAAGAAATTGCTTGAACAAAGGATGAGAAAACAATGGTGGGTCACAATCATAGTGAGCTGAAATTGCTGCAGCATGAATCTTAATGGAAGAGAAAGACAAACCTTTGTCCAATAGCTCAGTAAGATATTGAAGAGCCACACTCAAATTAGGCTCAGAAACATCCAAATCCTTTGCTGCACTCCAAAATAAAAATCTCTTCCATTTTTCTGCTTACACCTTACGTGTACTAGGTCTTCTGGCTTCCGTAATCACATTCAAAACTTGTTGAGGAAGTTGAGACCTGCTGTGGTGCAAAACAGAATATGCCAGGCTGTTAGATGAAGAGAGTGAAGCTTGACATTGAGTAGATGACCGTCCCTCTGAGACAAAAGGTGTGGAATCAAAGGTAAAGGCCATGGAGGCTTCCTTACCAGATTCCTCAGTAATGGGTACCAGTGTTGCCGAGGCCAATCTGGAGCTATCAAAATCATCCTTGGCTTGTCTTGTCTGACCTTTAGGAGTACCTTTGGGAGGAGAGGCAGAGGTGGAAAGGCATACACATGAAGATTTTCCCAACTGAACGAAAGAGCATCCACTTTCCAAGCTGTGTGATGATAACTTTTGCAAAACTTTGGCAGCTGGTGGTTTAGTGGAGAAGCGAACAGATCTATGTCTGGAGTTCCCCATGACACTGTCAATTTTTGAAATACATGAAGATCCAGTTTCCATTCGTGGGGATCCATGATTTGCCTGCTTAACACATCTGCTAAGGAGTTCTGTGCTCCTGGCAGAAACCTTGCTTGAAGAGTAAGCTGCAAGCTGAGCGCAGTCTCCCACAAAATCATTGCTTGCCTGCATAGAGGATAAGAATGTGTTCCCCCTTGCTTGTTGATGTACCACATGACAGTTGTGTTGTCTGTTAGAATAAACACCTGCCCTGGAAGAAGTAACTCCTTGAAAGGCAGTAATGCAAACTGGACTGCTAACATCTCCTTCATGTTGATATGTAGATGCTGTAGTCTGGCAGGCCACTTGTCTTGTATCCACTTTCCATTCAGATGAGCTCCCCAAGCTATGTCTGAGGCATCTGTTGTTAGAATCTGACTCGCCTCTGGCCGGGTCACAGAGAGTCCCTTGTTTAGGTGACATTCCTGAGCCCACCACAAAAATTCCTTTTGAATGCAAGGTATTATTTGAATGACAGTGTCCAGATCCTGGCAGTGCTGTGTCCATACATTTTTGAGATACCATTGTAGCTTCCTCATATGCAGTTTGGCATTGGGAAGCACCAGAATACAAGATGCCATGAACCCAAATGCTTGAAGGACTGTCCTTGCAGTCAGCATGGACTGATGAGATAGTTGATGGAAGTAAAGGGATAGACTCTTTTGTTTGTCCGGGGTTAAAAGGCCATCTGGGCTGCTGTATTCAGTCTCACACCCAGAAAGCACATGTCTTGAGAGGGTACTAGACTGGACTTTATTTCGTTCACAGAATACCCCAGGCATCTTAGCACTGCTATCACATAATCCAGATGCTGAAGAAGCTCGTCCTTTTCTTGAGCCAGAATCAGACAGTCGTCCAAGTAAGGATAGATTTGTATTCCTTTTAGCCTGAAAAAGCTACAACTGGAGCCAGAACTTTTGTGAATACTCTGGGCAGTAGATAAGCCAAAGGGCAATGCAGAGAACTGATAATGGGAATTTCCAGCTCGAAACGCAGATACTTCCTGCAACTGAGTCTGATAGGCACATGAAGGTAAGCCTCCTTGAGATCTAAAGTTACCATCCAGTGATCTTTGCCCAGCAGAGGTAAAAGCTGTTGTAACGTCAACATTTTGAACTTGGGAATGTCCAAATAAGTGTTGAGGATAGACAAATCCAAAATTGGTCTCCACGTGTTCCCCTTTTTGGTACTAGGAACAGGCGAGAATAAAATCCTAGGCCCCTTTCTGGCACAGGAACCGGCTGAATGGCCCCTATCTGGAGCAACAGAGAAATTTGCTTGTGAGCCTCTTTTCTTTGTAGAGGAGGAATGTCTGGCATGCCTTTGAAAGGAGGCAAGGTATGGAAATAAAACCTGTAACCGTGGTGAACGATATCCAATACCCATCTGTCTTGGGTAATAACACTCCAGTTTTCTTTGAAAAGTGCCAGCCTTCCTCCCAAAGGTGCTGCCAGGCGAGAAGGCTCTGGCAGCTGAAAAGGCAAGTCATTGGGTCTGCTTACGAAAGGACTGACCCCTGCCCTCACCAGAAGACTGGGCAGGCGAACTGCCTGCTCTAGGCCTAAAAGAACCTTGAGCTCTGCCCCTACCACGTCTAGATCTACCCCTAGACTGAGAATCATAAGAAGGATAAGTCCACCCCTTAGTAGGCCAATTTCTACTAAACTTTGGAGGCTGAACCTGCAAAAATCTTTAACAGTCTGCATAGACTTAGCCTTGTCCTCCATTCTTTAAAACTGCGCCCACAGGCGCACCAAATAACACATCAGATTGTAAAGGAGCATCTAAAATCCTTGTCTTTACATGTTCAGCTAAATTCTGATCCTTGAGCCAGGCATGCCTGCAAGAAGAACAGAACCAGTGGCTGCCACCCTCAAGAGGCCTGTACAGCATCAAAACCACATTGCAAGGAATGCTTACCCACTTGTTCAGAAACATGAACTAAATCCTGCAACTCTTTACACTCAATACCTTCCGCCAGAGCATCTACCTTAGACTTCAATTGTGAAAGGAGATAATTTTGGTATTTCAACATGTGAAACTGGCAATTCAAAGCCCTCATGGCTAAAGTGGAAGAAGTATACACCTTTTTCCCCCATCTATCCAAAGCCCTTGCCTCTTTATCAGAAGGAACAGGATTTTTAACAACAGAAGCCTTAACACCTTTAGGGCCCTGAGAAACAGTTTCTGGGTCTGCCCTGGGACTCTTAAAAGATACTTATGAGCTTCAGGCACCCTATAATACCTGTCCGGTTTAACTGGGGCAGGAGGCAAAGAATCAGGGTTCAGGGAAGCCTCTGCAAAAGCATCCTCTACCACATCCAGAACAGGAGGTATAGCTAAAGGCCTATGCTGGGGTAGAAACAAAAATTCCCTAAGCCTTTTCCTAGAATCAGAGAAATCTTGACCTTCCCATTTAAAATGCTCCCTCATGGAATGAAGGGTCTCTGAAAAGAAAAATCCTCAGGAGGAGAAGCCAAGGTGTAGAGTCATCTACATCAGAATCAGAATAAGGAGGATACTCCTGCAAGTCTTCAGTCAAGACTCAGAAGCCTCCGAACACTGCTCAAAACTTTCAAGCTCAGGTTCCACCCTAGGCCTCTTATCAGGGGGGGGTAAAGAACCTCTAATCATAGTAATCAAATCTTCTGCCATTTTAAGCATATGTTTCTTAGGCAGAGACCCTGAAGAACTAGGGGAAACCCCCACTGAAGTTAACCCTGGCCTACCTCTAGAAGGAACCTTGGAAACAGAAGGGGAGGGCCTAACCACCTTAGGAAGGGAGGGGAGAACAGCTACCTGAGAAGCCCCTTCAGCCTGGCCTACCTCCTGAGAGGACACATCTTGTAACAGTAAAGTCTCACCCTGAGAATCCAAAGGAACTTCTGGTAGAACCACCGGCTCCACCGAGCCCTCTAAAGAACCGACGTCCGGGACAGACGGTTCTTCCACCCTAGGCTTCGCTGCTTTGTCCTTGCGCTTTTTAGACGAAGCGGGCGTCGGAGCATCCGACGGCATGTTGTAATTACAACGCTTCCCAAAAACTAACCTGGCACAATCTAATCTTCTCTTAATAGTGCGTTTGTTAAATCTAGCACAAGAGCGACAGCCAACAACGTCGTGCTCAGGCCCTAAGCAAGGTATACACAATGTATGGTAATCTCTATGAGGTATCTGTTTCCCACAAGAAATACAGTTATTCACTTTTTCTGACATCCGGTTAAATACTGAGGCAAGAAAAAACCAAAATATTCCCCAACGGGGTACTTAGCCAACTTTGATTCGGTCTGAAACTCCGACTTCAGAAAATTTCAGAACGCCAACCTGCACTCGCAATACTGCTTCTGCATCGGACCATGCGGCAAAAAAGACTGGGGATATGACGTCGGTCATGCGCATTTGTACCCTGACGTTCTGATGTCAGTCAAATGCGCCTTGACCGACGTCAGCCTTATACTTTGGTATTCGGGCCGACTGGGACAGCGGACTACCCCTAGTGTTAGGACTGCAGCAATGTGAGATGAAGAACATCAGAATACTGCAACCAGGAGAGGATATTACACGCCTGGACAGTATTACTGCACAATCCCTAGAGTAGGAGAACAGAATACTGCAGCCGGGAGAGGATAGTACACGCCTGGACAGTATTACTGCACAATTCCTAGAGTAGGAGAACAGAATACTGCAGCCAGGAGAGGATAGTACATGCCTGGACAGTATTACTGCACAATTCCTAGAGTAGGAGAACAGAATACTGCAGCCAGGAGAGGATAGTACATGCCTGGACAGTATTACTGCACAATTCCTATAGTAGGAGAACAGAATACTGCAGCCAGGAGGGGATAGTACATGCCTGGACAGTATTACTGCACAATTCCTAGAGTATGAGAACAGAATACAGCAGCCAGGAGAGGATGGTACATGCTGCCTGCATCACATAAAAATGGGCATGTGTAACAGGACTCTGACATGGAGTGCTGAAGTGTAGGCTGTCCGGGAATGACAGAGGAGGAAAGGGTGGCAGGGCAGTAGCAATCCATGCAAGAGAACACAGTGTGTAGGCTGTCTGGGAATGACAGAGGAGGAAAGGGTGTGGCAGGGCAGTAGCAATCCATGCAAGAGAACACATTGAAAATAAGGACCCACAGGAGGAGGAATGTGACAGCACAAAAGCAGAACCTAGAGAAAGCAGGGAACAGGAAGGAGGGAGGAAAAAGTGCTCATGACTCTATCACTCCTCATCTAATATACTGCTAAATGTGGGTGGCACACGGAGAAGCAACATAGCAAAAGTATAGCTACACTTGCAGGGAACATAACATCGACGGAAGGAAACTAAAAAAAATACCAAAAGCTGAAACATGGACAGGAAGTGAGGCTGAAATGACATTTTACATTAAGTTAGTTTTAACCAGTTGGCACAGGACTGTATGTGAAAGAAAAAAGTTATGTACTTACCATAATGTTCCATCTGTGTTGTCCATTTTCATTCTTCCTCAATGGATGGGTTCAGATGTGGCACTCTGGTCCAACTCAGCCATTCATTCCTCACCTGATTGGAATGAGTCCCCAGCTACCTAAATATCTTAATGGACTCTAAGAATATTCCTGAAAACTTTTGAACCAAAGGCCGCACTTCCCCTTGATACCAGATCTAGTTTGTAACGAGTGATAAAGGTGAGGAATTGGCCACGTTGCAGCTGCACTTATATCATCCATAGTGGCTCTAGACTGGAATACAGTGGAAGTAGTCATAGATCTGGTTGAATGAGCCTTTAATGATTTTGGTAAGGGAAGATTCAATTTGCTGTAGAAAAATGAAATGCAATCTGATTTGTTTTGTTCGGTGCACACAAACGCAACTGTCTATGAATATCCAGTAAGTGCACCATGCGTTCTCCTTTACTTTGTAAAGTGTAAGAATACTGGCAGGTTGATGTTGGATTCTGACACCGCCTTAGGTAGGAAGGAAGCATTGGTACGCAAGATTACCCTATCCTTGGTGAAAATCAAGCATGGGACTCAGAAGATAAAGTGTGAAGTTCTGAAATTCTTCTAGTAGATGTAACGAAGAAATTTCCAGGTCAGACATTTTAGGTCACATTTAACTGCAGGTTCAAAGGGAGTATGTATTAAGGTTTGCAGTACTATATTTAAATCCCATGGTGGCATGGGATCTTTATAAGGGAGTTTTAGCAGAAGAGTACCTTTCAAAAAGGCTTTGCCCAGCTTAGAGGAACCCAGAGAAGAGTTATGAAACCCCACATGAAAGTTAGAAATTGCTGTAAGGTGAACTTTAATAGTCAATGAACTAGCACCCTCATTAAACAAACTCGCTAAAAATTCAAGAACAGAATGAATCAGAGCTGAGGAGGAGTCTATCTGACTGTGCTCTGCCCAATAAATGAATCTTCTCCATTCACTTCTGTCGAGTTTCCTAGTAGAAGGTTTATGGGAAGATAAAAGTATAGAAAGGACAGGTGACGACAGCACTGGTTGTCTGGCTATTAAGGGAACTGGAAAAACCACACAGTTAGCTTGACATTTGAGAGAGCCAGGTGAACCATGCCCGTCAGGTGAGACAGAAGGTCTGGAGTTGGATCCAGAATCCAAGGTGGGTACAGAAGCTTAGGTCAAAAGCAATGAGAACCAAACCTGTTAAGGCCAGTAAAGTGCAATGAGGATGACTTTGCTGTTCAACCTGGCTGCTTTCTGAAGGAATTTAAGGAATCTGATGATATGCATACAAAAGACCAGGGGGTCAGTTGTGGAGTAGTGACTCGTCCAGTGGGGGGGGGGGGGATTAGGGCAAAGAAGCTGCTTTACTTGTTGTTTAGGGGAAATGTAAAAAGATCACAGCAAGGCTGGCCCCATTGACAGAAAATGAGGTGGTGAAATGGACCTGTTCAGTTTGTCTGTTATCACGTTGGACTTCCCCAGAATATGCATTGCAATTTGAAAGTGGTTGGAAGATATCACCCCTTGCCACACTTCAGGTCTTCTCAACACTGGGGGTAAGATCTGGTTCCCTCTTGTTTGTTGATGTACCAAACTATGGACATGTTGTTCATTTGGGCTGCAATAGTCCTGAGAGGGAGAGTGTTTTGGAGTGCTTGCAATGCCAAAAGCACAGCTCTTATTTCCAGAACATTGATATGCAAGTTGGCCACTTTGGTGGACCAAATGCCTTGGACAGTCTTCCCCAGAAACTCCTCCCCACCGCAATCTGGGAAACGTCCATGGTCATTATGGCCTTGGGCTTAGAGAGAATGAAAGGATGACCTTGCAACAGTTGTTGCAACTGCATCCACAAGGTGAGACACTGTTTGCATACCTGAGCTATGCTCATCTTTGCCTACATGAGTGGAGAAAGCATTGACCATTGTTGTTGCTACCATTCATTGCAGAATCGTCATGTGATATCTACTGCCACTGATGTTGATCTCCGGGCTTGCAGAATCAACTGGCCTAAAATTCTAGTACTGTAAATTATTCTCCTGACCTGATTCCTTATTGTTTGTACTTTGGAAAGAGGAAGAGCTGCTACCGTACATACTGTCTTGAACATTGCCTCTATTTATTCCAATGTCTGAGTCGGTTGTAATTGTGACTTAAGATTGATGGTTACTCCAAGATTTGAACAAGTCTGCAACACTTGGTCTCATGCTTGTACCAGTTGACAGCTGGTCGGGGCAGTAATGAGATAGTCATCTAAATATGGAAACACCTGGAATCCCTGCACTCTCAAGTGAGCTGCAGCCACTGCCATACACGAACACTCTGGGGGCTGTGACGAGATCAAAGAGCAGGGCTCTGTTTGATTGTTTGTTCATTTTTATGTGACAGTATGCATCCTGAAGGTCTCGATCACATACAGTCACCCTTGCTCAGAAATGGCAGAATGGACTAACACTGACCATCTGGAACTTGGTGTGTCAAACAGATTTGTTCAACACACACATAAAACTGGCCTCCAGTCCCCTATCATTTGTGGCACTAAATCTTAAGTTCCATATTCTATTTGTCTGGGGGACCTCTTGGATGACTTTTCTAAAAGCTTTTGTACTTCTAGTGTTGCTGCTGCCCTCCAAGAGGGCGGAACATTGGGGACTTTCCTGGAGAATGGAGGTGGTAGGGAAAAAGGAATAATATAACCTCTAGAAATAATTCTATGCACCCAAGTGATTTCTGTGTTGTTTAGCCAGGCTTCCTGGTACAGAGATAAGTGACCTCAGACTGCTTGTAGAGGAAGGCAATCAGGCCTCCCTTCACACCCTTTCAGCACTCCTGAGAAAAATGCATCTCTAGACCCTCAAGTTTCACAGGCCTCCTCTGCCATGGGGGTGTCTTCTACCATTCTCTCTCTCCCCCCTCGGCCTCTGGGGGACTTACCTCCATGCATGTCCTGGAAAGGACTCAGACACACATTTTTGACTTCCCCATTGATTCCTGGAAAAGGCCCTTTGAGGGGTCGAAAAATGCACGTCCACTGCAGAGAGGGTCTTTCTGTCATTCTCACACCTGGACAGTGTGTCTTTTACAGTGGGGCCAAACAAGAAAGAGCTGTCAAAGGGAGCATTGACAAACGATAACTTGAAGGGCTCCATAAATTCATACAGGTACATCCAGGCATGCCTCCTGATGGAAATAGCTGAACCCATGGCCCTTGAGATGGCTTCTGCACCATGTGAGATGAGCCTCTTGGACTCATTTGCAACAGATTCAAGGGGAGCCAACTGTGGGGCTAGAGACGTTTGAGCCTCAGCAGTAGTGGTCCCCGAAAGGGAGTTTGAAAGTTCCTTAATCAAGTCCCTTTGAAGTCTTGTGAACTGTGCCATGTACTTTAGTGATCAGAGAGCAAAAGTCACTTCCCAAATCAGTCCAATGCCCTAGATTCTCTATTAGGGGGATGAACAGAGAACTCTATTCTGCAAGTTCCTTCTTTGTAGCTGCCACCACAACCATTGCATCAACTGCTACCCCTTTACTCCAATGTTCTCTTCCTACCAGTGAAGCCAGAATCCTGTCTGGTCTCTTGTGGATCAGCTCAATCATATCAGCTTCCTTCCATGGCCATTTAGAAACCAAATCAATAGGTTCATCAGTGGGTGGAGTAATCCAGGAGGCAGAAATATTGACTCCTCAGGAGTCTGGTTTTGGGCAGAACAACTGCCCTTTTTTTTTTTTTTTAAGGATCTCAAGAATGTCTCCAAAAGAGACATCATTGGGTGGTGATTTGGGACACCCTTCTCCCTCATCAAAGTCAGTATCCTCAGTGACAGACTCTTGAGGAGAGTGCACGTGCTTCCTTTTGCATGTCCTCTTCTTAGGGACTTCTTTGGTGGGATGATCCGGAGAAGTATCAGAAGAGATGACAATACTTCGCTGGGTAGTCTGGAAGCTTTGGGATGGCTGTCCTCATGGAGCAGAATGCTGTGGATCACAGTGCAAAGTCATCTGAGAGGTTGAGGGTGGATCTGAGAGGAAAGACTTGTCTGACCTGCTGGAGCAGAGAAAACCCTCTCCACAACCTCAAAGACAAAAAAGCTATGGAGAAAAGGAAGTCAACAGAGCTGAGAAAACAATTTTCTGGCCTGCCACTTCCCTCCACTCTCAGAGCAATCTGCCTGAGGAGGAAGCCAGATCACAGCTGCCCAAAGCCAAAGCTCTGAGAGGAAGTGATGGCTCGAAAAACCTTGGAGTCTATTGTATCCCCTTGGATCTGACCTGGAAGCTTCAGCTCAGAGTCATCCAGATGCGAAGATGTTGAGGCTGGTGCACTTAGGGCAACAGTCAGATCCAAAGACAATTCTCTTTTTGGATCCAACTAGAATGGCCTGGAATTCTCGGATCCAAGGACTTTAACAGGTTGGGTCAGAGAAGGAGTTATCGGTGGAGTGGTAGATGGATGGTGTTCTTGACCTGAAGGGGTAGGAACAGTGAGGACCACTTCTGAATTTGCTCTGTGAAGAATCACATCATCTTTTCCACATCTGCCTCTGTGAGACTTCTGGAGCAATGAGAGGACACCACCAAAGCAGGTTTTGAGTAACATGTCAAAAATGGGGAGGGCACCCTGGAAGGAACCAGATCCACACTGGGAGAATATACAGACTGTGATAACTGTTTAGGATCTGGGGATTTTGGATCTAGAGTACATTTTGTTGGATTGTAGGTAGGACTTGCAACATATCCGATTGGATCCAAAGATGGTTGGATCCCAAGAGACGTCAGATCCGATTTTGACTTTGTCTTTGGTTCCAATGAAGTAGATGCAGTGGAATCTGAAGATCTGGACCATTTTAGAGAGTCCTTGGCTTTAATTGTGGGGAACTGAACTCTAGAAATGGCTTCAGAAAAAGGATAACAGTCCCTTTAAAATTAACTTGCTTTTTCTTTCTGTTAAAGTCTGGGGTTGAACCCACTACAAATGTCACATTCGTAGTTGAAGTGTTCAGACCCTAAGCAGTAAACACACAAGGTGTGGGCATCTGAAAAAGGGATCTTGTGCTCACATTTCTCACATTTTTGAACCCTTCACCAGACAATTTCACGTGAATATTCCCACCCAGATGTCAAAAGGATACTCAAAAATTATTCACTAAAATATCCGGGCAGTGACCGACTACATATTACCACTACTGAAATGAAAAGCCAATGAGAATAAGTCAGCAGAGATTATTAAATGAGAACGTTTAATTATAAAAGAAAGAAGCAGGGTAGGAAATGCCTACCAATAATTGTAGCAAAGACTACACTATTAAGTTTAAAAATGTGTAGAAAAGATTATGAAAGTGAGAGTCTAACAGAGAAACAGAATAAATCATCTGACAATGGAAGTAATCAAAAAAAAAACTGAAGAATAAAGTTTGTAAAATTTCCCTCAACTCTATCAAGTAGCTCAAAAGCAAAGGTGACCACATTGAGATGCGAAAGTGGCAAACGTGATCTGAGGGACTTTAGGCATAATGCATTATGGGTACGAATGGAGCAGGAGAGTTTGTCAGAGGCCACAAGCTAGTGTAATGGCAGAGTCAGACTAGAGTATCGGATCCAAACACATCTGTTGAGGAATGAATGAAAACTGACATCAGAGTTGAATTTTAGATGTGGTCCAAAGCACAGCAGACTAGGTTATACAACTGAGTGGTTTAAAGCTTGGTTTAACACATAAAAGTTAAATACACTGGTCTGAGACTAAAGGATTGCTTTACATGCAGATGGATAAAAGATCAAGGCAATGAATACAGTCATGGACCAGCTATGGAAACAGGTAAGGACTGGAGTACTCCAATCTATGGACAACACTACATGGCAGAAACAAAAAGAGGAAATGTGATTTAGCTGCATAGGAAAGTAAGGCTAATGATTATGGCAAAAGAGAAGACAAGAAAAGGTGGAAGACAGGAGACAGAAATATAGATAAAGCAAAGTACAATGATGTAAGCAAAAGGGCAGCCACTGAAGTGAAAAGTGTATGAGCAGACAAGAAGGAAGGCGTGGGCAGAGTACCATACTGGGAGGGAGCCACTGTACCACAGGGAGAGCAGTACTTGTATACTAGGATAGAGAGAGATGGGGGGGGGATGGGAACTGGGTGTATTATGGGAATACAAAGTATAAGAACCAGATGATCTACTTCTGAACATCCTCAGCAATCTTGCCATTGTGATGACAGATCTACTGATCAGAATTCTTCAACAGATCACTGGCCAGTAGAGAGTACCCAGTGACAGGAATACCATGACTTGTGCCACTGTAGAAGTTAGGAAGCAGGAAAAATCCAGGGAACTCGGCCTGGCTCTGAGGCATATATAAATAAAGCCTTGACTATAACTGGATTCTAAACGAAGGCTAAAGCGATGGATGACCTGTTGGGTGAGGGTGACAGAGTAAGCAGTCCACAGTAGCTGACCCATTTGGGGGGGTAGTGGTTCTATTTGGATGATCATCAACAAGCTGGTTTGTAAGTCACTAAAAGCATCCAAGACTGGGGATGTGGATTTAGCACTACCAAGCCAATGACGGCCCTTACTGGCATGTGGATGGAAGCACACACATATGGAAAGGACACTATAGGTCCCCCACAGTAAAGAACCTGCTCAAATAACCACTAGTCCTCTTTTCCCCATTTTTGTATACAGGGTTGGGGTGTCACCAACTCTCCCCATCTCTCTTGATTCAGTCAGTCACCATCGGCGAGGGTCAGGCCCGACATTCACAGGTCTTTTACACCACACAATCCATCCACCTTGTGATGGATTTAGTCTTCTGCCCTTTTCTTGTTCCTCCTGGACTGACAGCAAACCTTCTGCATTCCTATACATGTGCCCAAACCACCACAGTCTGTTCTCGCTGACCTTGTCTGAAACTGGAACTACTTACACCTCTGCTTTGATGCCCTCATTTCTTTGCCTGTCCCACAGTCTGCACCCTTCCACCCATCTCAAGCACTTCATCTACATCATCTATGGCTCTCAACCATTATGCCTTCTGCTTTCTTTGGGTAGGCTTCTGTATCCTACAGAAGTACTGGTTGTACCACTGTTTTGTACATTTTTCCTTTCAGCTTCTGTGGCATTCTTCTGTCACACACTACCTGACACACTGTCAGTTGGCTGCAGCCCCTCTGATTCTGAGCTTCGGCCTCCTCATTCAGACCTCCCTGATACTCAGACCTGTTAACCTGCTCCACTATTTTCCCTTCTATCTCAATTTTCAGCTTCTTCTGATTTCCCCAATTTGCTGCCATTACAATGGTCTTATCTGTACTCCGTTTCATCCCATGTGCCTTCAGTTTGCATTCCATTCCCATTCCTTTGAAGTTCTTGTTTACAGTCTGCCTGTAATGCCACATTGTCTGCATACAGCAACTTTGTGGATATACCTCCTCTGACTTGCTTGCTAATACAGTCCATTACCATTATGGACAGTAGTGGGCACAGAGATGAACCTTGAGGAATATCCACTCCCCTGGGAACCCCTCTCTGAGTCGGAACACTGTTTGTACTTGTGTCATCATCTACTTGAACTTTAGCAAAGCTTCTGACTCCACTCCACAGAGGTAGCTGCTAAAAAAGCTACAGAGATTGAAGACATTGAGACAGAGAAACTGATCTTCAGCAATAGTTGGACAACAGGATACAGAGGGCTGTCAGAGATTCGTTCATACTTTCTCAGCTTTTTTCACCAAACATGTATGGCATAACGTGATATTTGAAAACAGAAATGTAAAGTGCGGAAGACTTAAACATGCTGGAATTAGTATCCGTATACTGCACAGCAAATTATAAATTTATACTTTAAAACATTAGAAGTCAGTGTGCATAAAATCAGGATTTCACTACAGTACAGTGCTGTGAGAACTAAAATGAGAGATGGACCACTGCGCATCTCACTTGGGAGTCATATGTAGTACTAATTAACTAGGCACAAGGCTCTCGATTAATTTTAGTGAAGATAGAAAGTCCCACCAAAACAAATGACCAAGAAGAAGTAATCTACCAGTCCACGACAACTTCGGTCTCAATTTTGCAGTACCAGAGTCATGGGCAAAGTAAACAATTTCCAGAGACACTTTCTAAACATGACTGTCACTGATTTAGGAAAGTTGTCAAAAAGTACATGAATTTATATGCATTTTCTGAAGTAAAAATTCTGCAACTGTACTGAATGTCATTATTTGAGTGCCTCCGATTTTCAGAGGATCAGCCTCAGAGCAAAATTATACACTATAATTAGGAACTTCTGAGACTTAGACAGGGGAGCACCAAGTCCTGGACAGAAAAAAAATAGTGGATAAGCCCTCCTCAAAGACGCAGAACTGCTCTCCATGGATGAAATGAAAGGACAGATGGGACACTCCTGCTAAAAATATTGTCTTTATACATTACTACTGTTCAAGTATCTGAACAATGCACCCCTATGAGTAGACCCAGTAGTCAGGGATTTGGGAACACATGTAGACAGTAACCTGGCCCTTGACCACTGTTGTCTATGGTAGTAAGGAAATCATTCTATTTTGTGCAAATTGTATAGAAGGATACAACATCTAGGGCCAGCAATGTTATTGTTCTGCTCTACTTGGCCCTCATCAGACCAGTCATTGACTATGATGCCCTCTTCATCACGTACCTGACTAGGCATATGCAACAACTGGAGTGTATACAAAGGGACCTCACAAAAAAAAAAAAAAAAATACAAAACAAACACCTCCTACATAGATTGCCAAAGTGTTAACCATGTACTCAGTCTCCTACAGACTGCTGAGAGGCTATGTCAGGCCAATAAAGCATCTTCTGATCCCACTTGACAGACCTGTTGCACATCTGCAGAACCAACATCAGAATTAACTGATCTAGAAAGCTAAACCTCATCTGTAACAAATAGGAGATGTTGAAGGGACAGAACTGTGTCAAAGTATTGCTTCTCTGGAAATAACATCTAAAGTGAGATGTTGCAACAAGGTACACACGTTCCAGCACTGATAACAAAGAAAACCTGAGACTCCTAGATTTAAAAAGCACCGCCAGAAGAACTAGATTCAAATTCCAAGATACTGAGCAGATTTACTCTGATTGAAGTATTAATGGTAACTTCCTTATATACAGGAAATGAAGTGACATCATAAAAGTGAATTAAACAGACATTATTAAAATGAATGTGTGTTAAAATACCAGAAACATACGTGTGAAGTCAAATATTAGCTCCAAGTTTGGAAGTTCTGTTTTTAGCACAGTAATAACAGAAATATGCTCATAAATTCTAGAACTAGTGACATTTAAACAAAGTTGCCAAACAAGCTCTCTCCTCTTAAGTGATTTTCCCACTTCACTCCTCAAAAGCAACTGGTACTTTTCCAGATCAAAGAACGATTCTTTAAACCCTTACAAATCACGGAGTGTCTAATATGTGCATTACTTTTACTCCTTTCCCCTCTAGGTCAAACTACAACTGTTTGTAGACCAGTACTTGAATAACCCGCCTCTGTCGGTAATGTCTTGCTTGTTACAACTCAGTTTTGCTACATTAACTAAGCATCATCAGAACTGTTTTCTACACAACAGATAGGCATCATTCTAAATTTAAATGTTGTACATTACACTAAATCAAATTAATCCACCAAAATTAAATAAATAAATCAGCCTAGAGTGTCGCACAGGAGGTAAACACATCAACACAACATACAAGATAAAATTAAGTGTGCTTCTTAATTTGGCAAAATAAAATACTCCAAAACTATTCAGAAATCAAATGTCCTGCCATTTTATTCAGTGCCTGACAACTACTCAGAAGAAAACAAAAAACTGTCAGTGACCATATGCTCCAAACCAATCTGACAATCAGTTCATTTTATTTATTAAAATGTCCAGCAGATTTGTAAGTGGCTTCATCTGACGGATGCCGCTCATAATACCAAGCCTGTACAATTTACTAACTGAAACCTCTGACTGGAGAAACATGAGGAGCTATGCCAGCCTTTCCTGATGACATGCAGCGATATGGAAAAGTTCCTCAGAGTAGAAGTGGTCATCAGCACTCTTCAGGGTTACAAGGCACACCTAATTTACATATACATACGGTCCTGCAAAAACTGTCTGTAAACCATAAATTAAAGCAGCGAATGAATGCTGAGCTCAGAGGTGTAGCTGGGTGGGAGGAGAGAAGGGGGCAGCCACTACTGGCACAAAGTGTTACGGTAACAACTGACAAGATTCCTACTGGTTTTCAGGTATACTGGCATATACTTATATTCGCTGATGGAAGTACCGCTCTATTTGTGGCATAAACTGTAGAATCTTCTAGCTACAAATGTAGCAAGCAGTTTGTTACAGTTTAAAAAGAGAAGAGAGCTTTTCTATTTATGTATTTATTTTTTTCTACTCAAAGTCTGAGGAGATCCCTCAGTGTAAGTTGAGGGGTGCACCAGACACAAAAATAGCTAGCTATACCTGTGAGTGAGCCAAGCAGTTTACATTTTTGAAGTTTCCAAAAAATATTCACTTACTAGATGTTACTAGAATGATGCACTTTATATCACAGACTGGCAGAAACAGTTGCTTAGTTGGCACACAAACTGGGCATTTATTATGGCATATTAACCACCACACTCTAATGTGTAGGATCATTACTCTATATATTTTTATTGTTCTGCCAAGTTCTGTTACAGCTGCACAACTACAAAACCATGCAAACTTGAATCTTTTAAGCAAACAATTCAGATGGAATCTGTTCTCTAGCACTCAACAAATACAGATACATACATAGATATAAAACTCCTCTGATTTTCCATCCATCACAGTGATACCACCTTTAACCAGAAGGAGCAATTACCATGTCATAAATTTTTACAAGTAATTTCTAATCACTTTAATGCTGTTCTACATTAGTTTTAAAGGTTAAAAGTATTTAATTCCATTTTGTGAATTCCCTATGCATGAAGGGATGCATATAAAATCGTTTTATTCACCTAGCCCCCAAAGTACTCGCCTACTGGGTCCATACATTCCATTCGGCATGATGAAAATGCGTTGGGTACACTGTACCCAGAGTTACTGCTCACACACTGGATGAGCCACGTGGAGTACCTCAGCCTATCCAATCATCACATCCTCTAACATCACAGGTTAAGACATAAGTAGCAGTGACACCACGGTAAATGAATCAATGAAGTGGCAGGGAACAGAGCAATACAACACAATACCTGCTTTGTAGGCTGTTGCTCCATTAACTGGCATTCACTAGCACTGTCAGGTGGCAGAAATTTATTAGTTTACTCAATACAATAAATCTTTAAGGATGTATCTAACATCCTAACTTGAAACCTACTCCACCCACAATGAAGCCCACCTCTCTTCTGACATAGTGAAAAGTAAGAAAAGTTCCTGCAGAATATCCTCCCCAAGCTCATCTTATCTAATTATGCTGCCAAAGTCTTTCAAAATATCTATGAAGCACCACTAGGAAGTACAACAGTGTAGGTAACTTACTATACACTGGCTGCTCAAATAGATT
Organism: Protopterus annectens; assembly: GCF_019279795.1. Classification (NCBI taxonomy): domain Eukaryota; kingdom Metazoa; phylum Chordata; order Ceratodontiformes; family Protopteridae; genus Protopterus; species Protopterus annectens. Next base: position 1,491,685,819 of record NC_056745.1, on the reverse strand, counting down.
TGTGCTGCAGTGTCCGTTAGTTACATCCCATGCAGTTTTCAAGAGCTTAAGTTCCCTCACTCTGCACTAGATATATTGAAGCCCTGGCATGCAACAAGCTACCAGCACTTGTGTACCTCTACAGACAAAAAGTACAGTTGTGTACCTACCATAAATGTAGATGTTCGAGTGTATTCACTGTTGCAGTCATTACACTTGGGTTATCCTGCTGGCAGGCTACCCGCAGTCGGCCTGAATTCCAACGTCTAGGTCCGGCGCCGGTTGCTGTCACCTCTTCCCTGATGGCAGTGCGCCAGGGGTATAAAAGATGCAGCAGATGCCATTTTCTTCAGTTTTTCTTGCCCCAGATGTCAGGTGCCCCCAAATTGGTAGGCTGAAAATTATGCCAATAAGTATGCATGCACAAAAATAGACATTACCTTCATCTACAAGCAAATACACCACATAGGTTGTATAGGTTAGAGAGGTACAGATAAGTCCCAGCAAAGAAAAAAGGGGGATGGTGGGTGGGTAACCTGGACTGCAACAGTGAATACACTCAAACATCTATATTTATGGTAGGTACGCAACTGTACTATGTTCATCGTGTTTCACTGTTGCAGTCATTACACTTGGGTAGAATCCCAAAGCTGAGGTTGGGTGGCTGGATCTAAATTGGATTAGGAGAGGCTATAAGGCCCTGCAGAACTGCAGTGGCAAAGCCTGCTCTGGATTTAGAGTAGAGAGGTAAGTGGTAGTGCTTGGTAAAAGTGTGCAATGAACTTTAGTTGCAGCCTCTAAAATGTCTTTGGTTGGTACTTCTCTGAGGAAGGTTGCTGAAGTGGCTGCTGCTCTGGTTGAGTGAGGCCTAACACCTTTAGGCACTGGCTTGCCATGTTGAAAATAGCATAAACGAATGCAGTGGCCTATCTGCTTTGAAATAGCCTTTCCCTGTGATGCTGCAGCATATGCTACTAATAGTTGCTCAGTCTTTCTGGAAGCTTTAGTTCTGTCCAAGTAGAAGCGTAGCTGTCTGTGTATGTCCAAAGAATGCAGGAGTCTCTCACCCTTATTCTGTGGGTTTGGATAAAAGGTAGGCAAATGGATGGTTTGGTTAAAAACCACACTGGACATTACCTTAGGCATAAATGTCGGGTTCGTCCTCAGAGAAACCCTGTCTGGATGGAAAATGATAAAAGGTTCCACAGCCATGATTGCCTGTAACTCTGAGACTCATCTTGCAGAGGTTATTGCTAGTAGCAGAGCTGTTTTCCAAGATAAGAACTTCATTTCAGCTGTATTGGCTGGCTCAAAAGGAGGCAGTGTGAGTTTTTCCAAGACATAATTGAAGTCCCATGCAGGTATTGGTGCTCTCCTTGGAGGTGTTATGTTTTTGGCCCCTCTGAAGTACTGTCTTAGCAGCAGATGTGAAAAAATTGTTGGATCCGTATTATAATGAGCTGAAATGGCAGAGGCATGGATTTTGATTGATGAAAAGGCTAGGACTTTGTCCAGCATCTCAGTTAGATATTGTAAAATCTGAGGAATATTTGGAGCAAAAGTGTCAATTCCTTGTGCTGGGTTCCAAGCACAGAATCTTTTCCATTTTTCAGCATAAGATTTCTTGGTACCGGGCCTCCTGGCCTCCAGAATAACATCCAACACTGCTTTAGAGAGAGGTGTGTTCTGAATGGCTACATTATCTGCCATGCTGCCAGATTTAGGGTTCTGAGTTGGCTGTGCAGGATCTGATTGTTTTGTTGGGTCAGTAAGCGAGGAATTAGAGGCGATGTCCAGGCTGGGCCTTGAGACAAGCTCTTTAGGATTGGGTACCAGTGCTGGCGGGGCCAGTCTGGAGCAATCAGAATCATTTTTGGCTTCTCTTGTCTGACCTTTAGGAGTACCTTGGGGAGGAGAGGCAGAGGAGGAAAGGCATATACTGTTAGTATTTTCCAGCTGAATGATAGAGCATCCACTTTCCATGCTTGCTTGCTTATGAAAAGTCCTTGTGTAGAATCTCTGTAGTTGGCAGTTGTGAGGGGATGCAAATAGATCTATGTCTGGGCATACCCATTTCTTTATTATCATGCTGAAGACTTGTGGATCCAGTTTCCACTCGTGGGAATCCTTGAGGTTTCTGCTTAGTTCGTTTGCCAGAGTATTTTTCTTTCCTGGCAGGAATTGTGCTTGCAGTTGTATGTGATAAGTCAATGCTGTGTTCCACAAGGTCATGGCTTGTCTGCAGAGGGGGTAGGAATGTGTGCCCCCTTGCTTATGTACCACATGACTGTAGTATTGTCCGTCTTTATCAGTAGTTGTCCTAGATGGAGTAGATCCTTGAAAGCTGTCAGAGCATTCTGAACAGCCAGCATCTCTTTTTGATTGAAATGAAGGTGACTTTGGCTTGTGGGCCATGTGCCCTGAATACATTTTCCTGCCATGTGGACCCCCCAGGCATAATCTGAAGCATCTGTTGTTATTGTCTGCCTGGCTGTGGGTAGGGTGAATGGCTGTCCCTTGTTGTGGTGACAGGCCTGTGCCCACCATCGAAACTCCTGTTGCAGGCAGGGAATGAGGGTAGTTGCTGTCTCCAGGCTGTTGCAATGTTGAGTCCAAACACGTTTTAGATGCCACTGTAGTTTCCTCATATGCAGTCTGGCATATGGAATTAGCAGAATGCAGGATGCCATGAAGCCCAAAACCTGCAGCATTTTTCTTGCAGATAACTGGGTTTTTGTTACCAACATTTTGAAGTAAGAAATCAGTTGCCTTTGTTTGTCTGGCGTGAGATAAGCCATTTGGGCAGTTGTATTTAAGCTTGCACCCTGGAATATTATCTCTTGAGAGGGTACTAGTTTTGATTTCTTTTCATTTACAGTGTACCCTAGGCAAATTAGTAATCTTTTTACAAACGCCAGATGCCTTAGTAGAATGTCCTTGTTCTCTGCTTGAATAAGGCAGTCGTCCAAGTAAGGATATATTTGAATTCCTCTTTGTCTGCAACATGCAATTACCGGTGCCAGGCATTTTGTAAAGACCCTGGGCGCAGTAGATAAGCCAAAGGGCAGTGTAGAGAATTGGTAGTGCATTGAGCCAGCTATGAATCTGGGGCATCTTCTGCAAGACTGTCTGACTGGAATATGCAGGTATGCTGCTTTGAGGTCCAAAGTTACAAGCCAAGCCTTCTTGCCCAGCATGGGCAGAAGCTGCTGCAAAGTCAACATTTTGAATTTTGGAACGTCCAGAAATGTATTTAGAATTGACAGGTCCAGTATGGGTCTCCAGGCTTTGTCTTTTCTGGGTACCAAGAAAAGTCTTGAGTACAATCCTTGTCCCTGCTCTTGCTGTGGCACTTGCTGAATGGCCCTCATATCCATGAGGGAAGAATTTTGTGCCTCTGCCCATTGATTGCGTGGCAGGTTTGGCATACCTTTTGACCTTGGCAGGGTGTGAAAGTGGAACCTGTAGCCCTGGGACACTATATTCAAGACCCATTTGTCCTGGGTGATCATGTGCCAATTTTGAGAGAAAAGTGCTAGTTTTCCCCCTAAGGGGGCTGCCAAAAGAAAAGTGCTTGGTGCTGGCAGAGGAAAGTCATTGGGACTGCTTCCTGTATGGCTGTGTTTTGTCTTCTCCACTTTTGGAGGTAGAAGTGTCCCACTGTTTAGGCCTGTATGAGCCCTGGGGCTGGGATCTGCCTCTGGGGCATCTGTATCTGCCTCTTTGTGGCCTGTCCGACACTGGAAAGGACCAATTCTTTGTCGGACAGTTTCTGCTAAATCTGGGTGGCTGTACCTGTAAGAAATCCTTTACAGTTTGCATAGATTTCGCTTTGTCCTCCGTTTTCTTCAACACCTCCTCTGCTTTAACACCAAATAATGTATCATGCTGTAATGGAGCATCTAATAACTTTGCTTTAACATGATCAGGCAGATTCTGTTCCTTTAACCAAGCATGCCTCCTAATGACAGAACCTGTAACTGCAGCCCTGCAAGAGGCCTCCAGAGAATCAAAACCACATTGCAATGTATGCTTTCTCACTTGTTCAGTTGCATGCAATAAATCCTGCATTTCCTTATTTTATGCACAATCAGAATTTTATAACATTTTCTGTTTTAGCATTGACATTAAATATTTCTGATATTTAATCATATGAAGTTGACAATTTAAAGCCCTTACAGCCAAAGTAGCAGAAGTGTAGACCTTTTTCCCCCCATCTGTCTAGTGCCCTTGAATCTCTAGCAGAGGGGACAGGGTTTTTTGCAGTAGAAGCCTTGATCCCTTTGGGACCCTGAGAAATAGTTTCTGGGTCAGCAGCAGGGTTTTTATAAAGAAATTTATGTGAATCTGGAACCCTGTAGTATCTGTCTGGTTTAACAGGAGCAGGAGGTAAAGAGTCAGGAGAAAGTCCGGACTCTGAAAATACATCATCTACAATGTCTAACACAGGAGGAATAGCCAAAGGCCTGTGCTGAGGTAATAAAAGGAAATATCTAAGTTTTTTCTTAGATTCTGAATAGTCTTGACTCTCCCAGTGGAAGTGCTCCTTCATGGTATGCAGGGTTTCCCCAAAAGAATAATCCTCAGGCGGTGAAGCTGAAGGGATAGATTCTTCAGCATCAGAATCCTCATAACGAGGAAGAGAGTATCCTTGTTCAGAAGAGGAATCAGAGGAAATGGAAACCTGATCTGAAGATTCATATTCTGTCTCTTGCCTAGGCCTCTTGTCTGGAGGGGGATGGGAACCCCTGATCAAGGTGATTAGGTCTTCAACCATTTTGAGCATCTGTTTTTTAGGCATGGTAGTCTGTCCAGAAGAATGCTGTACTTGTTTCTTTGTCTTTAGAACTGCTTTAGTCTTTGATTTGGAAGCTGAAGTAGGCTTTACATACAACTGTGTAGGTCTGAAAACACCCTCATAATCCGATGCCTGCTCAGTGGCTCCAGACCCATCTGAGGGAATAGTTTCAGAGTGTCCAATACCTTGAGTATCCAGAGGCCTAGCTGGCTCTACGTGGGAGTCATCAGCGGCCTGTGGCTCGGAAGTAGCGGGTGCCACGGGCTGCAAAAGCACCTCACTGAGAACCGGCGAACCGGCAACTGGCTTAGTGGAAGCCTCGTCGGTTTTGGACCTCGGATGCTTGTCCTTTCCTTTTTCCTTGCGCTTTTAATAAACTCCAGTCATCGGCTGTTCCGACGGCATTATATAATTGAATCTGCGGCCAAAGTAATGAAAGGCAAAGTCAAACTGCCGCTTAATAGTGCATTTGTTAAATCTAGCACAAAACTGACAGCTAGCAATGTTATGATCAGGGCCTAGGCAAGGAATACAGTAATGAAAATCCTTATGAGGTATTTGCTTCCCACAAGAAATACAATTGTTAACTTTTTCTGACCTCGGACTGGAGCAAGAAAAAAGTTTCCCCAATGGGGTACTTAGCTTTAATGAAGGCTTCAGATCTGAAATTAGTTTTTGAAAATCTCAGGAGTCGGCCGACCGGCACTTGCTAACTGCTTTTGCTTCAGGCACTGCGCGGCAAGAAAGACTGAAGAAAATGGCATCGGCTGCATCTTTTATACCCCTGGTGCACTGACGGCAGGGAAGAGGTGACAGCAACCGACACCGGACCTAGACTTTGGAATTCAGGCCGACTTTGGGTAGCCTGCCAGCAGGATAATCCAAGTGTAATGACTGCAACAGTGAAACACGAACATCTACAAGGTCACAATACAATTTTTTGTATAGGTACTGGTGAATCTGCTGCACTCTACAGAAACTATGTGGTTTCTTGGATGCAGGAGCTTTGAAGTTTGGTTGTAGAAATGCTGCCAAGCAGTCAAAGCTCTCTCAGACTTGGGATTGCTGTGAGATTAGGCTTCTCAACCCTGAGGAGACTGAAGTATCTCTCTCTCTCGCTTTCCCATTATATACTTTTCTTTCCCATTTAATATGTTCCCCTATCTTCATGAAGGCATACCCAAAAGATACTTCACTTGCAGAAAATCAGCAAGTGGGGATGGGACACCAGCTGGTGGTGACAGGTGAGTGGGGTCTGGACATCAGCTGGTGATGAGAGAGGAGTGGGGACTGGACATTAGCTAGTGATGAGAGGGGAGTGGGGACTGGACATTAGCTAGTGATGAGAGGGGAGTGGGGACTAGTCATCAGCTAGTGAATGCATGTCGCTGTATAAAGACTTCCTCAGTTAAGCACATCAAATGTTGAACAAGCAGAGTGTGTACCTGCCCATGTGAGGGGCCACTTCACTTGGTCCCATTTTCTCAGGGAAGTGAATTTTCCATGGTGTTGAGAAAATGCAAACTGCTCTGATCCACAACGCTGTGCTCCCTCTTCTTCATCATGTCACCGACCCCAGGGAGTCAGCAACGGAATGGCTGGAGGTCCACCGTTCAAATGACAGATGATTGCAGTTTACTATTTCCTTGGTACTCACTCTGACAGGGTATGATAACAGCTACTTGGATGTCTGCCTCCAAAGTAGTTAGAGGCCTGCAGACATATCAAGCACCCCCACCAAGCACAGGAAAACAGACACTGATTAAGATGGCCTCATGTCCTTGCATTATAGCTAGGTTACTTATCTTTTCTATAGCATCTATTCTGAATGCTTTCTCACCTTCAAAGCTCTTATGTTGGTGCACTTTCTTCATGACTTCTTTCAAAAAGATAGACAACTGCCTGGAATTTACTGCACCATGGCATGTAATTTCTTTTGCTCTGGCTACACTCTATAAATAGGGCTTCTCTACTTCTATGAGTTTTTCTAGTGAATCCTGCATAAAGTTGGCAATCCACTGTTGTGTCAGATTTCCTATAAACAAAACAATCACTCAGAATGATAATTTGTATATGTGATTTAAGACCCACACCCAATACTGCTCTTCAAACCTGCACGAGGAAGTTTAATATCCCTTGTTTGCTGATGAAGACTAGCAACAGCAACAGAAGCGTCTGGATGGCTTTCTTGGTAACTGAAGAGCAGGGAGATCTCCCCAAAAAACAACATCTACAGCTGCGGTGTGAAGGTCAAAAGGTGAAACTATTTATAAAGGGGAGGAAGCTACTGCAAGTAATATTTTTGCTTGATGGAAAGGCTGATAGATGTGGACTCTAGAAATTAATGTCATTATATGGATGCTGATAGTGTCATTAAAGGTGTAGGTATTAAGCATCCTAACTGCATGCAGACACTAGTGTCCTGATATATCCCGTCCCAAGTCAACCTGGATCCAAGTCTTAATTATTGGTGGCATTGCCTGTGCACTTCCTCAGTGCAGAGAGAGAAGCAGTGAGAAATGGGCCAGTATTGGACTCTAACAACCCCCTCAGTAAAGATGGAAACCGGAATCTGTGAAACTAAGCTGGTCTCCATGACCATGAATCACAAATTGCAAGCAGAAGTAGCACTGTAAACCCATGACAGCAAAATGAACGCACAACGGTCTAATGTGCGAGAAGGATGAAGACGCAAGAATCAAAGCAAGAAAAATGTACACCTTCAGATAACCTTTAAATATGCACACTAAACTTGGAATAGCAGAAGAATGCTACTAAATGTTTATTGTTGGCAATGGTAAAGCTAAAAAAGTTATACAAATCCAATGTGGTACAGAAAGATTGCAAGCTCTCCGTCATCTGCATTTTGAATGGTAACAGTATACCAAAGTGTAACTAAAGGTTAGAGGGATGCAGTACGTGGTCACTTGCAACAGTAAGTGGTGCATGAATACTTATTCATTTTTGAAGAAAAAGTTCTGACTGAACCAGAACCTCAGGATACATGCATACAGAGGGAAGCTGGTCAAAATGCACCTGGGGAGGCATATGCATAAAAACAAGGAAGTCTGCATGAAGCTATTAAAAAAGAAAGATGGGAGTAAGGAGTGAAGGGGGGTAGTAAGAGTAGAACAACATAGATGGGTACATCATGCATGAAACATCCATACTAGGAAGCCGATAAGAATGTAATTCAATACTTCATGAGCTCATATAAATATGAAATACGCATGTATGAACACTCAGGTAAAGGCAGAAAGGATGGACTATGAAAAAACAACAGTAACCAGGCAAAAAAGGAAGTTAAAAGACTTGAGCTTCAACTTTTGATGTTTTCTGTTACTACATATGGGAATATAATAAATATCTGATCAAAACACAATAGTAAGGACACTAGAGAAGACCATGCAATCAAACTGTTACTGTGCAGAAATAAATTATATTTAGATACAAGGAAAAAGCATGCTTCATGGAAATGCAATTAAATGGAATAGAGTGGTAAATATTATAAAGAACCGAGTTAGTCTCACCACTCACTGAAGAAATACTTAAAAGTTGTTGACATAACCAGAAGTAGCATATTGAGGCAGGGAAAAAATGACCACCTTATATTCTAACAAATGGTTCCAAATGCATTTTCAGTCAGGCAAAAGATATGAACACCCAGCAAATAAAATGAGTGTAGTTATGGGATGTGAAGCATATGGACGTAATGAAGGATAGTAATGGGATGTGAAGCATATGGACGTAATGAAGGATAGTAATGGGATGTGAAGCATATGGACGTAATGAAGGATAGTAATGGGATGTGAAGCATATGGACGTAATGAAGGATAGTTATGTGATGTGAAGCATATGGACGTAATGAAGGATAGTTATGGGATGTGAAGCATATTGACATAATGAAGGATAGTTATGGGATGTGAAGCATATGGATGCAATGAAGGATAGTTATGGGATGTGAAACGTATGGATGCAATGAAGGATAGTAATGGGATATGAAGCATATGGATGTAATGGATAGTAATGGGATGTGTAATGGAGGAAAAACCCAGGGCCACACTGCTGTGGGGAGTGATATGACCTTTCCTCTATGAAACTCCATGTCAAAGACTTGTGGCTTGCTTTTAACACTATAAGGGGCTCATCTAAAGAGTTTGCGTTTGTTTTTTTTTAATTTGAAAATCAGGGGTGGAAGGAACAAAGACAACCTTGGGAAGGGGCAGTCACACTCAAACATTCTAGCGAAGACAGATTTTTTTTTTCAAACTTTCTCAGCAAACACTAAAAACCTATTGAAGTAGCTCATGGTCTCCAATAATTACTATTTAGGATTCACTTTGTCTTGAGGCTTGGTAACTGTTTCGTGCTGACAACGTTACTAAAAAATGGGTAGCACAAGGAGGACCTGAACCCTTACGACTTTTTATAACACCAGTTGAAATAAGTGTCAAGGGAAGCGAGCCTCTTCTTGTACCCAGTGAATACTTAGTTACCTATCATGCTTATGTAGGGGGGCCGAATTTCTTAAAGTTCTCTTATAGGACAAGCCTTGGCAACTGCAAGGCCCGATTTGTGGCACTCCATGATCTGACTGTGTCAAACAGAATTCAGGGGCCAAAAAAGATCTTGTTCTTTATAACAACTGATTTTTTTTACAAACTCCACCACACACAAAGTGATAAAGGAAGCACATCAGTACTGACAAGCTGCATCAGAATTCCTTCAGAAATTATGATACAGAACAAAATGCTTTACTGCAGGGGGTTCCCACAGTAATAACACTCAACTTCTTTATGCAAGAAATGTGGACAAATGTAAAAATAGCGGGGAAATAAATCTCCAAAATTAGACATTTTATTTCAAATATTACTCTAATTCGCTTAAAAGAAATTAACAGAATAAGTTTTGCATCAAAATGCATTTCTAGAGCTATATAAAATATGAAAAGCTAAAGTATGCCATGACTTACTGTCATTTTGTTACCTATGGTCTTCAAGGTGAAGATGTTTTCTATTTTTCCTTGCTTCTGAAGCTGTGAGGGTTTGCAACTGGCAGCTACTGATGCTGCATAAGCATTATACCAGCATTTGTTCATGAAATACTGGTATTGCACATTTGTGATCGCAGTGAAGTGCACGGTAAGGTAACTGTAACAAGATGCTTGTTGCATTGTAGTGCTACCATTTTATACAGAAGAGCCTCCCCCATTTTATTTTTAATTTATTTATGTTCAAAGCAAAGACCAACTGCGGTTCAGGCAAGTTTGGGGCCTTATTATGCCCATCTGGCCCAATCAGACTAACGCTGGCCCTGGTCTCTTCACAGACAAATCCATTCTTCACGGGGACAGAAACTAAGAACGAACAGTAAGAACGTTAACGTCAACCCGAGTCAGAAACGCAGAAAGGAAATGGTAACGTCAGCACCGGTGCCTATATGCATATTAATAAAATGATGCAAATATCCATTTGTTTATTTATTCTGGTCCCACTACATGCGCAGGTACAATGTGCATTTTTTAACCTTACAATGGGCCTTGTGGCACACACAGACAATATTAAAATACAGTGCGAGTTCATATGAGAAAACACGTGGGATCAAATATAAACAATGTTCATCTGTGCAGGACGAATTACCCAAGCTGCACTTTTTATGACAAAATTCAGACTTTCTTAACCTATACAGTCTCTAACCAATAACAGCACATTGAAGGAATGAATACATTTGCATACATACTTCTGAGAAAGGGTGCATTTCATCACAGCTGAACTGAAAAATGAGATATAGAACAGTACAAATATTACAAGTACAAAACGTTAGAACAGCAGCAGAGACTAACTAGATACAGGAAAGAAAAAATTGCAAATTTACCCTTGTTTACATTATACGTACTAAACAGAGCATGTTAAGTATGTGTTGCATCATTTTATTTCTGGGTCTGACTTGCACATTGACTGCCCCTTGCCCCATCACCCATTTCAGATACAGAAAGACTTGGTGAACTTAGAAATGGAAAGAAAAGTACGGTGTTATGAACCTGCAAGACAAAAGAGCCTGTCAAAAGCTGTGCGTTTCATGAAAATATTTGTACACCTAGTACATTTCTCTTCCCTTATCCCTTACGGAGCTGTGTAAAGAAAGTGGTTTGGGATTTTTTTGCACCTTTTGGACAAGGCTACGCCAACATATGTACAATAAGGCATGCTTTCCATACCCACTGCCGCCAGGGTTACAGAGCTAAAGAATGCATGTGTTCTGCAGAAGTGCATCCAAAAAAAATAATGCTGCACTTTTTGAGCAGAAAACATAATAAAAATATAGTAAAATTAATGGAAAGTAAAGTGGACTAATGGAAAACACGAAAATAAGTAAAGCGCACTAATGGAAAACACGAAAATAAGTAAAGCGCACTAATGGAAAACACGAAAATAAGTAAAGCGCACTAATGGAAAACACGAAAATAAGTAAAGCGCACTAATGGAAAACACGAAAATAAGTAAAGCGCACTAATGGAAAACACGAAAATAAGTAAAGCGCACTAATGGAAAACATGAAAATAAGTAAAGCGCACTAATGGAAAACATGAAAATAAGTAAAGCGCACTAATGGAAAACACGAAAATAAGTAAAGTGCACTAATGGAAAACACAAAAATAAGTAAAACCGAGTAATGGCAAACACGAAAATAAGTAAAGCCGACTAATGGAAAACACGAAAATAAGTAAAGCCGACTAATGGAAAACACGAAAATAAGTAAAGCCGACTAATGGAAAACACGAAAATAAGTAAAGCCGACTAATGGAAAACATGAAAATAAGTAAAGTGCACTAATGGAAAATACGAAAATAAGTAAAGCCGACTAATGGAAAACACGAAAATAAGTAAAGCGGACAATCTACTGCAGCAGTAGAAAAATATGCAGTTAACTTATCTGTGGTTCTTATTAATTAACAATTCCTTTTCTTAAACTATGCTGTTTGCGCCTTATTTTTACCCTTTTTAGTTACATTTCTGTTCTAATGATTGAGAAATACTCTGCTTTTAAATTTAAATATTTAATTTTGGTGACTAAGTTAATACCCACTGGGCACAAGTGCCTATTTTCAAGAAGATTCCAAGACCAATATCTGGTTAAGTGATTTAATTAAACTCTGTGGCCATGAGCAAGGGAGACTGAAGGACCCAACACCAAAAAAAGATTGGATTCTTAACCTTGTAAGAAAAACTGGAACTCTGCTAGCTTACCTGTCTCCACCTTCCCGCATCAGCTAGTACTACACATCTCTCTCCTTCAGGTGTTCCAACATACATTTCTCAAATGACATATTCCTATTTTTAAAGGAATGTTTGCTTTAACATTTCAGCCTTTTGGCCTGTAACATCGGCTCAAACTGCAGGGTTGTGTGTCCAAGAATAAGCAAGCCTGGTAATAGTGGCCATAGTAACTGGATAGTGGACCTAGTACTCTGCATTTGGTTAAGAACCATCTCCCCTAGGTTTGGCTGAGTAGTAAACCCTAGGGAATGGATCTCCAGTGAAAGTGTTACAGTCACAGGCCATAGAAAAGGCAGAGTTGACCACTGAAGAATATCCCTTTATTACCCCCTTGGGGTCAAGAAAATGGTATCCATGTTGACAAGCTAACCTACTGGATCAATAAATTAAATATGCTCCCTTTTTCTGATAACACTCTGAATCCAGAGCACATAGGTACTTAGCAGGCATGCACTCCAGGAGAATATTAAGGAAACAAGCCCATTTTCCCAAATGGTGCACTGTCTGGTTAAGTGGCTTGCTCAAGGTCAAACAGCATGCAAATGGAGGATGAGAGAATTGACCTTGTACCACAAGAAGCAATTTATTAAACGTTTATACCTTTAATCTCTTATGCCGTCTGCCAGACACAACTCTAACCATCATTTTCTGATGGAAATTCAAATACATTAACAGGCTGAATTCACAGTACTTGTGACCCTCTTATTACTTTACCTGTGAGCTGTCAGACTTTACCTTATGAACAGCTGGTAAGCTGGACAGATACTTAACATTTACTAAGGTCAGTGAGTGACCTTAGAAAAATTGACAACATGGGTAAAGCTGTTTTTACTTAAAAACATTTTATGTCCCTAACATTGTGTGTTCTGTTCCCTTACAATAAAATCTTCTATGAAGAGCACAACTAAGCTGATGCATCTCTCATCATGTCTTGCACGTCAATGCAAAGACACCAGTGTCAGATTTGTCCAATATTTCTTAAAGTAGGCTTTAAGTTTGCTAAACGTTCGACCGGGTGGAAACCTGCTTTTGCTTTAGTTGTTAGCTGTGGATCGTCCTTTGTCTACTTTTATGCTTCACAACCAGTTCAAAGCCTTGCACGGTACTGCTGTATCTTCCTGTAGCAGTAACAGGCCAGCCAGTACAGGAAGTGCTCAGTGCGGGTCAACAGCCTCATCTTATCCTAACACCTAATAAACAATGTTCATTTAACATTTAATGTTGGTCCTAACCTTCTGTTATCTTATTTTTAGCATTCTGATGAGGCAGTATCAACGTGGTAATTAAATTCCAAAAGAATTCTGAAAATTATTCATCAACCACATATACTTAAGCAATTCTCTCAGGAAGTAAAAGCTGCTAACAGGATGCACAATGACATTCTAAATGTGTTAATAAAGACCTTACACTATAACGCAACTGGGATTCAGTGAGAGCAGGAACACATATGCTGCTCCCTGGTTTCTAACAACACACTTATGCAGAGTTCTGAACAGAGCTGGTCTTAAAAGAACAGCAGCAGCAACCAGAAATTATATTACTTCCAAGACATTATGTTCAGTTGTTTACGCTCCACCAGCATATTACAAGTCTACATCTGTGCATATAATACCTGAAAAAAGTAGGTCACAAGCTGGAGATGGAGAGTCTGATACTAAACACAGCAGGATAAAATGGGTAGATTCTTAGTACACAGGGATAATGCCAATATATAACGAACACACTACCATCGGTACAGAGTGCAAAAATTAATCAAATCACATCCAAAAACGGGCAAACTCTTCAAACATATCCAGGCTTTGAACTGTTTTGCTGCTGTGATGTGTTATACAGATGGCCTTAAAGGACTCTCTCTCTCCTATTTTATACAGACTTTTTATTGTGTCTCTTCTGCATTTCCTACAAAGTCTGGAATGAACCAGTCCTATATATGACCACCTCTATATTCACAAAGCACCATGATTACCTGCTCAAAAGCAAAAATTCCAATGCAAGATAAATAGGTCCTTTTGATGGGATAAAAAGCCCAGCCTCTACAATATTATTCCCTTTTATGTTAAAAGTGACTTGTTAATGTTTTTAACTGTACCTTATGCCCAGCAGCATGCAGGGCATAAACCCTCAAACAGCACTTTCTCTATCAGGAAACATTTTGGTCATCCCTTTCCTATACAAAATTAGTTTTAAAATTTGCGGTTTTCTTGCACTGACATCACTGAGAAAAAAAACAAGGACATGTAACCTCAGTAACAAAGGCATAAGCAAAACATCTGCTGTGTCCATAAATTTCAAGGGGTGACAACTTGGCATGTGCGAAGGTGCCCCACTGAAGTCTATGAACACCGCTCACTTTACTCTATGGTAACATCACAACTGGAAAAACTACAATTTTTTTGGCTGTAGTTTAATAAAATGTTTATGAAGCTTTTTTTTTCATTTAAAAATGGCCAAAAAAGTAAGGAAGGACAAGCTAGAAAATCGATCACAGCACCTGACTCACAGAATGCTGCCGCGTGCATAGCAACATGAGCAAATCACTGTAAGCAAAGTACCTTAGCAAGCTTTTCCAACACATCTTCAAGAAGCAGATGGTCTGGCCCTTCTAACTCATAGAATAAGTAGTGAAATGCACTCATAACAAAAGTAAGAAATTAAGTGGATTTTAGTGACTAGGCTGCAAAACCTCTATCTGATCAGCCTGGCATTGGACCTACTTACCTATGAACAGTGTAGGACAGGCCTGAGAGACATGTCAACCAACTGGTGTGCACATCAACAAAGAATATCCACAGACCAGTCACAGACTGGTATTGGACCTACATACCTATGAACAGTGTAGGACAGGCCTGAGAAACAGGTCAACCAACTGGTGTGAACATCAACAAAGAATATCCACAGACCAGTCACAGACTGGTATTCAGCCTCTGAAAAGTTACGGTAGAAGGGTGTTTCTCCAGCACTATAGCATTTGCCCTTGCAGAATTTGTCTACTAGTCCACAAATTTAACAAAATAGCTCCCAAGTCCAACCAGTTATTTGACTTGCTTGTTAAGCACCATGCAGAGAAACACCTATTTAAATGGAGAAAGGCATAAAGACAATAATTAGATGCACAGAGTGAAGTATATACAGTGGCACCCTCATTTCTATAACCAAGGAGGAGGTAATATATGCATAAACGGAAAATCTCTGAATATACTTGCAGTCCTTGATGAAGTTCTCATGCACTAAATGGGGAGGGGAAACTGTCTTATCTTTTCCCTAACTGAGAATCAGTCTTTGTAATGATCTCTGCTTCAGTAGGAGCATCGAGAAGTGGCCAGATAATAGTACCCTTGAAGGAACGCTTTATAATGCAAGTTCCCAAACTGGTCGTCTCAGGAGACCAATTATTTCTAAGTATTCATTTGAAAGTGTACAACTTCAGAATCTGAAAAAATTCATAAATTGCTGAACAGTGATGAATGGCAAATGTTGGAAAAGTGCCAGAATAAAGAATTCTTCTCGTCTGCAAACTATCAGAAGGGAAAGATCCAGGGCATGACCCAGAAGGAATTTTATCCTACTGTTTTACATTCTATAATGCAGTCACATCAAAAGAAAGGAAGAGTATTAAACGGGAATTGTTTATTTTTAGACTAATGAACCACTCTATGGTATGAACGAACAGTTCTGTATCGTTTGTTAAACATATTTCTAATCACATGAAAAAGAATTGGACATTAATGTTGAATGTTTCACACATTTTATTAATGTGGGCCCACGTGTTTGCTGAGTTTGCATACTTCAACAGCACATGTGAACCCTCTGGAAACAAGGCAGTATCACAAGAGAAAATGCTTTGTAAAAACAGAAATATGGCATTGCAGCTGAAAGTCACTGACCTGTCTTTAAGGTCAGCAGATTTGATGATGCCACACTTTGCTCTGGGGCAGAAACATCAGAAGGTTGCTTCTTCCGCACCACTAGATGGAAGCTTTAGATGTTGAAAAGCATGTATCCAGATGCACTTTGAAAGTTCTGCAAAAATACACAAATACTGCATATGAGAACACTATCAAATGACAAGTGTCATCTGAATCACTGAAATTAAGTTCCAAGACATTCAAGTTTTTAACCAAGCAACTTTAATTTTATTTCACACTTTCATGTATAAATACATTATAAAAAAATAACATTCCATGCATAATACAGACGATCGACAAATTAATTTTTTGCATACCTATTTTGTACTTTATAAAGATAATGGAGAATCACAATAATGGATGCCCACTGATCTGTTATACTGGTTATTAAACATTTAGAAAAGCTGAATGAATACATTAAGAGAGCTTTACTTTGCATCTGTAAAAAAAAATAATGAAACTGTGCTCATTAAGCAATACTGCACCTCTCAACTTATGTCAGAGGTGACACGATGACACAGAATCTTCAAAAGCAAAGAAGCTATACAGCAAATCTGCAGCAACCCTTACTGCCATTGTAGCATTTCATAGTAGTGACCATACATCTCATAATAGTGACCATATGATATCTCATAAGAGTGACCATATAATATCTCATAATAGTGACCATACATCTCATAATAGTGACCATATGATATCTCATAATAGCGACCATATGATTTCTGAAATTATCAATGAGCAGCAAGTCTTTACTAGTGCAAGCAAACTGCATAAATAAGAACAGTTCAGTAGCACGAAAAAAACCCTCCAGAACCCATTCACATTTTTAGATACAGCTTTCAAAGAGAAGGTACTTTTTTCTACTATGCTCGGCTCTCCAGTTGGGCTAGGAACAAATTTTCCAGTACAGGACTGGGAACAAAAGCTGCAAAGTATACCTCAAAAGAAGAGCTCACATTCTGAGGCAAAGTGTCTATTAACATTCAGATAAGAAAAAGATACAATCAGTAACTGTTTTTGCCCTGCGTAATGGTATTAGCAGACTTCAAAAATATTTTTTTAAGAAATACCTACATTTCTGAGCCAGTCATATTACAGAAAGGAAACCAGATGGCATAAACATTCCTTAATCAAAACAGTACAGTTTTGTAAGTGACTTATCATTGTACTAGGATGTTGGAGTCTGGTCACTAATGCAGTCATTACATTAGAGTTGACTGTGGCAGGCCGAGTCTGATGTCTGGCCTGAATTCAATGGCCAAGCACCCTTCACCCATTGCAGATTGATGTCACCTTATCTTAGATGCCTCCATGCACCTAATGTCACCTTATCTTAGATGCCTCCATGCACCTAATGTCACCTTATCTTAGATGCCTCCATGCACCTAATGTCACCTTATCTTAGATGCCTCCATGCACCTGGTAAGTAGATGGCATCTGCCCATATCATCTTGGGTTCTTTCTTATCCCTCATCAAGCCAATCCATCCAACTACAACCCCTTTTCCTCATTTTGGCATATGGGGATGGGGTATCACTTCAACAGTGAATCATCTAGAGCGAATGTTCACACTGCCAGATGACTAGCTCAACAGGCCAGTACACCACTTAAATAACTGCCTGTTTCATTGTGTGTGCGTGTGTGTGTGTGTATATGTGTGCGTGTGTGTCTGTCTGTGTGTGTGTGTCTATCTGTGCACGTGTGTGTGTGTGTGTGATAGCAATTCACTGCTGTGGCCGTTTGTTTATTCATTCATTCATGAGTCAGGTGTAAGAAATGTACACAGTGAAAGTGGCAACAATTGGTAGACGTGTGTATACGTACATACGCACGTGCATACACCTGTCTGTGTGCATGCTTGGAAGAGGTTACAATTTGTCTGGCAGCAATTCGCTACTGTAGCCTTTATGTACTTATTTATTGATTCATTTAATTGACTGCAATCAGAAATCAGCAGTAACATACTCAGTGACTGTACTTGGTGGGCATTCATCTGTATATTTGTGAAAGGGGGAGTTGCACTGGCTTGCTCTGCATTCATGTGGTATCAATGAGCTGAAGTGTTACTGTAGTCATTACACTATTTCAGAGGTTCATATGTGATTAGTAGGCTAACAGCACACAAGCCTAGCCAAGATATAATATTGTCATACCCTGGATATTATTAGTTACCCCGATAAGAGATGGGGGGGGGGGCAGTATCAAGTTGTGGATCTTTGCGTGTTGGAGCTCTCAGTCATTTTACAGACTACCTCTGTCCATAAGGGAAATGGGCAGAACTCTAGCAGTGAATTTATAGTTCCCCATCCATTTATCCAAATTCTTTCTGAAGAGAGTGAGGGACGAGCTTTGTTTTACAAAGCTGGGAAGTTTATTCTATAGATGTGGCAGCCTTTCAGATCTGAATCTGTCCACTCCAGCAAGTTCTGTTAAGAGTCACAAATAAGGTTCAAGTCCATGGAATGCATAACCCTTGTATAATTTTTCTTGTGGATATGTAACATTTTCATCAGGGCTAAATCGGAGAATACCATGCATGTCAGGTATAAGTCCCCTCTCAATAAAAGTTATGAGACAGAGTAAAGGGATAGTGCTTTTAGTCATAGGTTGGTACTAGACAATCAACCCTAGGGTCCTATACAAGCCTAGCCATAACAGTTCCCTGGCTATTTCTACACAGGATATTTACTTCCCTGGTCACCTGTCTAGCAGGGTGACTGATGTGATCCCTGGGGTGAATTTCCCATCTCCCATCCAGTTGTCAAGGTTCCTTTTGAAGAGGGCCAAAGAGGTGCTCTGTTTGACATGTATGGGGAGTCTCTGGGACAGGAACCTATCCCTATAGCATGTTTTGTTCATTGTGATGACCAGGTTTAGATCCCTGGAGAACGTGGCTCTGAGGGACTGGGATTTCTTTAAGTGTAGCATGTCAAACAGCTCTGGGTTTGACATGGCCTTGTATGTTAAGCAGAGATCACCTCTGAGTATGCGACAAGAGTATAGCTGGAGTTTTTTTTAGACTGACAGCATAAGGCATCTGCTTTAGGCCTGTGAATCTTTTAGTGAGGTATTTCTGCGGCCTTTCTAACTGTTGCAGGTGTCTTGTGAGGTCCATACCAAATGGGGCATTGTACCCTATAATGGGTCTAATGAGGGATGAGCACAGTGGGACAATGACCTTTTTTTCTGGATGAAAAGCCCTTAGTGATGAGATGTGCCACACAGAAGGATTTCCTAACTGCTGTGGCGATGTGGTTATCGAAGGTGAGACCACTGTCGACCTGTGTCCCTAAGTCCCTTATCACACTTTCAGTGTTTAGTGTACTGCTACTTGTGGTAATTCATAGGTACATATTTTTTCCCCAAAGGGGATAACTATGCATTTCTTGACATTAAACTTGAACCCATGGCTCTGGCACCATGCATCTGTCTCTGTAATGCCCTTTTGTAGAACATCCACATCACTTGGGGATTCGATAATGGCTCCCAGTTTGCAGTCATCCGCAAACTTTGTTAGCCAGAGTCCCTTGGTGTTGGTCTGTACTTCGGATAAATAGATGCCAAACAAGATCAGTCCCAGGACTGAATCTTGTGGTACTCCACTTGTCTGGAGCTGGATTTGGAGTCAGCTACTTTTACAGTGTGGGTTCTGTCAGTAAGCCAGTTTGTAACCCATCGAGTGACATAGGGATTAATGCCCAGCTTAGTACATTTACATGAGATTCCTGAGTGGAGGATGCTGTCGAAGGCCTTGGTGAGGTCCAAGTAGGCTGTGTGGACCATCTTACCTTCATCCATGGCTCAGGAGACTGATTCGAAGAAGTCAATCAGGCTGAGGAGACAAGATTGGCCCTTCACAAAACCAAACTTGGTGGGGTCCAGTGTTTGAAGGTTGTCAATGTCTTTGTTTAAGTTCCACGATAATGCGTTCCATGGCTTTGCAGCTCAGGTTCGTCAGGCTGATGGGATGATAGGTCCCGGGGTCCAAGGTGGATCCCTCCTTGTGGAGTGGGACAACTGTAGCTGTGCACAACTCATTGGGCATGAAGCCTGAGGTGAGGCTATGATTAAACATGACACTTAGGTGAGGTGCCAGTTCATTTTGTAGTTCATGTAATACACAGCCCGGGATGTCGTCTGGTCCCATGGATGCTGTATTCTTAGCTTTGGAGAGTGCATTTTTTACCTGTGTGCCATGATTGCCGGTATTTGGCAATCTTTTGGTATTGAGATGGGGCCTTTAGGTGGTGAAGTTGGCACTGAATCAATCTGCCAGGATATTGGCAATACACTTGGGATCAGTATATTTAGTGCCATTCTGTTGTAGCACAGAGCAGATCTGAGTATTATCATTTAGATTCTTGACATAACTATAGAATGCCTTGTGGTTGCCCTTAGAATCTTTGGCAATTTTATTTTCATAACTAGCTTTGGAGGATTTTATGAGGGATCTCCGCTTCTTATGGAGGCTAGCAAGGGAGTTTTTTGTATCCTGGGATTTTCCTCTCTTCTGCAACAGTTTCTTCCTTCTGCTGTATAACTTGTTTATGGCAGGGGACCACCAGATTGGCTTCCTTTCTTTGGAGAAGAGCGTCTTGGTTCTATTTGGAATGGCACAATTTATGCACGTGTGGATGTGCTCATAGAGTGCCTTAGTGCAGGATTCGGCAGTCGAACTTTCAGTTCCTGTCTGCATGGGTGTCATGAAGTTTGTCACATCTGACTTGAGTAGCAAGAAGTTGGCTTTGGAGAAGTTTATGGAGGTTTCCCTACTGGGGGGTGGGGGTGGGATGTGGACATAAAGGGTGATTAGCTTATGGTCAGACCTGACCAACGAGGGGGTGACCGCTGGTGTGGAGCATTGATCTTCCATGTTGGTAATGACCAGGTCTAGGATATTTGAGCCCCTGGTGGGACTATGAATTAGTTGCTCTAGGGCATTGGTATTTATGAATTCCAAGAACTTTTGGGAAAAGGTGTTGATACTCAAGTAGTTTTCCCAATTAATAGCTAGGTAGTTGAAATCACCCAGTACTAGAGTGTTAGGTTGTATCTTAATATTTTCCAGTACGATTAGAAAGGTGTAGTGAGAATCTTGGGGCATGGTGGGGGATCTGTAGCAAGCTACAATTTGGACTGCAGTCTTACCTAGTGTTAGTTGCACCTGTAGTATTTCAGATGCATTGTGTTGGGTAACTAGCCTGGAGATGTGAATATCCTTGGTGAATATGGACACTCCTCCACCTTTAGTGTTTTGGTCCTGGTTTGGTGGTCAAAAAGTGTGGTAAGAGTTGTAGCCTGGTATTGCAGGGGTGCTCTCTGGAGCCTTGAACCAGTTCTCAGTTACTGCACAGATATCTATGTTCTCCATTTTTAGGAGTGCCTCGAGAGAGTGCATTTTGAGGTTTAGACTTCTATCATTGAGTAGCATTACTTTTAGATTTTGCATGCTTTTATCTGTTACGGTGGTAGTTTTGTCATTTGAGCCTGGGCACTATTGGGGTGGCAAGAGCCTTAGCCAGTAACCTGAATCCCAGGGGTGACAGATGCAAACCATCTCTGGCAAAGCATCGTGGTTTGTCGATCTTGTCATCCCAGGCAGACAGATACTGGATCCCCTTTGAATGACACCAGAAGCTTAGCCAGTTGAAGTCAATCATTTTGTCCTTATACTGTGGTATCATTCTGGGCGAAGGAAGGATGCTACTCAGGGCTAGGGTCATACCTGCCTGGGCCACATGATCAGAGAGCTCTTCCATGTCTCTTTTCATGTAGTCCAGGGAGGTACGTCTCAAGTCATTCACTCCAGCATGGACAATGACAGAGTTGTATTTGTACTTGTTGTGGAATGACTTGAGTGCATGAATTATGTGGTAGATCCTGGCTCCCGACAGGCAGCGGACAGTAATTTTTTTCTTGTTTAGCCTGGTGAGTGGGACATTAGTGTGCCCGACTATGGAGTCACCTATGACTAAAGTGCTGGGTACGTTGTCTTGCTTTAGGGGCTGTTGTCGGCTGGCACACTGATGTTTTGAGCTGTGTCACATTGGTGTTTGTTTGCATATCAGCTTTGGAAGTCCTTGTTGCTTGGGCAGGTTAATGTAAAGGGTCTCCACATATCTGCGTTTAGTGTTACTATGTGTGGGTCTTGGTGGTGTGGGTTTTAAAGGGCTGTGTGTTGCTTGAGGTACAGTGCAAGTGTTAACCTTCCCCTTTTGACTGTCTACCACGATCTTGGCTGGAGAGAGCTTTGCTTCCAGTTTGGTTATGTAAGTGCATCTCTCGCAGGTTGTAGTGTTGGATGGTAGGAGAAGAGGGTTGTCTGTGTATGAGGCAATTGCTGCATTGCCCCAGTATACCCTCACCAGGTGTGTGTCTTATGCTTTGTATTTTTTTTTTTTTAGTAGGAAACCTCTGGGACCACTCCAGTTGTGCTATTTACCCATTCAGTTGATTTATATCTGACCTTTGAAGCATACACAGTCAAAATAGTTGTAATTGTCTGTTTTGGCAAATTATCACAGATTTACATCTTTCCTCACTTTCAAACTCTCAAATTCCCCTCTACCCCTAGCAATCACATTTGCTCCTATTAATTATTTCAACCTACCCCTTTTAAATAACCACATAGCTTGCATATATGCGCACACAATTTCAATATATTGTAATTACTCTCTTTTCCAGTATTACATTATTCATAAAAATTACTATATGAATCGGACGTTCTACTTTTTATTCAGAAGTTTCTCTTTGTTAACACTGATTCACTTCAATCTGATGTTATTAACTGTAATCTGACAATATTCATGCTGTGAGTTTTAATCTGTGTGACTCTCCAGCCTGGTGCAATGACCATACCTCTTACAAACGTTCAGCTTCACAATGCGTACATGCCTCATTACTATTTTGTATACATCTAGGTCACACTTGTTTTTCATTGCTTGTATTATTTCATACATCTGCAATTTCATTTAACTTTCAATGAACATTTTTTCCCCAGGCCTCCACAGAAAAAAGAAAATTCTGCCCAGCTGGACTTCCACAGTAAACAAATGTCAATAAAAAAAAAATTAATGGGAGTGTGCACATGTGTATACATGAGACTACAACAAGAAAAAATAAACTGTTACAGTAATGCATTTTTTCGTTTAGTAATCTGATCACATACATCCGAGAAATACACCTTAAATGGCATGACTAGAACTGGTTAGCACTGTATGTTGGAGTTGTAATGGTTTGTACTGTATGTGCATGACTGAAATACCTTAACATGGCCATTATGCATTCAGAATTTCATTTATATGACCAGCTAGAGACCCCTTCTAAATCCCAAAGCCCATAACACTGCCGTTCAGAATGGTAAGACAACATTACTGGAAACAGACAATCATGAAAGGCTGATGTTTCAGACGGCAAGTCAACACTTGCTCAGCATGTGGAAATATGCCCTTTTCCCAACTGTAGTGCAAGCCAGGAGTTGGTATATATAGTTGGGGGGTGGGGGTGCAGCCCCCCACCTCGGTGGTTCGTATAAAGCGTGGTGTGTGTACATTAGGTGTTGGGCATGTATCTACTTGCTGTGGGAAATATTAGCCATTCGTGACTTGTCAGTTTTTGTAATGTCTTGACATTCTGAATGTTGGTGTTATAGGGCTTTGGGATTTGAAAGGTAATCCCCAGCTAGATAGTTGAAATGTACCCAGTCAATGAAGTGGCTATAACTGTTGGGTACAGAAGCAGCATATGAATGAAAATAACTGAGCTCTGCTATAATGTTCTCACATTTAATCAGTTATTAATGTCTTGGTAGATCCAGTGTTTGAGTGAAACAAGCCAAACTACACTGTGACCACTATTATATCTACTTGATAATAAGACAGCTGAAGTGTACCCCGTTAATACAATGACCATAAATGTTGGGTACTAAGTCAGTCTACAGATGTGAGTAACTGGACCCTGCTGTCATCTGATCACATGTAACCGGTCACTGATATGACTATTAGTCCACATTTAAAAGTGAAATGGGTCTGTATGATGAACACTTAGCAGGATCCTTATCTTGTTTTAAAGGAGGTGACATAAGGGGATATTTCCATGATGGGGGGACTTCAGCAGTTGTTTTTAATTCTCTACAGACATCTACTATTTTAACTGCATCATCTGATAGCATTTTATACCGTTCTTGTATATGGCCATCTAAGCTCTGCGCCTTTTTTTTTTACTTTTTGATTTGATCTTTTACTTCTGTTAAAGTGAATGGGCTATATCATTTTTTCATTTATTCACTTATTTATATTTTTCCCTAGAAAAGTTTCAACTATATCATTATCCATTTTCATAAAATATTAAAGCCCTCAAGAATACCTTTAATATCTGTTCAACTTCTTTTACTATTTATATGTGGTACAATTTCTTTGACATGATTTAGTTTATTTTCTTTGATCTAAGAGCAGGTTTATGCAAGCTTAAAAGGTCTAGTGAATATGCCTGAAGTTTAAGGTTATCCCTGTTTATTAAAACTTTATGATTTAGAATTTCAACATAGTTGCACTTAATATAAAGTAGGTACTCTCCAAGGAATAAACTGTGCTTAAAGGGCCAAAATACAATGTTAAAAGTAAAAAAGGCGCAGGTACACGACCAGCAGTATTCGAAAAAAATGTTTAATCCGTAAAAGGTAAGCGTTTTCACACATATAGCTGTGCTTCTTCACACCAAAGAACAATCAAAAGGCACCACATTATATTTGGTTAACAAATACCTAATTAAACAATTAATGACATCATTAATTAAACTTCATTAAACATTAAAATACTCTATTTAAAATGACCACGTGCCTTTAAAACAGGCTTAATGGAAATGTTTCCATTCAAGCCTGGAAATTTATCAGCCTGCATTTTTATTTGTAGTGCCTTACTCTCTGTAAAATTGTTTACATCACCACCCCTATTTGTTTGAATCAAATCTATTACCATAAATGTAAAAGAATGTGAAGTTCCATTTCAATAAAATGTTTGGCAAGTGCATTACGCATGTCCCCCACATTCGTACAATATGAACGCTCCCTCATTTGCTCCATCAGGCACCTATTCGTTTTGCCAATATAGAAACAAGTACAGGCACAACAGCAAGTTAAATAAATTAAATTTCTTGTTCGACAAGTGGCCCGTAGATTGAATCCATACTCAGTCTGTAACTGGATGTCTAAACACTGATAAACTATTAATCACCTATCATTAAACCTGGTCTGTGACATCAATAGAACTTGTTGGCAGGATAGAGTTGTGTCCCAGAGACTCCCCCCATCTATGGAATAGACTCCCTCTCCATGTCAAGCAGAGTGCCTCATTATCCCTTTTTAAGCGCAACTTGGACAACTGGATGGGAAACAAAAAATATACCCCTGGGATTTTACCTGTATCCCTGCTGAACAGGGACTTTGGGTGCTGACTTGTCCAAACATGGGCTAAACTCTTGTATAGGCTTATAAGGGCCTCAGGGCCAATAGCCTAGTAACTTCCTATGATCTATGACCTATGATCAAAGTACAAAAATTGCAACTATTGTTTCTGTGTACCATAGCCTATAGTCGATGATTCAACATATTTATTTTTATTTTCTTTATAGCACAATTGCCTTTTTAGTGACATCTTACTTCTAAAAACAATGTTTGGCTGTATACCCACTACTTTGTTCATGTCACCATCTATGTGTAGGATATACCAATTAGATCTAACAATATTCAGAATTCATCACTCGTATAATGTATAGAAAGAGGAACATGTCTCTCTTGGGATCTGTTTAAAAATTGTTCTGTGTAGGCCATTCATTGAAATAGGCCCTACCCTTCCCATGTCTTTGTTTTACACTCTCCCCAACATTATAGTCTATTTCTGCCTTTTTGTATCCCCTAGAACCAAGTTCTTGTTTAAACCTATTCATATCATGGTTAAATTTCTCATCATCATTATTTAATCTAGAGATATGCATACCCTGACCTCTCCTGATGTTTTTAAAAATATAATGTGGGTGCATGCTATCCCGTTGTAGCAGTGTATTTTTCCAACATGACTTCCTATGTAATGTACTAAATCTCTGCAGATCATCCTTACAGAGACATCTAAGAAATCTATGTTCATCAGAAAATTTATATGTAAAACATAAAAAAATAGTGGTAGTATTAAAATGATTAACAAAATCTAACAGATCTAATTCAGAACCATCCCACAGCAAAAAGAGATAATCTAAAAATCTGCAGTAGAATCTCACTGAAGGGTGTTGATTAAGAACATGATGTCTCTCCCACTGAGCCATAACTATGTTGGCGTAACTATTGGCACAAGGAGTGCCCATAGCCATGCCAACCTGCTGCAGATACAACTGTTCCTCAAAAAGAAAAATATTATTTTCCGAGACTATCTCAAGAAACATACATATCAAATCCACATCCTTGGCCTCATAGCCACTATTTACCCACCAGAAAATCATTAACCATGCTTATCCCTTGTTGGTGCGGGGCAGCCGTAAACAAGGAAACAACATCCATTGTGACCAACAATATGTTATCATGTACATCATTCATCACACTGGAATCATATCATTTAGTACTTGTGCATCACTAGCCAAGACTGCTCTAAGCTTTTGCTCTATGAAAATAGAAAAGGGCTCAGTAAGCCATCCATTCCCAGAAACCACCGGTATAAATGGTGGTGTAGAAACATTCTTTATGGATTTTCGGTAGGCCCTGGAACACAGGCACCAAAGGAAAATCCACAGTTAAGTATTCAAAAAACTCCTTTGAAATCAAACTACTGTATAAACAATCAACCAAGGTAAAATTAATTTGCAGATGTATGCGTTCCACAGAATCTTGATTTACCTTCAGGTAAACTTATGTCTAGGGGCCTTTCGTTTATACCAGCCCAACGCTCCCCTTTCAGTGACAATGTGGTTAATTTGAAACTTTTTACTCGTAATGTAATGCTGAAAGTTACATATGGTAGCAACAACCATAACAGTGACATTCTTAAAAAATCTAGTTTGTAACAGCCGATACTGCATCCGTTGTTAGAGACTTTTAGCAGAAAATGCGAATATGATTTAGAGCAAGCTTACAGAAATGGACATCTTAAAGATAAGTTTTTTTAATTTAAATAATGATGAAAGAACAGCGCTTATTGAGTTACAACAGGATGACAGTATTAGAATTAAAAGTGCTGATAAGGGGGGTGGGACTATTGTAATGGACCGTGATTATTATTTGACAACTGTGAATACAATGTTGGCTGAGAATGAAAGGGATAAGCATGGTTAATGATTTTCTGGTGGGTAATAGTGGCTATGAGGCCAAGGATGTGGATTTGATATGTATGTTTCTTGAGATAGTCTTGGAAAATAATATTTTCCTTTTTGAGGAACAGTTGCATCTGCAGCAGGTTGGCGTGGCTATGGGCACTCCTTGTGCCAATAGCTACGCCAACATAGTTATGGCTCAATGGGAGAGACATCATGTTCTTAATCAACACCCTTCACTGAGATTCTACTGCAGATTTGTAGATCTCTTTTTGTTCTGGGATGGTTCTGAATTAGATCTGTTAGATTTTGTTAATCATTTGAATACTACCACTATTTTTTTATGTTTTACATATAATTTTTCTGATGTGAACATAGATTTCTTAGATGTCTCTGTTCGTAAGGATGATCTGCAGAGATTTAGTACATTATATAGGAAGTCTTGTTGGAAAAATACACTGCTACAACGGGATAGCATGCACCCACATTATATTTTTAAAAACATCAGGAGAGGTCAGGGTATGCATATCTCTAGATTAAATAATGATGATGAGAAATTTAACCATGATATGGATAGGTTTAAACAAGAACTTGGTTCTAGGGGATACAAAAAGGCAGAAATAGACTATAATGTTGGGGAGAGTGTAAAACAAAGACATGGGAAGGGTAGGGCCTATTTCAATGAATGGCCTACACAGAACAATTTTCAAACCGTTAGATCCCAAGAGAGACCTGTTACTCTTTCTATACATTATACGAGTGATGTTTCAGGAATTTTGAATATTGTTAGATCTAATTGGTCTATCCTACACATATATGGCAACATAAAGAAAGTAGTGGGTATACAGCCAAACATTGTTTTTAGAAGTAAGATGTCACTAAAAAGGCAATTGTGCTATAAAGAAAATAAAAATAAATATGTTGAATCATCGACTATAGGCTATGGTACACAGATGCAATAGTTGCAATTTTTGTACTTTGATTAATAGTTTATCAGTGTTCAGACATCCAGTTACAGACCGAGTATAGATTCAATCTACGGGCCACTTGCCGAACAAGAAATTTAATTTATTTAACTTGCTGTTGTGTCTGTACTTGTTTTTATATTGGCAAAACGAATAGGTCCCTGATGGAGCTAATGAGGGAACACTCATATTGTACGAATGTGGGGGACATGCGTAACGCACTTGCCAAACATTTTATTGAAATGGGAACTTCACATTCTTTTACATTTATGGTAATAGATTTGATTCAAACAAATAGGGGTGGTGATGTAAACAATTTTACAGAGAGTAAGGAACTACAAATAAAAATGCAGGCTGATAAATTTCCAGGCTTGAATGGAAACATTTCCATCAAGCCTGTTTTAAAGGCACGTGGTCTTTTTAAATAGAGTATTTTAATGTTTAATGAAGTTTAATTAATGATGTCATTAATTGTTTAATTAGGTATTTGTTAACCAAATATAATGTGGTGTCTTTTGATTGTTCTTTGGTCTGAAGAAGCACAACTGTGTGTGTGAAAGCGCTTACCTTTTACTGATTAAACGTTTTTTCCGAACACTGTTGGTCGTGTACCTGCACTTTTTGTATTGAAAGCGCCTACCTTTTACTGATTAAACGTTTTTTCCGAACACTGTTGGTCGTGTACCTGCACTTTTTGTATTTAAGTTTTTAAGTTCAGTTTGACTGATAATGTCATTTGGTTTAAGATTTAACTTTAATGTGTCTATTCTGGCCTGTAGTGTATTCAATTCTTCATCCCATTCTCTTGTTCTAGAAATATACCAGCTTGTAACTCTTACATTTAAATAAGCCTTTAGAGAATCCCACAGGAAAATGTTACCCCACCATTCATGGTTATTTCTAAGAAGTTTTTGATCTGTAACTTACCACTTCTTGAATCCTTTTATTTTAATAATGCACACTGGAAATCTCCAGTGATGTATTAGATTGTCAATTTTAAAATGGACATGAAAGTATTGAAATTTCTCCGATATGTGATGACAGATTTTTTGAGACAAAACTTATTTCTTTGTGTTCCATATTTAAATGAAAAATAGGTAAGCTGAATTGAGTTTGTTTTCTTTAGCTCATATATATATATATATATATATATATATATATATATATATATATACACACATATATATATATATATATATACATATATATATAGATATATATATATATATATGTTTTAAATATATATATATATGTTTTAAATTCATTAGATCTAAAAAAAAATTAAGTGTTCGGCTGAAGATGAGATTCTCGGCTTTCTATCTGCAGTGGAATCTTTGACAAAATACATTAAAATCACCAGCTATTACGACTTCACCTTTCATTTAATAGGCTACAGTGGAGGCTGCAGTGTCTCGTGTAAAAGGCTGCAGTGTCTCATGTAAAAGGCTACAGCGTCTCGTGTAAAAGGCTACAGTGCCTCTTGTAATGGGCTACAGTGTCTCATGTAATTTTTTTGTACCTTTAGCTGCAACCCCTGGAATCCAATAAGAGTTCAAAGATGTATATAGGTTTTCTGTTCCACTCAAATATAACGATGCTTAACATGCCATCTGATGTTGTAAATCTTTGTTTATTCATTACAGGATAGGACCTCTGTTCCATCCTTGGAACGATACAGATGTTTTCAAGCACGCACCAGCCAAAAACTCTCAGCTAAGACCTACCCATAATGCCCCTCTCCTAGTTACTCCAGATCGCGTTTGCTGTGTTCCTGGTCAGACGTGCTAGCCATCTCTCTCAAAGCTAAGTAGAAAATTGTTATTTTTAAGACAGTCTCTCTTCAAAATTGTTTAGCTTTAGTCAAGTAAGCCTTTTCTCACTGTCGCCTATAACCTAATCCTAGTTCTTACCCTTTTCCTTGGTGATTTGATTTCTACCTTCGACAGGCCCTTCCTTTACCACTTGTGGTATTTTTTAAATACCATCATTGGTATTCTCTCTTTTTTTACCGCCCTTAATTTGTTTTTATTCTCTCCTTTTTTACCTCCCTTAATTTGTTTTTTCTATAGGACTGCCTTGCTTGTCTTATTATATCAGACAAAGCTAAGTTGGGGTTTAGACAGTGTGACAATTGTGGGCATAAGATGTCTAACTCAGACACACATGCTCGTTGTGTCTGTTTAGTCATGGATCATATTAAAGCTGACTGTGACATTTGTGCTAGTTTTAGAAATCATACACTAGCAGAACGTACAAATAAACTTAATTTAAAAAATTTACTCAAGACACCTTTTTCAGAAGCTCTATCTGGGTCGGAGGTCTCACCCCCTTCAAAGACCAAAAAACATAAGGAAAAATGGAGTCACTCGGTTCCTGCATCTCTGTCAGTTACAGAATCGAGGCAGCTCTGTGCTTCACCAGTGCCCTCGGTGCAGACCTCTTTAGTACCAGGCTCTGTGCCCTCTCCCTCCGTGCTGTCCATGATATTCATCCCTATTTCAGTTCCAACCTCAGCACCACTGACTTCAGTGCCATCCTTGGATCCCACATTGGCTCTGATGACTGTACCTGCTTCGGCACCATCCCAGGCCATGGTGCCGACAGTTTCTTTGGCTCCAAAACTTGAATACCAGCCAAGGACAAGATACTCTCCAACTTATGACCCTTTTTTGGGACAGAGGTTTAGCCCCTTTCTAGAAAGACTTGATTCTCCTTCAGCAAGCTCCGTTAGATCCACCAGGAGTTTTTCTGAATTGGATCTAGTGCGGATTGTGGACCAGCTCCTGGCAGCTAGGGGATTGCCCATTCCAGCTAGACCTTCTGTTCCTCTTGGCTTGGAATCTTACTAATCTTTATCCTCCTCTGGCCTCTACCCAGATCCCGGAGATCTCGGTACCAATGTCCACTCCGGTGCATACTGTCTCGGCTCTGACAGCAGTGTTTCTGCTGTCGGCACCGACCACCCTTGCTGCATCAGCTCTGGTGGAGCCAATGCTCTTTCAAAAGCAGTGTTTGGACTGTCCATACATTGATACCTGGCATGGTGCCTATTTTTACGCTGACGCCATCTATATCCACAGCTCTGATGGCTTCCAGTTCTCTCAGAGCTACTCATCTGGAGGTGTGCTTCTCAGGGTGGGGTGTGACCCCGGTTCCAGGCTCCCATCCCTCCTCGGGTGGGCCTGCTGTCCAGGTGATGAAGAGGGTCCTTCAGCCCGTAGGCTCACAGTCAAGCACCAATAACATCAGTATCAGAACCCCCCCCCCAGCATGCACCTCTCCGAACCCTCTATTTCAGGACCCTGGGCACGGGAGTCACAAGAACCCCCTTTTGAAGTGAACCCCTTCCCCAGAGACCTCCTTAGAAGATCCCACTGGCGAGCCACCCCGGAAGAAATGGTGCAAGAGGAAGCACCTTGATTCCTCAGCGGAATCCATCACTGAAGACATGGATTGTGATGAGGGGGAAGGGTCCCCATGGTCTCCCCTGGATGACATCTCATTCGGATACATTCTCAAAATCCTCAAGCAGTGGGAAGAATGGAAGTCCTCTAATCCTTCTTTTGAGGAATCTGTCTTCTTGCAGGTCTTCCGTGCCCAGCCATCTTCTTCCTGGGTGACCCCACTGGCAGATGACCTTGTTAAATTCATTGTGCAGCATGTCTGGAAGGCCCCGGACAATGTAGAACCTGTCCCCCGGAGGCCAGATAAAATTTTATCTACACCTGAAGACCAGCCCTACTGGTCCAAGCAGTTGACAGTTGATTCTATGATCATGGCGTTGGCCACCAAGAGGGAACTGACAGAAGATAGTTCCACTGTCCATCCTCCAAACAGAGAGTCCTGGACCCTGGACAGACTAGGGAAGTGGACCTATGCTTCAGCGACCTTCGCCATTCAGTCGCTGAACTATCTGGCACACTTTATTCACTTCCAAAGAGACCTAATTTCTGAAATGTCTTCCTTTTTGGTGGGGGTACTGCCTGATGAGGTGCATGATACTGTCACCTCACAGCTAGCTACCCTTGAATCCATCTCAAGCTCCTCGATGCATTTGATATCTCACACCACCGAGGGGGGCAGCTCGAGCTGCCACATCAGGCATTGTTCATGAGATGTAATGCTTGGATGCGGTTATATGACATTTGCAGACCCTTTTAAATCTTCCTTCATCAATACACCTGTCAACGAATCTGCACTTTTTGGACCCGAAGTATGAGACACACTTGCAAGTAGTGAGAAAGACGGAAAGACCATGTCTGCTGTGGGCATATGCTTTTCCAACCCCCAGAGGTCCTCCTCCAGGAACCAGAAAGAAGGAAAAATGTAGTTCAAGAAATCCCAAGGATCTTTTCGTGACACTAGTGGTGAGCAATCCACCCCGGGGCAGAGGGAGCAACTCATATGGAAGACGCCCCTTTCGAGGAAGAGGGGGCCGGCATAACCAGGGCACTAGAGAGTCTCTCTGGCAGACCCTACCAGTGCTCCTGAGCGGCGGCCAGATTGCTTTCCTCTGGAAGCAGTCGGGGGTCGTTTTTCTCTG
The DNA here is from genome assembly GCF_019279795.1 of Protopterus annectens. Taxonomy (NCBI): domain Eukaryota; kingdom Metazoa; phylum Chordata; order Ceratodontiformes; family Protopteridae; genus Protopterus; species Protopterus annectens. The sequence continues at coordinate 1,491,653,060 of NC_056745.1, read as the reverse complement.
CATCTACCAGCCTGGCATCTTATTACTACCGATCTTTGGGTGCAGAGAATAACATCCATTCAATTTAACTCTCAGACCCATCAAATGAATCCCCAATGTACCACCCAATCAGAGGGAATTAGCAGCCTTAGAAATAAAGCTGCTAAGAAAGTGTCATCCAACCAGTCACACCAGACCAGACAGAATCCGGGTTTTACTTTAGATTCTTTTTAGTGCCAAAAAAGACGGACTGGAGACCAATCCTGGATCTCAGTCTATTGCACAAATTTATCAAACCTCAAAAATTCCAGATGGTCACGGGACAGTCCATTTTTCCCTTCCTAGGGAGGGACAAACTGGATGTGCTCTATAGACTTCCAGGATGCATACTACCACATAAAGATGTATCGCCGCCAATCACTACCAGTTCAGGGCACTGCCATTCGGTCTCTCAACAGCCCCTTGAGTGTTCACCAAATGTATGGCAGTTGTGGTAGCTCATCTTTGACTACAAGGATTCCAGGTGTTTCCCTATCTAGACGATTGGCTCCTTACCGCTCTGACCAGGAATTTTCTAGTCCACAGCCTCTCTTACACTCAAGGTCTCACTCTCCGCTTGGGGATTACAATCAACAAAGACAAATCTTAAATTTCCCCAACAAAGACAATGGAATTTATTGGAGCGGTCTTCGACACAACATCCTGTCAAGCTTCTGTCCCTTCTCAAAGGCTTTTGAAAATAAGACATCAAGTCCAAGACCTTCTTCCTCAGACCTATGTACCAGCACGTCTTGTACTGCAACTCTTAGGCTCCATGGTGGCTGCCATTACATTAGTACCACTGGCGAGACTGCACATGAGAATCCTACAGTGGCTGCTATCTGCACAATGGTCGTTGCTAACTCATCCACTCGACCACATGATACGGCTTACAAACCACTGCAAGGAAGAAATGCTATGGTGGATGAAGCCACAAACTAATCTTTGGTGTTGACCATTCTGTCTTCCCCAGTGCACGACCACGGTGACCACGGATGCTTCCCTGTTAGGCTGGGGGAATATCCAGAGAAAGACTGTCCAAGACACCTGGTCCCCCATGGAGGCCAATTTGCACATAAATATCCTGGAATTAAGTCAGTTCTCTTAGCGTTGCAAGCGTTCCACGCATCCCTACCCTCTGGGACCATTGCAGTTTAGTCAGACATGTCAGTCATCTGGTATATCAACAAGCAAGGCGGGACCAGGTCTTACCCCCTGTGTCAGGAAGCCATGAGGATTTGGCACTGGGCGATAGCTGCCAACCGCTTTCTTATAGCAACGCACATTCCTGGGAGTTCCAACCTTATTGCAGACAATCTGAGCAGGAACATCCTGATGCCTCATGAGTGGTCCCTCAATCCTGTGACAGTGGATCGGATCTTCCAGCACTGGGGCAAGCCTTGCTGTGACCTGTTTACTTCCCCTCTAAACTACAAATGCAGAAACTACTTTACCCTGATCCCCCCTCAGGGGGAACCACCGAGGGATGCTCTAATGCACGAATGGCCAACGGGTCTTCTGTATGCCTTTTCCCCATTTCCCCTCATTCAAATATTTCTTCAGAAAGCTCAGAGGTTGAGAAGCAAAGTGATCCTCATTGCCCCCTACTGCTCCCGTCAAGTCTGGTTCCCATTTCTATGGCCTCATCTGATTCACAGTCCATGGATCCTGGATCATTCCTAAGACCTGTTATCTCATCCTCAGGGACTGAGTCATCTGAACCTGCACAGTCTCAAGCTCACAGCTCGGTTCCTCCACTTCCATTGATTGCCAGGCTGCTTGACATCCCACCTCCTGTTCGTGAAATTCTTCTGGCTTCACACAAACCTTCCACTAGAAAAGTTTATTCTAGTAAATGGACTAGGTTCACTATTTGGGCCAAAGATCAGAACTTAGACCCTTTCTCTATGCCTATTCAAAAGATCCTACAATACCGGACTACTATTTTACATGCAGGAGCCTCAGCTTTGACGATCACTGTACATTTGGCAGCTATCACTAGTTTTCACAATGGTCTTAACAATTCTTCAATTATGTCACACCGCCTATGCAAGACCTTTTTGAAAGGAGTATTACATGTTAAACCTCCGGTCAAGCCTCCCTTAGAACCCTGGGATTTGACTTTGGTACTTCAGTCTCTCACAGGTTCTCCTTTTGAGCTCTTTGATTCATGTGATTTGAAATTTTTGTCATGGAAAACCTTACTTCTAGTAGTACTTACCTCAGCGAGAAGAGTATCTGAGCTGCAGGCATCGAGTGTCAAGAGTCCTTACTTGATCTTCCACATGGATAGGGTGTCCCTTCGTACTTGCCCTTCTTTCTTGCCCAAGGTCATTTCTGGATTTTCCATTGACCAGTCTATTGACCTGCCGCTTTTCTTCCCTCAGCATTCTAACAGAGGGGAGTACCTTTTGCACACCCTTGATGTGCATTGGCAGCTTCGTTATTTGGAGAGGACTAAATCTTTCAGGAAAACAGATCAATTGTTTGTGGCCTTTGCAGGACCCAGATTGGGTAAACCTGTTTCTAAAGTGACTTTATCCTCCTGGCTTAGAAACGTCATTACCTTTATCTACAAACAGAATAAACTATCCTTACCTTCCAGAATAAAGGATTGTTCTACCAGACCTATGGCTACTTAGGTAGCATTTCATTCCAGAGCCTCTATGGATGATATCTGCGCAGCAGCCACTTGGGCAAAACCTCATACCTTTATATCTCATTACAAATTGGATTTGGCCACCAGGGGACAAGCAACTTTTGGTTCTATGGTGCTCAGGAATATCCTTCCTTAGGGCCACCCAGGACTCAAGTAGCTGTGAACTCGGTCCTACTTGTAATGAATAAACAAAGATTTACAACATCAGATAAAGAAGTTATGTCTTACCATAACAATCCATCTGTGTTGTAGATCTTTGTTCATTTATTACTTCCCACCCTCCTTCCCCCTGCCTGGACTCCTGGTGGACTTTAGGAACTCCTGGTTGGGGTACTTGCTCAGAAAGAGCCTCCTACTATTTTTTCTATTACCACATCTTTTATCTAGGGTGGGCAAACTCTTGCTGGCGTAACTAGGAGAGGGGCATTATGGGTAGATCTTAGCTGAGAGTTTTTGGCTGGCACGAGCTGGGAAACGGCCACATCGGTTCTGAGGACGGAACCGAGGTCCTAATGGTAATGAATGAACAAAGATCTGCAACACAGATGAAACATTATGGGAAGACAGAACTTCTTTATTTTTATCCAAGGTATCCTTTACTTTAGGCATTACTGGTGAGTTCTTCCATAAAATGAGGGTGCCTCTTCTTTTAGCTCAAAAGCCTGAACCTGCTAGAGCCAAATAATTCTTTAATGAAAGTTTATTGACATCTTTAAGTAAATGTGCTTCCTGTAACAATATTATTTGGCTGTTTGTAATTTCAAGTACTTGAACAGACACCCACTCTTTACTGGATTATTCAATCCATTAATAGATATGTATTTAAAATCAGACATTTATATAAGAGAGAAAAAACATGTATAATGAAATGACATTTATATACAGAACTTATTGTATATGTTATATATAAAAATATGAAATCTTCAGCTATGGACAAAACTTTTGAAACAAATAAAAATACCTAATGATACAACCCTAAAACATTATACAGTGGAATAACGTATTCCTAAGTTCGTTGAGAAAGGTGAACAAACTCTCTAACAACATTTAGGTCATGCTTGTAATTCATACTAACATGTTTTAGTAAGCATCTTAAAGCCTGTCAGTGAGCTATTATGAATATAAGTTAAATAGGTGTTCAAAATCTTTATTATAAGTTGAACAAACTGAATATCTCTGTAATCATCTTTCCCTGCACCTCACACATCACCTCGGTGGTCTACTATATGGAGGAAGTCAGTTGTTATATTCATATTCACTAATTTATAGGTCAGACAGTAAATAAAATACAGAAAATATCAAATTATGTGTAAAGTTGCTCATAGGACCATAAGTTCATAAATTAGTACCAGGCTAACTGTCCTTGTGGGCCACTGCAAGCACAGTCAATTACTCCACGTGAGAATCAAACCCTGTACCTTCTGCCTATAAGGTGAACACCTTAATCATTATGCCAACCTCCCACCCTTGTTGAGATATTTATATTCTTAACTATATACACATTTACTTATTCTGATCTCTTTCTATTCCTGTTTGCATAACTATGTCTTGTTCTATTACTACATTGCTAGATTTTATATTTTAGTTATAATTCTAGTGTAGCTTGTCATATAACAGAACATTTATATTTACCCTTATAGATTTGCTTCTCTAATTTAGTACTACTGTTAGAATCAGTCCTATTTTTTTATTAAATGTTATGTCTACCAGTATGTGAACAAACATCTGAAAAAATCTTCCCTTTTAAGATTCAAACTATCCATAATAAACTGTTCTGAGATGTTAAGTTTTATCATCATTAAAATGAGACCGTAATAGAGAAATGATCCTAAATATTTTATCAGAAGTGTTATTCTATAGGCTGGTACATAAACTATCCTTTTGGTGTACTGCAAACATTCAGAATTATTTAATAACGGACAGAAGTTTAGAATGCAATCCACTGTCTTTTGCTTATTGTCTAACTTGTATTCATTGACATCTTAGCATATGATTCAAAATATTATGATTATTGGCTTTTAGACAGGAAGAAGCAATCTGGACAGTTCTTAGAATTCTCAGAACTCCTGCAGCATCACAAAAGTGCTCATGACTCTAATTGTTCCAGGCTGGATTTCTTGAAAATAAACAGTTCATCAGTTGCAATTCATACAAAAATGCTCGCAAGTGAATCCAAGACACCTTCACACCACACATCAATCCCTCAAACCCCTCCAAATCAACAACAAAAAAACAAAAAACATCTCAGTCTCCCAACCACTAAAAAGCCATTGCACTCAAAGAAATAATATCTAATGATTCAGTTAGCACTATTTGTATGAGACATTTAATATGAAGCAGGCTAAACCTGGATCACACAACTGTTGTTCTTTTAATGCTGGGTGACTTTTTGGATACATGGAGGGTGGTTTGTGGTGTACTATGTCCTGATATCTAATCCTAGACTGATTTGGTTCTCAATAAGGTCTGCTTACAGGTCTCTAGATATCTGTATCAATGTGATATGGTCTCTACCAAACATAGATACAACCTCCACAGTTTCTATCAAGTCGAAATGAGCGGTAAGCATAAAAACCCAGGCAATGAGTGAAAGTGCTCTCAGAGCACTTAATCCAGGTTTCAGTAACACATACATGGATAACCTCCAAATGTAATGGGCCTCAAGGTCCAGCAGTTTGCTGTTGAGGCTTTGAGCATTAAGTAGAGCCACGCTGATATGGTCCAATATCTGACTTGTTTTCAAAGTTAGGCAGGAAGGTTTATCAGCTGGACTTTGCCTAAAAATGTATAATGGGGAATGCAAAAACTTTTGCTGGTATGAAAAAGCCTTGGAATGAGAGGTGCAAGACATCTCTGATAAAGCAAGAACAGCTGTCCAGCATCTCATGCCATGCTGACAAATACTGGAATCTCCTGGAATGATTCCAACTGTTGAGCCAATCGTTAAAAGGCAATCCTTTTTTCTTTATATCTCGGCATCATTTTTGGCAATGGAAGGATCCCATTGAATTTGAAGGTCTTCCTTATATTTATGACATGCAGGAAGAGCCCTTTCCATGTCTCTTTTTATAGCCCTCAGGGTTTTACACATCAGGTCATTTACTCTAACATGGGTCACCACCATACCACCCACCTACTTATTTGTTTTAAGGCTCTTAAGGGCCCCATACGGCACAAGCCACCTTGACTATTGAAAGTTCACTGTCATCCTGCTTTTGTCCAGCCTCATGAGCATAGACTCCAGGAGTCTAACCATGAAGTCATCAATCACTAGTACATTTCGGTTTGCATTAGAATATTTCTTCTGTGTAAGCGATTTAGGATGTGCCATTTCCTGGTGTCTCGGGTATGTTGCGACTAATTGGTATTGTAGTGTTTAGCTTATTCTGGGCCTTGTATCTACTACTTCATTGTGCCTTGGGTGATGACTTTTAGTGCATTAGCTTAGGATAAATTGGTGTGTGTGTGTATGGGTATGCATGCAGACTGTTGAGCAAGTGAATGATGCTCACAGAATGGGTTTGACTGCAGGAGTGTGGCCTGGAATTTGACAAGGTATGTACATGTCTCTCAGATTGTGACAAGTTAAGTAAAAGAGCACCTTCTGTGAGCATCAGGCAATTCTTACATTGCATGAGTATATCAAGTGCTATTCAGCTGACAACAGATTTTAAGGGTGTGAGGTGTGCTGGGAACAATAACAGAATATAGTAATGTTTCATTTCCAAGGATAGAGTGTTTGTTCACAAAAAGCAGTTTGTCTAGCCTAGATATAAGGTTTATGTGGGGTGGGGGGGTGGATAAGAGCATTTATGGTCATATTTAAGGTACTGATTTGGGGAATACTAATAAGGACAATTTGGTTGCAGCAGCAACACCAATAGTCTAGGCCAATTATTTACAATCTTTCGAGGTCCAGTGATGTACCACTGCTTAACTCTGCAGTTTATAACTGAAAGGTGAAATTAACCAAGGTAGCCAAGACAGAATTTGAAAATGAAATGTCTGCATCTGTACAGTACAGCATTATGCGGCACTGTGCCGACAGCCACCGCCCACTGTTACACAGAGCGGTAAAGTGAAAGACCCAATAAGGCAGAGTCGTTAGAATTCTAGCCAATAACGTCTGCCTTCAGAAACAGCAGCCAATTTTTCTTTGCCACTGAAAAACTACTTACTGCTTCTCTCAGCAGGTTTACACCCAGACTAGGAAACTAACCAAAAACTGAAGTTTAATGTAACATTAATTTGTAAAAGTAGGAAACAGTGGAAAGTCACAGCAAAAACACTCATCAGCTAGATGGACATTTAACAAATGAAAGGAGAATACTCTGTGCAGCAGTACTCTGTGCAGTACTATGGAGGATACATTAACTGAGCTGCAGTTTAACAGAAAAAAAGTGGAAAAAATGCATGGAAAAATGTTTAGCTGAACTAGAAGGGGGTAGAATCAGACAACAGTCACGTGACTGTTCAAGACACAAAGCCAGCAAGTTTAACAAACTGTAAACATGCTACAAAATTTGATTAAATAAGCAAAATTAAAGAAATTGCCAAATGATCAAGTGCTATAATTTAAAATGACTTTCCTGGATATTTTTTGTAGTTTAAGATTGAAAACACTAGAGAGAGAAAGTACAGTTGTGTACACTTACCATAAATGTAGATGCTCGAGTCTATTCACTGTTGCAGTCATTACATTTGGGTTATTTGCTTGCAGTAGACCTCCGTAAGCTGATTAACAAAGTCTTGGGTCCTGCGTCGGTTGCTGTCCCTTCTTTCATGATGTCAGGTTGTCAGGGGTATAAAACATGCAGCCGACACCATTACATCAGTTTTTCTTGCCCCAGATGTCAGGTGCCCCCCCCCCCCCCCAATGGGAAGCAATTAAATCTATAATACAAGGATATACCTCCAACAAAAAAAAGCAAATACACCAAAAAGCTTTTTGAGCATACTAAATTAGAGTATAGGTATAGCCAAAAGAAGAAAGGGGGTTGGAGGGAGGGTAACCAGGACTGCAACAGTGAATACACTCTAACATCTACATTTATGGTAAGTGTACACAACTGTACTATGTTCTTCGTGTTTCACTGTTGTAGTCATTATATTTGGGTAGATTCCCAAAGCTAAGGTTGGGAGGAGGAATTGAAACAGAGTTAGGACCAGCTAAAAGGCCCTGCAAGACTGCAGTGGCAAAACCAGCTCTGGATTTAGAGAAAATTGGCAAATGACAATGCTTGGTGAAAGTATGCACAAAACACCAGGTAGCAGCTTCTAGGATGTCCCTTGCAGGGACGCTCCTGAGAAAGGCTCTAGATGTAGATGCAGCCCTGGTTGAATGGGGTCTGATGCCCTGTGGGGTAGGGTTTTCCATGGTGCTTATAGCAGAAATGAATACAGTGGCCTATCCATTTTGAAATGGTTTTCTTAGAAATAGATTTCTCCTCTGTCCCTTTAGCAAATGCCATCAGCAGTTGTTCGGATTTCCTTTGAGGTTTATTCCTGTCCAAGTAGAATCTAAGTTGTCTGAACATCTAAGGAGTGCAGTATCTGTTCCCCTTTGTTCTGTGGGTTAGGAAAGAAGGTAGGCAAATGAATGGACTGATTAAGAGCCACACTGGATACCACCTTGGGCATGAAGGAGGGAATGGTTCTGAGGGACACCCTGTCCGCATGAAAGATGATGAAAGGCTCCACTGCCATAAGGGCCTGTAACTCAGATACCCTTCTTGCAGAAGTGATTGCTAAAAGGAAAGTTGTTTTCTAGGAAAGGAATTTTAAATCTGCAGTAGCAGCTGACTCGAAAGGAGAAAGAGTGAGTTTCTCCAAGACAAAGTTAAGGCCCCAGACTGGAGTTGGAGCTCTCCTCGGTGGCCTTAAATTGTTGGCCCCTCTGAGGAACTGCTTGAGCAGTGGGTGAGGGAAGAGGGGAGGCTCTGTGCTATAATGAGCTGAAATGGCTGAGGCATGAATTTTGATGGAGGAAAAGGACAAGCCCTTATGAAGCATCTCAGTCAAATACTGTGGATTTTGAGGTAAATTGTGCACTGCTGCACTAATCCCTTGAGGGGTGGAAAAGAAGAGATTAGGTAATTAGCCAAGCTGCTAGGTTCAGGGTTTGCAGCTGAGGGTGCAGAATCTGGTTCCCCTGCTGAGACAACAGGGAAGGAGTCTGAGTCAGGTGCCATGGGGCCAAGCGTGACACTGCACAGGAGGGGGTACCAGTGTTGGCGTTGCCAGTCTGGTGCAATTAAAATCCTCCTTCACTTGCCCGGTTTGATCTTTAGTAGTACCTTGGAGGGCAGAGGAGGAAAGGCATAAACTGATATTTTTCCAGCTGAAGGATAGAGTATCCACTTTCCAAGCTAGTTTGTGGAGAATCCTTGTGCAAAATTTGTCCAATTGATGGTTCTAGGGGAGGCAAACAGGTCTATATCTGGGCTCCCCCATTTGCTTGTCAACATGTTGAAAATACTTGGTTCCAGTTTCTACTCGTGTGGGTCCATGAGGTTTCTGCTTAGTCCATATGCCAGTGTATTTAGTATTCCTGGCAGGAAATGAGCTTGTAGATTCACTTGGTACCTCAAGGCTGTGTTACACAATGCCAATGGCTAGTCTGCAGAGGGGGTAAGAGTGTATACCCCCTGCTTGTTTATGTACCACATGATCGTGGTGTTGTCCATCTTTACCATTAGTTGTCCTGGAAGAATGTGGTCCTTGAAGGCTGTCAGAGCATTCTGTACAGCTAATATTTCCTTTTGATTTATGTGTAGGTGCATTTGACTTGGGTTCCATTTTCCATGAATGCATTTCCCTGCCAGGTGAGCCCCCCATGCATGGTCTGATGCATCTGTTAAGGTTTGGGTGGCAGGGGGTAGTGTGAATGGCAGTCCACTTTTGGTGGCAGGCGTCTGCCCACCAAAGGAACTCTAAGCGTAGACAAGGTATGATAGCAATCATAGCTTCTAGATCCTGTGACTGTTGACACCATAGGCTTTTGAGATACATATGCAGCCTTGCATATGGAATTAGAAGAATGCAGGAGGCCATGAACCCAAAGGCCTACAGTATTTGCCTTGCAGATAACTGGGCTTTTGTGGCCACTTTTTTGAAGTAAGTTGTCAAATGAGTGTTTCTCTAGCATGAGGAAAGCCATCTGGGAAGTTGTATTCAAGCTTGCTCCCAGGAATATAATTTGTTGACAGGGTACCAGGTGTGATTTCTTTTCATTTATGGTGTACCTCAGACAAGTCAGTACCCTTTGAACAAAGGCCAGATTACTCAAAAGAATGCCATGGCTTTCTGCCTGAATGAGACAATCATCCAGGTATGGATATACTTGAATATTTCTTTGCCGGCAGAATGCAATACCCTGGGCGCAGTAGATAAGCCAAAGGGCAGTGCAGAGAACTGATAGTGCATGTCGCCTGCTTTGAAGTGTAGGTATCTTCTGCAAGACTCCCTGATAGGGATGTGCAGGTATGCTTCTTTTAAGTCTAGTGTTGTCAACAATGCATCTTTGCCTAGCACAGGAAGCAGCTGGTGAAGAGTCAGCATCTTGAATTTTGGAATCACCAGAAAGATATTTAGAGTATGAAGGTCCTGGATAGGATGCCATGAATTGCCTTTTCTGGGTACCAGAAAAAGTCTCAAATAGAAACCTTGTCCCTTTTCCTCTTCTGGTACCAACTGAATAGCCCCCATGCTTAAGAGAGAGTACTTGATTTTGGGCCTCTGTCCACTGATTTGGGGGTAGATATGCCCACCCACTTGGTGTTGGTAAGGTGTGGAAGTGAAATCTCTATCCTTGGGACACTATATTTAAAACCCATTTGTCCTGGGTAATGAGTTCCCAGTTTTTGGCCTGCAGACCAATCTTTCCATCTAAAACAACATTCAGTTGGGAAGTGCTTGGAAGTTTTAAAAGCAAGTCATTGAGATCGTTTTCCATAGGGGGGAGTCTTATTACTCCCCCCTGATTTGGGTGAGGAAACCCCCCCCCCACACTGCTTAGTCTTGTGTGTCCCCTGGGACTGAAACCTGGGGTTTCTGCTGTGTCTGGGTTTGGCTTGAGAAGGCCTGGAAGGGTCTCGAAAGACCAATTCTTAGAGGGCCAATGCCTACTAAATCTAGGAGGCTGAACTTGTAAGAAATCTTTAACAGTTTGCATAGATTTAGCTTCATCTTCCATCTTTTTAAGAACTTCCTCAGCCTTGTTACCAAACAGACGGTCCTGATTTAAGGGAGCATCCAACAATTTAGCTTTAACATGATCAGGCAAAGATTGCTTTTTAAGCCAAGCATGCCTTCTGAGTACAAACCCAGTAACAGCAGCCCTGCAAGAGGCCTCTAAGGAATCAAATCCACATTGCAAAGCATGTTTTCCAACCTGTTCAGCAGAATGCATTAAATCCTGTAATTCTTTATTTTCCGCACAGTTAGGAATCAACATCATTTTCTGTTTAAGCAATCCAATAACATGTTGCTGATACTTTAACAATGAAACTGGCAGTTTAAAGCCCTAATGGCCAAGGTTGCAGAAGTGTAAACCTTCTTACCCCATCTATCCAGCACCCTGGAGTCTCTATCATAAGGAGTAGGATTTTTAGCAGTAGAAGCCTTAATGCCCTTGGGTCCCTGTGAAATAGTCTCTGAATCCGCTATAGGATTTTTAAAAAGGAACTTGTGGGACTCAGGGACCCTGTAATATCTGTTAGGTTTTCTGGGAGCAGGAGGCAAAGAATCAGGTGCCAAAACTAGATTTCGAAAAGCATCATCAACAATGTCTAGTACAGGAGGAATAGCTAAAGGCCTATGCAGAGGCAGGAGTAAGAAATCCCTAAGCCTTTTTTTTTGAATCAGAAAATTCCTGGCTTTCCCAGTGGAAATGCTCCCTTAGAGTATATGTAAGGTTTCACCAAAAGAAAAATCCTCAGGAGGGAAAGCAGAGGGAATAGAGTCCTCTGCATCAGAATCCTCATAACTATGGAAGGACAAATCCAGGTCATCAGAAGAATCAGAAAAAACAGAATCCTGATCAGAAGATTCATAAACAACTTCAGTCCTAGGCTTCTTAAGAGGAGGAGGTTGGCTTCCCCGGATTAGAGTTATAAGAACTTCAGACATTCTTATCATTTGTTTTTTAGGCAAAGAGGCCAGAGCATGTGGCCTGGGTGTCATTTTTTTTAGGAATGGTTAAAGATTTAGGCCTAAATGAAAAAGGAGGCATCGGTTTAATATGCAAGTCCATAGGCCTGAATACACCCTCAGAAGCCGGTGCCTGCACAGCGGCTCCAGATCCTACCAAGGTAGAGACATCCGCGGGTTCCATAGTTGGAGCATCTCGTGGCATACCAGACTCAGAATGGGTCTCAGTAGAGGCCTGCAAACCAGAAGTAGCAGGTATCAGAGGCTGTGAAAGCACCTCACTGAGTACCGGCAAACTGGCGACTAGCTTAGGAGAAGTGTTGTCTGCAGTTTTGGACCTCGGCGGCCTGTCTTTTTCTTTGCGTTTTTTCGAAATCCCGGTAGTCGGATGGCTAACAGATGACATTTTTGGATAATTAAATCGAGAATGGAAATATTTAGAGGAGAATGTTTAGGCAATGTATAGGGAATTCATTTTTAATTAAAGTAGTGCTATTTAAATTAATCCCGTTGAAAGGGGTTGGCAAGGTTACTAATTTAATGATTGTGTGAATTTATCAATTGAGCATAGTATAAAATGGAGTGAAGAATTTTGGGTTATTTATCTGATGAAGTTCACACTGTTTGAACAAAAGCACTCATGTAGTTTTAATGAAAGATTTTTCGACATTATATTGGACTGTGTTGGACTTTTACCTGCATTTCATTTCCTTTGGGCTGGCTTGTCGTTTTATCAGTTTGTGGTGATCGTTTTGTTGTGGACCTTAATGGTTTGGAGCTGCACCTGTACTAAGCTATCACTCGAGTATGGGTAAATTATGTATGCCCTTCATCCTGCAGTGTGCCACTTCCAACACTGGGGATGGACATTTTGTTACAATCAGCACAGTAGCACAAATACAGGGAAAATGAGAGGTAACTTGACAGTTACAGCTCCATGCCACAAACCTGAGATAGTACCAATGTCCTTTAAAAATGGTGACATAGAAGTACCTTTAAGGTGTAGTTTTAGTAGATTTTGAGCCTATAAGAGTGTTGATAAAGATATTGACTCTGCGGGCTCTAGCTGGAATCTTTAGAGACTTGTTTAGTCTTTGGAAATCTAATATGCCTCTCCAGGATCCATCCTTTATTGCTTTGAAGACAGGCTTGAGTAGAACTTTATTTCCTGCCCCCACAAGGCAGGTTCAGTGGTTCTCTGTCTTAACAGTTCTGTTAGGAGGGGGCCAATCCAGTGTTCATGGCATTTTAGAAAGTACAGTTGTGTACACTTACCATAAATGTAGATGTTCAAGTGTATTCACTGTTGCAGTCATTACATTTGGGTAATCTGCTGGCAGGTTGCCCTTAGTCGGCCTGAATAACAAAGTCTTGGGTCCTGCGTCAGTTGTTGTCTCCTCCTCCATGACGTCAGGTCGTCAAGGGCAAGAAAAAGTTTCAAACACGAACAAACTGTTAAAACTGGAAACAATGGAGCTGGCAGCAATGAATAAATCTTAACTGTTTTAATGTAAGCGCTTTCGGCTCGGACCTTTCCAAGCCTTCTTCAGACAAAACAGTAAACTTCATTAAACAATCATTTAAATACCCATATCAGTTAAGACATTAATTAATCTTTAAAGCAAAATGCTGAAAATGATGCCTACATTTAACTTGATCTCAGGCATATAAACAGTAAAACAAAAATCAGCTAAACTATAAATATAATCTACTCAGTATGCTTAGTGGGGTTACGTCATAAAAAATAAAAAATAATAAACATTATATTACTTGTAATATTTCCAATAAACTTTAAATTTAAAAATACTACATTAAAAACTTTTAATAATATGTATATAAAAAAATAAAAGAATCATCTATTCAAAGACAGTAAATTTAGTACACATTTAATAGAAAGTGCCTCATTTAAACCTGGAAACACTTGGGCATTGGTAAGAATTTGCCATTTGAGCTCGTCCAGCTCTAACTTTAACTGCCAAGGGCCACCTCTAATATCACATGTTCTTTTTTGCAAGATTATGAATTTAAAAAAATGTGTTGAATTGAATGCAATATGCTTAGCTAGAGCATTGTTCAAATCTTTGTTATTAATAGCGTAACAATGCTCATATATTCTTTGCTTAAATTTACGCTCCGTTTTACCTATATAAAACGCATCGCAGGTTTGGCATATAGCTGCATAGGTTACTGCCTTGGTCTCACAATTAAATCTAGAATTAAGATGGTAAGTGAAACCATTGATTACACAACTGTTAGCCACTAAAATGTTTTTGCACCGAGGGCAACAACCACATTTATACATTCCTTTTATTCGAGAGTGTGTATAACAAATGTCATTCTTTTTTTCTAATATATTTTTAAGGTTCAAACCACGTTTATAAGTTAGTTTGGGTTTGTTCCCTAAAACTTTAAAAAGTGCTTCATTACTATTAATGATAGCCCAATTTTTGTATAGTATATTCCTTATCAAGTCAAAATCTGTAGAGAACGTGTGCAAAAAACTAATATGATATGACTCTTTAGTTGAGTCAGCAGAAAAATTAATGTTAGAATCAAGATTAAAGTTAATGTCTGCTGGAACTTGATTCAAATTATGTTCCAACTCTTTACGAGAACTTAATAATGGAAGAAAGAAACCACTGGCTCTTTTATGTTGCATTTCAAATCTCAAAGATGTTATAATATGATTAGGGAAGCCCCTATTCAAAAACATTTTTTCTAATAAGTTACATTCTTGCTCGAAATCTATATCATCAGAGATCATTCTTGCTGCTCTCACTATCTGGCCTTTAATTACGGCTCGTTTTTGATGGTGAGGATGGCAGCTAGTGTAATGTAAAAAAATGTTAGAATAAGTGGGCTTCCTATAAATTTTACTTTTAAAACGGTGGTTAAGTTTATCTTTCTCTAGCCATATGTCAAGAAAACTTATGGAATCAGTGCCGGTGACATAAGTGAAGTCCAAAAATGAAGTTGTCCTATATATATCGTTAATAAAATCAGGAATTTCACTATGATCACCCACCCATAAACAAAACATGTCGTCTTGGTACCTAGTGTACCAATAGACATTTTGCTGAAATAATGGGTCAAGAAAAAGGAATGAATGCTCCCACAAGGCCATGACCGTGTTAGCAAAGCTCCCGCCACATGGGGAGCCCATAGCTACACCTGACTTCTGCAGATAATAGTTGTTATTAAAAGTCATATAGTTGTTGGTTAAAACGATGTCTAATAAAGTGGTGACTAAATAAATGGTGTTATGGTCTGCTTTTTTCCTCACCAAAAACTCAGAAACCCATTCGATACCCAAGTCTTGGGGGATGACCGTATATAAGTCCTTGACATCTATTGTCAAAAAGAGACAATGAGGTTTATGCTCTAACTTGTTGATACTCTGCAGAAAAAACCACGAGTCTCTACAGATTTGTGTTTCCGTATCGAGGAATGGTTTGAGTATACTATCAATGTATATGGCACACCCATAAGTGATAGAACCTCTTCCATCAACAATTATTCTAAATGGGGGTGCTTGTAAAGATTTATGAATTTTTGGTATGCCGAAAATTGCAGGAATTGTTGGGGCCAGCATCAAGAAATAGTTATACAAATCAATATTAATAGATGCTTCTAAAAATAAATCCTCAATAACTTGTCTAATTCTTCTATATGCCCCATTAACCTCATTAAGTGAAACCTGACAATTAAGAGTCAGTACAAAGGTGGGTCACAATATTTTCAGTGTATACTGCCTGGTCCATAAGTACCAGGCCCCCACCCTTGTCAGGTTTCATAATCCTAATGTTGCAATTCCTTAATAAAGTAATAAGGTCTCATTCATCATTATTTAAATTATTAATACTAGTTTTTTTACACGGGGCGTTTTTAATGGCTCTCAAGTCAAATTCACACATTCTCTCAAAAGCTGTTAAATCAGGATGCAAAGAAGGATTAAAAACACTAGCTATCTTGATGGAATTTTTACTAGGTGTATTATTGCCCAATAATACATTCAAGTTTAATTTGCGGACAAACAACTTCAAATCTATAATAGTGTCCGCAATATTCATACTATTTGAAGGAACAAATGTAAGCCCTTTTGATAAGAAATCAACCATATCTTCATCCACATCGACACTGGTGTAATTAAATATTTTAAAGTCCCCTTTAGATGAAGCAATAATTTGTAGATTTGGAATATTGTCAAATTCACTATTAGTTATCTCCTGCGTTGCCTCTTGGTGTTCCTCGATGGTTTCCAATTGTTGTTCAGGTCGTCAAGGGTATAAAACACGCAGCAGACTCCATTTTATTCAGTTTTTCTTGCCCTAGATGTCAGGTGCCCCCGCAAATGGGGAGCAAAAAAAAAAAAAAAAAAAAATATATACATATATATATATATATATATATATATATACATATATATACACATATATATACATATATACACATATATATATATATATATATATATATATATATATATAAACAGTAAACATATAAATCATATAAATGCACTTTTAGAAACAAACTTTACCTTCATCTAAAAGCAAACACACCACAAAGGCTTTAGTGTATTGTGAAGGAAAGAAGAGGTATAGAAAGTGGGATGGCGGGTGGGTAACCCGGACTGCAACAGTGAATACACTCGAACATCTACATTTATGGTAAGTGTACACAACTGTACTAGGTTCTTCATGTTTCACTGTTGCAGTCATTATATTTGGGTAGAATCCCAAAGCTATGGATGGGAGGATGGAACTAAACAGCATTAGGAGCGGCTATAAGGCCCTGCAGAACTAAAGTGGCAAAGCCTGCCCTAGATTTGGAGAAGAGAGGCAAATAATGCTTTGTGAAGGTATGAACAGAGCTCCAAGTAGCAGCTTCTAGAATGTCTTTGGTTGGAACCCCTGTGAGAAAAGCTGCTGAACTAGAGGCAGCCCTGGTGGAATGTGATCTGATCCCCTTGGGCAGAGGTTTACCATGGTGCAAGTAGCAGAAACAATTGCAGTGGCTTATCCACTTAAAAATAGTCTGCTTGGATATAGCCTTCCCCTCTGACCCTGCAGCAAATGCTACCAGTAGTTGCTCAGACTTTCTTAGAGATTTGGTCCTAAGTAGAATCTTAGCGGTCTGTGTACGTCCAATGAATGCAGAATCCGCTCCCCCTTGTTCTGCATATTTGGGTAAAATGTTGGCAGGTGAATGGTCTGGTTAAGAGCCACACTGGATACCACCTTAGGCATAAAAGAAGGATTGGTCCTGAGGGACACCCTGTTCGGGTAAAATATAATAAAAGGCTCCACTGCCATGAGAGCCTGTAGTTCTGAAACCCTTCTTGCGGAAGTGACTGCCTAGAGAAAATCTGTTTTCAAAGATAGAAATTTTATATCCGCAGTAGCTGCTGGTTCAAAAGGAGGCAGGGTGAGTTTTTCCAGCACAAAATTGAGGTCCCATGCAGGAGTTGGTGATCTTCTGGGAGGCCTTAAATTTTTGGCCCCTCTAAGATACTGTTTAAACAGAGGATGAGAAAAGAGGGGAGGCTCTGTGTTGTAATGAGCCAAGATGGCAGAGGCATGGATTTTTACTAAAGAAAAAGATAGGCCCTGTCAAGCATCTCAGTCAAATATTGTAAAATCTGAGGAATATTGGGCTTTGCTGCGTCTGTTCCTTGTGCTTGGTTCCAAGCACAGAATCTCTTCCAATTATCAGCATAAGATTTTCTAGTACTAGGCCTTCTGGCTTCCAAAATGACATCCATCACAGATTTACTGAGAGGTGTTTGAATAATTAATTGATCAGCCATGCTGCAAGATTCAGAGTTTGGAGCAGAGTGTGCAGAATTTGATTGTTCTGCTGAGACAGTAAATGAGGTATTTGAGGCAAGTACCATGGAGGAAGTTGAGACATATTCCTTAGAAGTGGGTACCAGTGCTGGTAAGACCAGTCCGGAGCAATTAGGATCATTTTTGTTTTTTCCTGTCTGACTTTTAGTAAGACCTTGGAGAGTAGAGGCAGAGGGGGGAAAGGCATAGACTGATAGGTTTTTCCAGCTGAAGGATAGAGCATCCACTTTCCATGTTTTTTTTGGGATGAGTTCTTTTGCAGAATTTGTCCAACTGAAATTTTTGGGGAGAGGCAAATAGATCTATGTCTGGGCTCCCCCATTTCTGTGTTAACATGCTGAAGATTTGTGGATCCAGTTTACATTCATGCGGGTCCATAAGATTTCTGCTTAGGTCATCTGTCAGAGTATTTTGTTTTCCTGGCAGGAATTGAGCTTGAAGATGTATTTGGCAAGTCAAGGCTGTGTTCCACAAAGCCATGGCTAGTCTGCAAAGGGTGTAGGAATGTGTACCCCCCTGCTTGTTTATGTTCCACATAACTGTGGTGTTGTCAGTCTTTATCAGTAGTTGTCCTGGATGAAGTAAGTCCTTGAAGGCTGTCAGAGCATTCTGAACAGCTAGCATCTCTTTCTGGTTGATATGCAGATGCATTTGGTTTGGGCTCCATTTGCCCTAAATGCATCTCCCCACCAGGTGAGCCCCCCCAAATATAGTCTGATGCATCTGTAGTTAGGGGTTTGGGTGGCAGGGGGTAGAGTGAATGACAGCCCCTTGTTTTGATGACACGACTCTGCCCACCAAAGAAACTCCTGTTGTAGGCAGGGAATGAGAGGAATCATTGTTTCCAGACTGCGACAATGTTGACTCCATAAACTTTTTAGGTACCATTGAAGTTTCCTCATATGCAGTCTCGCATATGGAATTAGTAGAATGCAGGATGCCATGAACCCCAAAGCCTGCAGAATTTGTCTTGCAGATAACTGGGTTTTTGTTGCCATATTTTGAAGTATGTTGTCAGTTGCCTTTGTCTGGCGTAAGGTAAGCCATCTGGGAAGTTGTATTCAAGCTTGTACCCAGGAATGTAATTATTTGAGAGGGTATCAATTGTGATTTCTTTCCGTTTATGGTGTAGCCTAGGCATGCTAGAAGCCTTTTTACAAACACCAGATGTTGAAGAGTGTCTCTGTCCTCTGCTTGAATGAGACAGTCGTCCAGATAAGGATACATTTGTATGCTTCTTTGTCTGCAGAATGCAGTTACTGGTGCCAGGCACTTTGTAAAGACCCTGGGCGCAGTAGATAAGCCAAAGGGCAGTGCAGAGAATTGGTAATGCAAAAAAACCTGCCTTGAAGCGGAGGTATCTTCTGCAAGATTCCCTTATTGGGATATGCAGGTATGCCTCAAGTCTAGAGTTACTAACCAAGCGTTCCTGCCCAGCATAGGCAGTAGCTGTTGTAAAGTCAGCATTTTGAATTCTGGAATGTCCAGGAACATGTTCAAAATCAATAAGTCTAGTATTGGACGCCATGAATTGTCTTTTCTGGGTACCAGGAAAAGTCTTGAATTAAAACCTTGTCCTTTTTCCTTTTCTGGTACTGGTTGATTAGTCCCATATCCATGAGGGACATGACTTGTTTCTGGGCCTCTGCCCACTGGTTTTGTGGCAGATCTGGCCATCGGTTTGGAATTGGCAAAGTATGGAAATGAAATATGTACCCCTGGGATACTATGTTTAATACCCACTTGTCCTGGGTAATTAACTGCCAATTTTGAGCATGAAGTGCTAGTCCCCCCCCCCCCCCCCAAGGGGGGCTGCAAAAAGATAAGCGCTTGGTGATTGTAGAGGAAAGTCACTGAGACTGCTTACTGTAGGGTTGTGCTTTGTTTCCTCCAGTTTTGGAGGTGGAGGCACCCCATTGCTCTGACCTGTAAGAACCCTGTAATTGGTATCTGGAGCCTTTTGAGCACCTGGATTTGCCTTGAGTGGCTCTGTTGGATACAGGAAAGGACCAATTTTTAGTAGGCCAGTGTCTACTGAACCTGGGTGGCTGCACTTGCAAGAAATCTTTTACAGTTTGCATAGATTTAGCTTTGTCTTCCATTTTCTTTAAAACCTCTTCTGCCTTATTACCAGAGTATCATGCCGCAAAGTGGCATCCAACAATTTAGCTTTAACATGATCAGGCAGATTTTGCTCCTTGAGCCACGTATGCCTTCTAATCACAGATCCAGTAACGGTGGCCCTACAAGAGGCCTCCAAGAAATCAAAACCCCATTGCAAAGTATGCTTTCCAACCTGTTCTGCTGAATGCAATAATTCCTGTAACTCTATTTTCCACACAATCAGAAATTAACATCATTTTCTGTTTCAGTAAGCCCATAACATGCTATTGATATTTAAACATATGAAACTGGCAGTTTAAGGCCCTGATTGCCAAGGTTAAAGACATATAAACCTTCTTTCCCCATATATCCAGCGCCCTGGAATCTCTGTTGGAGGAGGTAGGATTTTTGGCTGTAGAGGCCTTTACACCCTTGGGATCCTGAGAAATAGTCTCAGGATCAGCAGCAGGATTTTTTGAATAGAAATTTGTGTGAGTCAGGAACCCTGTAATATCTGAGTGGCTTACTTGGAGCTGGAGGCAGGGAATCAGGAGCCATGCTGGATTCCGAAAACACATCAACAATGTGTAATACAGGAGGTATTGCCAAAGGCCTATGCTGAGGATGAAGGAAATCCCTAAGCCTCTTTTTTGATTCAGAGAAGTCCTGACTCTCCCAGTGAAAATGTTCCCTTAAAGTATGCAAAGTCTCTCCAAAAGAGTAATTTTCAGGAGGCGATGCAGATGGGATGGATTCCTCTGCATCAGAATCCTCACAGGGTGGAATAGAAAAAAATTCCTGATCAGAAGAGGAATCAGAAGAAATGGAAACCCTGATCTGAAGATTCATAATCAGTGCCTTGCCTAGGCCTCTTAGCAGGGGGGTTGGGAACCCCTGATTAAGGTAATTAAATCCTCAGCCATTTTGATCATCTGCTTTTTAGGCATAGGGGCCTGAGCACGTGGCTCATGTGTCAGTTTTTTAGACATAGATGTTTTTGACCTTAATATAAAAATGTTGAGGCCTGAAAACTCCCTCAGAAGCCAGTGCCTGCTCAGCGGCTCTGTACCCATCCAAGGGAAAGACATCCGCGGGTCCAATACTCAGAATCTTACGGCATACCGGACTCCAAATGGGTCTTGGTAGAGGCCTGCGACTCAAAAGTAGTGGGTATCAGGGGCTGCGAAAGCGCCTCACTGAGTACCGGCAAACCAGCAACTGGCTTAGGAGAAGCTTCATCGGTTTTGGTCCTCGACGGTCTGTCTCGTCTTTTTTTTTTTTTTTTTTTTTTTTTTGCGTTTTTTGTGAACTCCGGTAGTCTGATTGCTAACCAATGACATTTCAGGATGATTAAATCTTGAACCAAAATATTTAGCAGCAAAAATATACCAACGCTTAATAGTGCGTTGGTTAAATCTAGCACAAAACCGACAGCAAGGCACATTGTGATCTGGGCCTAGGCAAGGAATACAGTAGAAATGAAAATCCTTATGAGGTATTTGCTTCCCACAAGTAATGCAATTAATAACTTTTACTGACATCGGTAAGGGGCAAGAAAAAGTTTCTCCAATGGGGTACTTAACTTTAGTTTGAAGACTTCAGTTCTGAAACTCTAATGCGAAAATTTCAGGAGTTGGCCGACCGGCACTTGCGAACTGCTTCTGCTTCGGGCACCGCACGGCAAGAAAGACTGGATAAAATGGCGTCGGCTGCATGTTTTATATCCCTGACGACCTGACGTCATGGAAGAGGAGACAGCAACCGATGCAGGACCCAAGACTTTGTTATTCAGGCCGACTGAGGGCAACCTGCCAGCAGATTACCCAAATGTAATGACTGCAACAGTGAAACACGAAGAACATCTGATGGTAGCTGTTTTAGTTGTGGTCTGACCAAAAACTGAAGCTGGTATTTTTATACTAAAACACATCGGAGCACTGCGCCCTATAAAAGTGGTCAATAATCTTTTTGGGAGGGCGGTGCTGGGAGTATGTATCCAGGGAATTTTGCTTTAAATGCATCCAACCGAGTTTGATGGACTGGAGGAACAGTCACTGGCTTAGGAAGCCACAATCTCCCGAAGGTAAAGGCACCTGGAAAAGTTTCCTCATGACAGCAAAAGCATCCCAAAAAGAAAATTCCTCTAGGGATTCCTCTCACAGGAGAGGAAAAAGGAGGACACCTGTGACTTGTCCACGTCCTCTTACTCCCCTTAGTCAGAAGAGACCACGTTTCTTACAGAGATTTCCATCTTCTTTTGGATTTAGTGACCGATACAAATGACTGTTCCAAATCAGGATGCAAGCTATGCAAGACCTGAAGGAATCATTGAGACAATTCAGCCTTGTGCACCAATGGGGAGCTGGCTGAGGCTAGGGGCAACTGATCTGCCAAAAGTCAGCTGTTTAGGCTTGGGTAAGGCTCAGCCTTAGGACAGACAGCTACTGAGATTTTTGAACCTCTAGAATGCCCCCGTGTTCAATTGTGAACCTGAACAATGCCCCTTTGTTCCACTATGAACCTAAAGAGTGCCCCCGTGTCCCACTGTGAACCCAAAGAATGCCCCCGTGGTCCATTGTGAACCTGAACAATGCGCCCGTGTTCCATTTTTATGAGCATTGAACCTAAGCAACAACATGATCTGGGGTGGGCACTTGGCTGATGGCCAGTATGAAATGATTAGTCTCGAGGGCAGTGTGTGTGGGGGGGGGGGCCTCCTGAGAAGAATCAACGAAGGCACTTGCTGTGACAAAGGTCAGCGTCAGGGCTTAGTTTCTCTGTGAAGAATAGCCTATTGCCTTTTGTTAATAGTCTTGAGATGAATGTTGTAGGAAGATGGCAGTTAGCAAACTGCTCTACACTTGGGTATTAGACATACTGGTGGGGTGGTGATCTTTATTTGGAACTCGATACCCAGAGGCAAGCGCGTTTCTTTTTTCTGAAGCAGAATGAACCAATGACTCTAAATGTAATTTTCCTCCCTAGAGTTACAATGGCACAAATGTTAAAAAAACAAATCACAATCCAACTATGTGAGAAGATTAGCAAAAAAGTTGCTCCAGGGGTATAACTTGCCTGATCCAGTTCTTTTAGCCATATAACCAGACCAATGCCAGACTGCAACACAGTCTACTTATGTGACCATCAATGCATCAGGAGACAACTAACGATGGGTCAGGTGGATACCACCTGTGAACTAGTTATATGAAGCTGTACAACGTAAGGTGACATCAGCCAAAGTGCGGGGGAGTGATACTTCGCTCAGACACAGGTACAGTGGCGGACTCTGCCTGCAGCAGAGGTCTCGTGTTAAATCTGCAAGTGCCCCGCAAAAATACATCCCTCTTCTACTGCTACAATTTTAAATACTACCTCAGCTAGTAGTCAGCATAAACAATCATGCTTTTATTTTTCTCGACAAATAGAAATATGCCCCGGAAAACAGTCTTGAACATTAAATAAACTTAGAGTATCAGACCAGTAGACTAACAAGTCTGTTGATGTCTCAAGTGCATATTAAGTACAGACAAAACTGAGT
The DNA here is from genome assembly GCF_019279795.1 of Protopterus annectens. NCBI lineage: Eukaryota > Metazoa > Chordata > Ceratodontiformes > Protopteridae > Protopterus > Protopterus annectens. Next base: position 1,491,629,746 of record NC_056745.1, on the reverse strand, counting down.
TTTTAGGGCATAAAAACAAAGCAGATTACAGTACAATCTCACGAAAGATGCAAAATATATAAACTCAACATATCCTATTGGAAATCTAGACCATCCTTCACAGAAGTGACAAAAGAGGAAACAATTGTGTTCTTCACTGCTGTACTCTCTCTCTGGAGTGTTCCAACTGCCATATAAACTTGATCATGTGACCATAGCCGGCTCCAGCACTAGGCGACCAGGACAGTCTCCTCGGGCCCACTAGCCAGGCGGACCAAAAAATGCAAAAACAACCAGTCAGTCAGCAATTACAGAAACACGAAAGTCCGCTATAATATTACAGTTTCCAAGTCAAAGGTGAGTACTTTCATCTTACAGACACCATCATCAGAAACTAGTATATTAAAGCAGACTTTAGTGTTTCTGTAGTTGCTGACTGGCTGGTTGTTTTTGCATAAATGCAAAAAATAATATTAAGGTATTTAAAGCCACTGATTGATGCAAGACAAAAGTTTTTTTTTTCATTGTACATAAATGACTTCTACCACAAGTCCAATATTAAACTGGAGTATGTGGGAGCCACTGTCTCCCCCATTCAGGTGCCTCATTCGGTGGTTCACTTTGCACATATTAGAAATACTTCTTTTTAAACTGAAAACAAGCAATGAACAGTCAGTAATGTCTTAAGTCAGCACAATACAAATAATTTTTTTAAAGGTAAAATTCAATGGAGTGCATTCTGACATACTGGAGGATGTAAGCATACATCCACACTCACAATATGTCCTCCTCAACCTGTACTTCTTAAAGAATGGTTAGAATTTCTGTGATTATGTTTAGTAGTAGCATATAGTTCAGATATCAAAGGATGCAAGAAGTTATTCAAAATCTCATACTTGTAGAGAAACGTTTAGCAGAAATACACCTGCATTGTAGGTAGGAATATACACCAATAGGAGGACAGACTAAAGTACACAAAAATTCCTGGCCTTTTTGGGAAAATAAACCCATCCTACCTCTGTTTAACCAAACCGAAGAGAGTTGTTTCTTATGTAAACAAATTATCCCTACTTGCTGGTCCATAATAAAATTATATTTAACAGCCCACATTCTGCAACACAAACTCACCTCCCACCTTTCTGCATGATTTACAGTGAAATGTGCTCTAGCAATTCTGTGCAGCTTCCTTTTCTGCTGCAAGTATAGAGAATTTAGCAGTGTGTACAGCCTTTACAACTTCCCAAGTTTTGCTAGAAACCTCCTCAAAGCCAAGAAAGTCTGGTAGTGGTATGCACTAAAGAAATAGGTCTGTAACTTGGTGTGCAACACAGTCTCATCTACACAAGACTGTTACAGGGTGATGTGATCTCATGTAACATTAAAACATAACTTCTTAGCATTCAAACACAATAAGAAATCATTCAGAAAATGCATACAGATGACAGGCAAGCAATGTGAAAAGTACAGTTGTGTACACTTACCGTAAATGTAGATGTAGGAGTGCATTCACTGTTGCAGTCATCACACTTGGGTTATCCTGCCAGGGGTAGCCCTCAGTCTGCCAGAATACCAGAGGCTTAGTATTTCTTTGTAGGTTACTGTCACTTCAGTACTGACGTCAGGTCATCAGGGGTATAAAAACAGGCAGGTAAACTCCATTGCATCAGTTTTTCTTGCCCCAAATGTCAGGAACCCCCAAATAGGGAGCTAAGTTATGGTGGAAAAACACCACCAGTAAAAAGTAAATACCAATATCCCCGTAAGGGGTAAGGATAAGAGAGAAAGAGAGAGACAAGGGGGCTGAAGGGTGGGAAACCAGGGCTGCAACAGTGAATACACTCGAACATCTACATTTATGGTAAGTGTACACAACTGCACTATGTTCTTCGTGTTTCACTGCTGCAGTCATCACACTTGGATTGATTCCCAAAGCTGAAGAAAGGGTGGAGGCAGTCAAGAAGAGTTGGGGCTGGCTAGTACACCCTGCAGGACTGCTGTTGCAAAGCCCGCCCTGGATTTGGAAAAGATAGGCAGGTGGTAATGCTTGGTGAAGGTGTGAAGGTAGCAGCTTTCAGAATGTCCCTGGTAGGGACTCCCCTGAGGAATTCTGTAGAGGTTGAAGTTGCCCTAGTGGAATACATTCTGACCCCCAGAGGGGGTGGTTTGTAGCAGAGATGGATACAGTGTGCTATCCATTTGGAAATGGTTTGTTTTGATAGGCCTTGCTCTTTGCCCCTGGTGCAAAGCTGACTAGCAACTGGTCGGATTTCCTAAAGGGCTTAGTTCTATTAAGGTAGAAACTGATCTGTCTGTGCACACCTAAAGAGTGCAGGATCCTTTCCCCCTTATTTTGAGGATTAGGGAAAAAGGTGGGCAAATGGACAGATTGGTTGAGAGCCACACTGGATACCACTTTAAGCATGAAAGTTGGGCTAGTCCTGAAGGAGACCCTGTCTGCATGAAAAATAATGACGGGTTCCACAGCCATAAGTGCTGGTAGCTCACTCTTCTAGCTGAAGTGATGACCAAAAGCAAGGCTCTTTTCCAAGAGAGGAATTTAAACTCTGCTGACACTGCAGGCTCAAAGGGGGGTAGAGTGAGCTTTTCCAACACAAAATTAAGATCCCAAGCAGGGATGGGGGCTCTTCTTGGTGGCCTTAAGTTGTTAGCCCCTCTTAGGAACGGCTTGATGAGAGGGTACGAGAAAAGAGGTGGCTCAGTGCTGTAATGAGCAGAGATGGCAGAGGCAGGGATCTTAATGGAAGAGAAGGACATGCCTCTCTGGAGTAGGTCTGCTAGGTAATCCAGGATGAGAGGCAAGGAGGGCTGTGCTGTATCCACTCCTTTAGTGTGAATCCAGGAACAATTTCCTTTTCCACTTGTCAGCATAGGATTTCCTTGTACTGGGTCATCTGGCTTCACGTATGACATCCAGTACCGGCTGGCCACTGGAGGAGAAGTCAAGGGATAAGCCAGGCTGGAAGGTTCAGGGTCTGCAACTGTGGATGCAAAAACTGTCCCTTCTGCTGAGTCAGGAGAGTAGGGATTTGGGGTAGGTGCCATGGAGGCAATGGTGACGGACTGCGCAGTAGGGGGTACCAGTGTTGGCGTGGCCAGTCTGGGTCAATCAGGATTGCCCTTGGTCTTTCCTCCCTTATTTTGAGTAATACTCTTGCAAGAAGAGGTAGAGGGGGAAATGCATAGAGTGAACGGTTTGCCCACTGGAAGGATAAGGCATCCACTTTCCAGGCCTTGCTGTAAGGTACCCTGGTGCAGAATTTGCTGAGCTGGTGATTGCATGGGGAGGCAAATAGGTCCACCTTCAGAGTACCCCATTTCTGGGTCACAAGGCTGAAGGTGTTGTGGTTTAATTCTCGTGTGGGTCTAGGAGATTTCTGCTTAAGTTGTCTGCCAGACAGTCTTGATTACCTGGCAGGAATTGAGCTTGCAGGTGAATATGCATGGCTAAGGCCGTGTTCCACAGGTTCATGGCTAGCCTGCAGAGTGGGTTCCCCCCCTGCTTATGTATCACATCACTGTGGTGTTGTCTGTTTTGATTAGTAAGGGCCCTGGCGAGAGTAGCGGTCTGAAAGCTGTCACAGCATGCTGAACAGCTAACATCTCTTTTTTGTTGATGTGCAGATTAATTTGATTTGGGGTCCAGTGGCCTTGAATGTACCTGCCATCCAGGTGTGCACCCCAAGCATAATCTGATGCGCCCATGGTTAGGGTCTGGGCAGCATGGGGTTGTGAAAAGGGAAGTCCCTTGTTGTGGTTGCATGCTGCTGTCCACCAAAGGAACTCTTTCCTTAGACAAGGTATTATAGGTATGATCATTTCCAGGTCCTGAGAATGTTGGCATCAAAGGCTTTTTAAAGTACTATTGAAGTTTCCTCATATGCAGTCTGGCATATGGAATTAGTAGAATGCAGGAGGCCATGAACCCTAGAGCCTGCAGGATTTTCCTTGCAGATAGCTGGGTTCTGGTGGCCATTTGAGCTAAGTAGCCTTTTAGGCTTGTTTTTCTGGAGTAAGGAATGCCATCTGGGATGCTGTGTCCAAGCTTGTTCCCAGGAATACAATTTATTGACTGGGGACTAGTTTGGATTTATTTTCATTGATAGTGTACCCCAGGGAGGTTAGAAGGTCCTTTACAAATGTCAGGTGCTGCAACAACTTTTCCTGTTTGCCTGAATTAGGTAATCATCAATGTATGGGTAAATTTAAATATTTGTCTGTCTGCAATAGGCAATGGCTGGAGCCAAGCATTTTTTGAAAACTCTGGGAGCAGTGAATAAGCCAAAGGGAAGTGCAGAGAACTGATAATGCATAGATCCTGCCCTGAAACGTATATATTTCCTGCAGGAGTCCCTTAATGGGATGGGCAGATAGGCCTCCTTTAAGTCTAGGGTGGCTAACCGTCTTTGGACAGCATAGGAGAAGTTGTTGTAGGGTGAGCATTTTGAATTTTGGTACCACCCGGAAGGTGCTTAGAATGGATAGACCTAAGATTGGGTACCAGATGCCCTCTTTTCTGAGTACCAGGAAATGTCTGGAATAAAAACCTTGGTCTATCTGTTCTGCAGGTAGAGGCTGAAATGACCTTATGGAGAGCAGGGACTGCACTTGGTTTTGTGCCTCTGCCCACTGGTTTGGAGAAAGGTCTGGGAACCCGTTTGGGGTTGGCAGCATGTGGAAATAAAATTTGTACCCCTGGGATACTATGTTGAGGACCCATCGATCATTGGTGATGGAGGTCCAGTTTTTTTCATGTTGGGCAAGTTTTCTTCCTAGGGGCACGAGCAATTGTGCAGAGGTGAGGGGTGGAGTTGAAAAGTCATTGTGAATTCTTTCTGTAAGAGGGTGGCTTAGCACTCCCTGCTTTAGAAGTGGAGGTACTCCATTGCTTAGATCTCTGCATACAATGAGACTGTAATCTGGGGGGGGGGGGTCTGTTTCACCTGGGTCTAATTTGAGATGTTTTGAGGGTGCTGGAAAGGACCAATGTGTTTTGAGGAGCAATGCCTACTGAATCTTGGAGGCTGCACTTGCAAAAAATCTTTGACTGTCTGCACAGACTTCGCCTTTTCTTCCATCTTTTTTAAAACCTCTTCTGCTTTGGTGCCAAACAGATTGTCCTTGTTCAGAGGAGCATCCAATAATTTTGATTCGATATGGTCTGCTCCTTAAGCCAGGCATGCCTTCCAAGTGCAGAACTTGTGACTTCTGCCCTGCAAGATGCTTCTAGGGTGTCAAACCCACATTGCAGGGTATGCTTGCTGGCTTGGCTTTGCAGAATGCACAAGCTCCTGTAATTCTTTATTTTCTGCACAGTCAGGAAAGGTAGATAATTTTTTATTAACAAGTTCTTTCATCATGTGGAACTGACAATTTAATGCTCTAATGCCAAGAGTTGCAGACGTGTATACTTTTTTACCCCCTTCTGTCCAAAGCTCAGAAATCCCTGTCCGAGGGGGTGGGATTCTTAGCTGTAATTGCTTTTATTCATTTAGGTCCTTGGGAGATGACATCTGGGTCAGCAGTAGGATTTTTAAAGAGAAATTTGTGAGTCAGGGACTCTGTAGTAACTGTCAGGTTTCCTTGAAGCAGGGGGTAAGGTATCAGGAGTTAAAATGGATTCCATAAAGACATCATCCACAACATTCAGTAAATACAGTTGTATACACTTACCATAAATGTAGATGTTAGAGTGTATTCACTGTTGCAGTCATCCCATTTGCGTTATCTGCTTGCAGTAGCCCTCAGTCGACCTGATATCAAAGTCTTGGGTCCTGCGTCAGTTGCTGTCTCACCTTATGTGACGTCAGGTAGTCAGGGGTATAAAGCATGCAGCCGACGCCATTACATCAGTGTTTCTTGCCGTGCGGTGCCTGAAGCAGAAGCAGTTCGCAAGTGCCGGTCGTCAGACTCCTGAAATTTTCGTTTTCGAGTTTCATAACTGAAGTCTTCAACTAAAGCTAAGTACCCCGTTGGGGAAACTTTTTCTTGCTCTAAACCGATGTCAGTAAAAGTCAATAATTGTATTTCTTGTGGAAAGCAAATACTTCATAAAGATTTTAATTTGTACTGTATTCCTTGCCTAGGCCCTGACCACGATGTACCTCGCTGTCAGTTTTGTGCCTTATTTAAACCACAAACTATTCGTAGTCGGTACATTTTTGCTTCTAAATATTTTGGTACTCGGTTCAATTATCCAGCTAGGCCTTCGGTAAGCCACCAGGCTACCGACATTCTGAAAAAATGCAAAGACAGAGACAGGCCGCCTATGTCCAATGCTGCAAACAATGCTTCTCCTAAGCTAGTCGTCAGTTCACCGGTACTCAGTGAGGTGCTTTCACAGCCTCTGATACCCACTACTTCAGATTCACAGGCCTCTACTGAGACCCATTCAGAGTCCAGTTCATACTTGGCTATCTGCCCTAGGGCATTTATAAGCCTAGCCAGAGTGTGTTTGGCTTTCGCCACCCATTTTAAATTAATTTTGCTATGCCCTTTTTCAAGGTTAGTATACTGTGCCTCTGCCTAACAGTGACACAGAAGTGATACCCGGGGTAAACCTACAATCTCCCATCCACTCATCAAGATTCCTCTTTAATAGAGTCAGTGAGGAACTCTGCCTAACCTGGACTGGGATTTTATTCCAGAGTGAAGGGAGCCTCTGGGTTATGAATCTGTCCCTCCAGCATGCCCTATTTATTTCAGTGCTGAGGTTCAAGTCTCTCGAGCGCGTAGCTCGATGGGATATGGATTTTCTGAGGTGCAGCATGTCCATTAATTCCGGGTTGGACATGGATTTATACATCAGGCACAGATCGCCTCTGAGCAGGTGGGTATGCCACTGAGTAGAGCTGGAGTTTCTTTAACCGGGCAGCATATGGCATCTGTTTGAGCCCTTTGATCCTCTTGGTGAGGTACTTTTGGGGTCTTTCCAGTTGCTGCAGGTGTTTGGTAAGGTACATCCCAAAAGGGGCATTGTACTCAATTATGGGCCTGATGAGGGATGAGTGAAGAGGCACGATGACCTCCCCTGATCTATATGTGAAACCCTTCATGATTAGGTGGGCTATATAAAATGTTTTTCTTACCACTTTGGCCACGTGGTTGTCAAATGAGAGATTGCTATCAACTTGGGTCCCCAGGTCCCTAATTACTTCTTCTGTACTTAATGGATTACCACCTATATGGTAATTTGTGGGCACTTTGTTTATGCCAAAGGGGATGACTATACACTTTTTGGCATTTAGCTTGAGGCCATAGCTCTGGAACCAGTTGTCTGTTTCTATGAGGGCCTTTTGGAGGATGATTGTGTCGGTTGGAGAGTCAATTATGGCACCCAGTTTGCAGCGGTATGCTGCAAGATTCTTCAACTGTGGAACCTGCAGATGTTCTTCGTGTTTCACTGCTGCAGTCATTATATTTGGGTAATCCTGCTGGCAGGTTGCCCTCAGCTGATCTGAATTCCAAAGTCCTGGGTCCTGCGTCGGCTGCTGTCACCCCTTCCTTGACGTCAGGTCATCAGGGGTATAAAAGAAGCAGCCAACGCCATTTTCTTTATTTTTTCTTGCCCAAGATGTCAGGTGCCCCCTAAAAGGGTAGCCAAAATTTTTATATATCTATATATATCTATATATATATATATATCTATATATATATATATATATATATATATATATATATATATATATATATATATCTATATATATATATCTATATATATATATATATATATATATATATATATATATATATAGATAGATTTACTATCACAATGCCGACATGCTCTTGCACGGCTATGAAGTATTCGAACAGATGTTCGAATACTTCATATTTCAGCAGGTGATGTGAGCGAACGTTACCATTGCGAATGGACTGTGCATTCGCAATTCTAACGTTCGCTCATGTGAGGGGTTCATGGTACAGTGCGGTTAGGGAAATACATCCCTTTCCTCACTGTAGTGCGATCTCGGAGTTGGAATATTAAGTTGGGGGCACAGGGGGGGTGCAGGGGGGCACAGCCCCCCTGCATAACTGTGTGTTTAGGCTAGTTAGGTAGGTAGTTATGGGACGGATGGGAGTGCTGTGCATTGCCGAAAATTTCGCGATCGACATTTGACAATACACAGCTGTTTTCGACATTAGGACAAATCGGAAATGTTCATTTCCGATGTATAAATTTGAAAATGCAGATACGTTTTGTTCTGATTTTCGAATTTATGATAGTAAACCATATATATATATATATATATATATATATAAAAAATTACATGCACCAATATAAACTTTACCTTCATCTACAAGCAAATACACCACATAGGTTGTATAAATCAGAGAAGGAAAGATAGGTTCCATCAGAAGAGAAGGGGGATGACGGTTGGGTAACCTGGACTGCAACAGTGAATACACTCGAACATCTACATTTATGGTAAGTGTAGACAACTGTACTATGTTCTTCATGTTTCACTGTTGCAGTCATTACATTTGGTTATAGTCCCAAAGCTATGGATGAGAGGCTGGAATAAACAGCATTAGGAGTTGCTATGAGGCCCTACAGAACTGCAGTGGCAAATCCTGCCCTGGATTTAGAGTAGAGTGGCAGATGATGATGCTTTGTAAAGGTATGCACTGAACTCCAAGTAGCAGCCTCTAAAATGTCCTTGGTTGGAACTCCCTTGAGAAAGGCTGCTGAAGTGTTGTAAAAGCTCACTCTACCCCCCCCCCCCCCCTTTGAACCTGCAGCATCAGCAGAGTTTAAATTCCTCTCTTGGAAAACAGCCTTGCTTCTGGCCATCACTTCAGCTAGAAGAGTGAGCTACCAGCACTTATGGCTGTGGAACCCTTCATTATTTTTCATGCAGACAGGGTCTCCCTCAGGACTAACCTAACTTTCATGCCTAAAGTGGTATCCAGTGTGGCTCTCAACCAATCTGTCCATTTGCCCACCTTTTTCCCTAATCTTCAAAATAAGGGGGAAATGATCCTGCACTCTTTAGGTGTGCACAGGCAGCTCAGTTTCTACCTGACATCAAGGAAGGGGTGACAGCAGCCGATGCAGGGCCCAGGACTTTGGAATTCAGGCCGACTGAGGGCAGCCTGACAGCAGGATTACCCAAATGTAATGACTGCATCAGTGAATACACTCATGTACACTTACCATAAATGTAGATGTTCAACTGTACTATGTCTCTACCTTGGATGGGTCCTGAGTCGCTGTACAGGCACCGGCTTCTCAGGGTGTATTCAGGCCTACTGACTTGCATATTAAACTGATGCCATCTTCTTCTAGGCCTAAAACTCTAACCATGCCTAGGAAACCAACGCCCAGACCGCATGGTCAGGCCTCCATGCCTAAAAAACAAATAAGAATGGATGAAGACCTTATTACTTTAATCAGAGGAAGCCAACCTTCACCCTCTAAGAGACCTAGGACTGAATTTGCTTATGATACTTCTGACCAGGATACTGAAATTTCTGTCTCCTCTGATGACCAGGATTTGTCCTTATCTACCTATGTGGATAAAGACACAGAGGACTCTATTCCCTCTGCTCCTCCCTCCAGAGGATTTCTCTTTTGGTGAAACCTTGTATACGCTTAGGAAGCATTTTCAATGGGAAAGCCAGGATTACTCTGATTCTAAAATGAGGCTTAGAGATTTCTTACTCCTGCCCCAACACAGGTCTTTAGCTATCCCTCCTGTTCTGGACATGGTTGACGATGTCTTTTCAGAATCTAGCTTGGCCCCTGACTCTCTACCTCCTACTCCCAGAAAACCTGATAGATATTACAGGGTTCCTGATTCTCACAAGTTCCTTTTTAAAAATCCTATAGCGGATCCTGAGACCATTTCACAGGGACCCAAGGGCATTAAGGCTACTACTGCCAAAAATCCTACCCACCTCTGATATAGATTCCAAGGCCTTGGATAGATGGAGTAAGAAGGTATACACCTCTGCAACCTTGACCATCAGGGCCTTAAATTGCCAGTTTCATATGTTAAAGTATCAGCAGCATATTATTGGATTGCTTAACTCATTCCCTCCAGTAGAGGTCTACTGAGTGTGTACCTTTAACTCCCAGTGGGTGTGACTTCAGCCTTTAAAAAATCAAGTTATCGCCTTATAGTTCTAACAAATACTAACTGACAGAGGTCGGTCCTACAGCAGTACAATTGTGTTTTCCATCATATATGCTTCAAGATAAAATATTCTGATACCTTGTATGTAGCATGGTTTTGGAATTATTAATGCAAACATGAATAGGCAATATTTGATGCCTAGATTCCGGATTGTGCTGAAAATAAGGATTTACAGGATTTAATGCATTCTGCTGAACAGATTGGAAAACGTACTTTGCAATGTGGTTTTGATTCACTTGAGGCTTCTTGCAGGGCTGCTGACACCGGGTCTGTGCTTAGAAGCATGCTTGGTGAAGGAGCAATCTTTGCCAGATTATGTTAAAGCTAAATTGCTGGATGCTCCCTTAAATCAAGACCTCCTGTTTGGCGACAAAGCAGAAGACGTTCTTAAAAAGATGTAGGAAAAAGCTAGATCTATGTAAACTGTTAAAGATGTCTTACAGGTGCAGCCTCCTAGATTTAGTAGGCATTGGCCCTCAAAAAAATCGGTCCTTTCCTGCCTCTTCCAGGCCTTCTCAGTTCAAACCCAGAACCAGCAAAACACCCAGGCTTCAGTCCCAGGGCACACACAGGGCTAAGCAGTGGAGGGGCTCCCACTTCCAAATCAGGGAGTAGTAAGACTCCCCCTATAGTAAGCTGTCTCAATGACTTAATTTTAAAACTTCCAAGAACTTATCAACTGACTGCTCCTTTAGGGGGAAAGATTGCTCTGCAGACAAAAAACTGGGAACTCATTACCCAGGACAAATGGGTTTTAAATATAGTGTCCCAAGGATAGAGATTTCACTTCCACATGTTACCAACCCCAAACGTTTGGCCAGATCTACCCCCACATCAGTGGGCAGAGGCTCAAAAGCAAGTACTCTGTCTTTTAAGATTAAAGGCTATTCACACTGTACCAGAAGAGGAAAAGGGACAAGGTTTCTACTCAAGACTTTTCCTGGTACCCAGAAAAGACAACTCAGGGCATCCTATCCTGGATTCCAAAATTCAAGATGGTAACTCCTCACCAGCTGATTCCCATGATAGGCAAAGATGCCTGGTTGGCAACACTGGATTTAAAGGAAGCCTACCTGCACATTCCAATCAGGGAATCTTGCAGAAAATACCTACGCTTCAAAGCAGACTGCATGCACTATCAGTTCTCTGCACTGCCCTTTGGCTTATATACTGTGCCCAGGGTATTCACAAAGTCCCTAGCTCCAGTCATTACATTCTGCAGGCAAAGAAATGTTCAAATATACCCATACATGGACGATTGTCTAATTCAGGCAGAAAGCCAGGACATGCTTCTGAATCAAGTGGCCTTTGTACAAAAGGTAACTTGTCTGGGGTACAGCATAAACGAAAAGAAATCTCAGCTGGTACCCTGTCAACAAATTATAAGAACACAACTTCCCAGATGGCTTTCCTCACACAAGGGAAACAAATGCACTACACAACTTACTTCAAACTAGCGGCCACAAAAACTCTGCTTTCTGTAAGGCAAATACTGCAAGCCTTGGGGTTCATAGCATCGTGCATTCTACTAATTCCATATGCAAGACTGCATAACAGGAAACTACAATGGTATCTAAAAAGCCTATGGTGTCAGCATTCTCAGGATCTAGAAGCAATGATTCCTATCATACCTTGCTTATGGTTAGAATTCCTTTGGTGGGCAGAGGCCTGCCACCAAAACAAGGGACTACTATTCACCCCCTGCCGCCCAAACCCTAACAACAGACACATCAGACTATGGATGGGGGGGCTCACCTGGCAGGGAAGTGCATTCAGGGCAAATGGAACCCAAGTCAAATGCACCTGCATATCAATCAAAAAGAAATGTTAGCTGTACAGAATGCTCTGACAGCCTTCAAGGATCACATTCTTCCAGGACAATTAATGGTAAAGACGGACAACACCACTGTTATGTGGTACATAAACAAGCAGGGGGGACCCATTATTACCCCCTCTGCATAGTTTCATAGTATAGTACTAGGCTATCTGCCCTGGGGCATTTGTAAGCCTAGCCATAGTGATGTGGCTTTTGCCACCCATGAAATGGTACAAAAATGTACAGAATAAATCTAGAATACTGTGCCTCTGTCTAGTAGTGACACAATGAAGGTCCCCTTATATAATAGAATTAGTTTACTGTGCCATTGTCTAGCAGTGACACAGATGTGACCCCTGGGGTAAACTTACGATCTCCCATCCACTCATCAAGATTTCTCTTGAAGAGAGTCAGTGAGGGGCTCTGCCTAACGCGAACTGGGATCCTGTTCCAAAGCACGGGAAGCCTCTGGGTTATGAATCTATCCCTCCAGCATGTCCTATTCATACTTGTGCCGAGGTTTAAGTCTTTAGCTCTCGTGGTCCTGATGGATTTGGATTTTTTGAGGTGGAGCATGTCCATCAGATCCTGATTGGACATGGCCTTGTACGTCAGGCAGAGATCACCTCTAAGCAGGCGGTATGCTACTGAATAGAGCTGAAGTTTCTTTAGTCTGGCAGAATAAGACACATGTTGGAGACCCTTGATCCTTTTGGTGAGGTACTTTTGTGGTCTCTCCAGCTGTTGCAAATGCCGGGTGAGGTACATACCAAATGGGGCATTGTACTCAATCATGGGTCTGATGAGGGAGGAATATAGGGGTACAATGACATCCTTGGATCTGGATGTGAATCCCTTCATGATGAGGTGTGCAAGGTAGAATGTTTTTCTAACCACTTTGGCAACGTGGGTGTCAAATGAGAGGTCGCTGTCTACTTGGGTCCCTAGGTCTCTGATTACTTTTTCCGTACTCACTGGGTTGCTGTCTATGTGATAATTTCTGGGTACTTTGTTTTTTCCAAAAGGGATGACTATACATTTTTTGGCATTTAGTTTAAGGCCATGACTACGGCACCAGTTGTCCGTTTCAGTGAGGCCTTTTTGTAGGATGTGTGTGTCTGCTGGTGTATCGACTATGGCACCTAGTTTGCAGTCATCTGCAAACTTTGTCAGCCACAGCCCTCCCATGTTTGCTTTAACATCTGAGAAATAAATGCCGAACAAGAGGGGTCCCAGGACAGATCCCTGTGGGACACCACTTGTGACTGGCTTTGAGTCTGACATTGCTCCAGCGATTTTAACTTTATGGGTTCTGTCCTTTAGCCAGTTTGCAACCCATCTAGTGACATAAGGGTTTACTTTTAAGCTGTTGAGCTTGTCTATGATGCCCAAGTGGAGTACTGTGTCGAAGGCCTTAGCCAAGTCCAGGTATGCTGTATGGACTGCTTTGCCCTCATCAATGGCTCTAGTGAGACTTTCGAAAAAGTCAACCAGGTTTAAAAGGCAGGATCTGCCCTTTACAAAGCCGAACTGGGTGGGGTCAAGTGTCTGTAGGTCCCCTATGTCTCTGTTTATGAGTTCCATAATGATTCTTTCCATAGCTTTGCAGACCAGGCTGGTTAAGCTTATGAGGTGGTAGTTTCCAGGGTCTGTAGAGGCACCACCCTTGTGGAGTGGGACCACTGTTGCTGTACGCCAGTGTTCAGGTACATATCCCGAAGTAAGGCTAAGGTTAAATAGCATTTTTATGTGTGGGTTTAGCTCCTCTTGGAGTTCACGTAACACGTACCCCAGGATACAGTCAGGTCCCATTGATGCTGTGTTTTTCGCTTTGTTTAGGGCGGTTCTCACTTGGACATCTGAGATGACAGGGAGATTACATTCAGCTGGAATAAGTATTTCTTCTTTTGGGGGTGAAGGAGGGGAGAAATTTGCACTGAACCGGTCAGCCAGAATGTTAGCAATATCTGTGGGTTCAGTGTATTTTTTGTTGTTGTGAACCAACTCTGAGCATATCTGAGGGTTTCCACCCAGGTTTCTAACATAGCTGAAGAAGGCTTTGTGGTTATCTTTAGTGTCCTTAGCGATTTTTCTCTCAAAGTTTGCCTTGGATGTTTTTATGAGAGAACATAGTTTTCTGCTAATGCTGATCAGAGATGTCTTCCCTTCATGGGATTTCACTCTGACGTGCAGTAGCTTCCTCCTTTTGTTATACAATTTGTTTATGGCTGAGGTCCACCAGACAGGATGCTTACATTTGGTGGAGAGGGACTTGGATTTGTTTGGGATTGCATGATCCATGCATTCTTGGAGATGTCCATAGAAAGCATTTGTGAAGGATTCGGCATTGTGGGATGTGGTATCCACTGGCACAGTGGGCTTAAAGGATACCATCTCAGTCTTAAGAAGAGTGAAGTCTGCTTTTGAGAAGTTTTTCACTGTGGTCTTTTGTGCTGGGGTGGAGGTGGGATATGTATATCCAGGGTGATTAGTTTGTGTTCAGATCTCACTAGTGAGGGGTATACTTCGGTGTGGAGCATTTTGTCCCCATGTTTGTGATGATCAGGTCTAGTATATTACCTTCCCTAGTGGGAGAGGTGACTAGTTGTTCCAGTGCATTTGAATTTATGAATTCCAGGAACGTTTGGGCTAGGGTATTAGGGCTAGAATAATGTACCCAATCTATGTTTGGGTAGTTGAAGTCTCCCAGTATGATGGTATTTTGTGATACATTCATATCCTCTAATGTCTTCAGGAAGGCTGAGTGGGGTTCTTGAGATTGGGAGGGTGGTCTGTAACATGCTACCAGTTGTATAGCAGTTTTGCCTATGGTTAGTTGCACCTGTATGGTCTCTGATGCTTCATGTGTTGCCACTAACCTGGAGGTGTGGGTGTCCTTGATGAATATGGACACTCCCCCTCCCTTTGTGGTTCGGCCCAGGTTTTGGGGCCGAAAAGCATGATACGAGGTATAGCCTGGTAGTGCTGGGGTTCTCTCAGGAGCCTTGAACCAGGTTTCAGTTACTGCACAGACGTCAATGTTCTCCATGCTGAGGAGTGCATCAAGTGCCTGCATCTTGAGATTTAGACTTCTGGCGTTGAGCAGCATTACCCTTAGTTTTTTTCCATTTTTGTTTTCTAAGGAGGTGGGTTTGTCTTTTGAGCCATGCCTAAAAAAGGCACTATGGGGGTGGCAAGAGCCTTAGCCAATATCCGGAAGCCCAGTGATGACAGGTGTAAGCCATCCCTTGCGAAGAAGCGTGGCTTGTCCAACATATCATCCCAGGCAGACAGACATTGGATCCCCTTAGAATGACACCAGTACTTGAGCCAATTGTTAAAGCTGATCATCTTGTCTTTGTATTGTGGTATCATTCTTGGTGAGGGCAAGATGCTGCTCGGGGTCAGGGTCATACCAGCCTGGGCTACATAATCAACAAGCTCCTCTATGTCTCTTTTCATGTAGTCCAGGGAGGTATGTCTCAGGTCATTCACACCAGCATGGACAATGATGGAGTCATATTTGTACTTGCTTTGGAGTGACCTGAGTGCATGTGTTATGTGGCGGATCCTAGCTCCTGATAGACAGCTCACAGTCACCTTCTCCTTGTTCAGCCTGGTCAGTGGGACATCAGTGTGTCTGACTATGGAGTCACCTATTACTAGTGTATCAGGCAAGGTGTTTGGCCTTAAGGGCTGCGACTGGTCGACACACTGATTTATTGAAGTATGTGTTGCATGTGTTTTGTTTTGAGGTGGTGGATTTTTGGATGTCTGCTTTGGGAGCCTCTGTTGTTTTGGTAAGTTTTTTATTAGAGCCTCCAAGTATGTCTTTGTGTTTTCATGTGTTTGGTTTGCAGTTGTGGTAGGTCTATGTGGGACTGGGATTGTTGTGTGTGGTTGCCATCTCCTCCTGTCTGGTCATGCCAGCCCTGAGTTGATAGAGTTCAGCCTCCAGTTTCGCTATATAGTTGCATCTCTCACATGTATTTGTGTTTGTTGGGAGGAGGAGAGGGTTGTCTGTGTACATGAGACAATTGTAGCATTGTCTCAAGATACCCAGATTAGCCATGGCTCTGTGGAACACAGCCTTGACCTACCAAGTTCATCTACAGGCTCAATTCCTGCCAGGAAAACTAAATACACTGGCAGATGAACTAAGCAGAAATCTCATGGACCTACACGAGTGGAAACTGGAACCAAAGATTTTCAACATGATGATCAACAAATGGGGGATCCCAGACATACACCTGTTTGCCACCCCCCAGAACTACCTATTAGACAATTTCTGCACAAGGACTCCCCACAAACAAGCTTGGAAATTGGATTCTCTGTCCTTCAGCTGGAAAAATCTATCAGTTTATGCCTTTCCTCCTCTGCCTCTCCTCTCCAAAGTACTACTAAAGATCAAACTGGACAACCCAAGGATGACACTGATTGCACCAGACTGGCCACGCCAACACTGGTACCCCCTCTTGTGCTGTGCATCACAGCTGGCTCCATGGCACCTACCTCAGACCACTTCCCTGCTGTCTCAGCAGGAGAGCCAGATTCTGAACCCCCAGCTTCAAACCCTGAACCTGGCAGCCTGGCTAATTACCTAATCTCTCCGTTACCATCCCTCAGTAAACAAGTGTTGGATGTCTGCAACACTGAAACACGAAGAAAGTACAGTTGCGTACCTACCATAAATGTGGATGTTCGAGTGTATTCACTGTTACAATCATTACTCTTGGGTTATCTTCCTGGCAGGCTACCCGCAGTCGGCCTAAATTCCAAAGTCCTGGTCCGGCGTCGGTTGGTGTCGCCTCTTCCCTGACGTCAGTGCGCCAGGGGTATAAAAGATGCAGCCAACGCCATTTTCTTCAGTCTTTCTTGCCGCACGGTGCCTGAAGCAAAAGCAGCTTGCAAGTGCCGGTCGGCCGACTCCTGAGATTTTCAAATCCGAATTTCAGAACCGAAGTCTTCATTAAAGCTAAGTACCCCGTTGGGGAAACTTTTGGAGTTTATTACATAAAAGAGATGGGCTGGGATGTACTACTGATTCAGATGTGCAGGGCATGTTTTTGACCTGCCCTTTTCTTTCACTAGGACTCTTGCTAAATTTATGACACTCCACTGGCTCATTCCATTTCAGAGGAAGACAATACTACCATCTGATGTATAGGTGCCACTATGTGGTTAATTTTGCAATTACTCTTCGGCTTTCTGTTCTTCTTGGTGGTATTACGCTGATTAAACACATTGCAAAACACAATCACTGCAGTTTCTTTTCTAAGCTCTTCACGTCTTTCATTTAACTTTGAATTAGTTATTAAATGACCGGATTTACCCAAATATGTGGAACACTGAGTGCTCTATAGTTATGAAAGAAAACTTCCTCTGTGCCCTTGACAGTCTTGGACATTAAAAGTTCCTTTTTTAAATGTTTATTAGCAGCACAAGAAAAGCTGAGGAGGCTTGCTCTGACAATACATTACTGTGATTTAGCAATCTTCAGCCTTCTTGGTATAGAACCAGCATTTAAAGGTGTGTAATGCCCATAACAATTACAAACCTGATTTGTACAATCCCGTTCAAATGCAGCCTTTTCAGAACCAGAAACAGCTGAAACAATAGGAGGTATTTCAATCACTCAACACCAAAGCATTACTGTTAATGTCACTGGGTGGCGCTTTAAGTTTCTTTGTCACTTGCTAACCCAGTAAACAGACTGGACACCTTCAAAGTAAAAAGCTAAACACCAACAAATTTATAACCAACTCTAATGTACAACTCTGGCAGCTGCATGCATTTCATCAAATCAAAGTACATTCCAAAAGCTTGGAACCACAAGTTAAGCAATACATTTACTATTAGCAGCAGAGTCGCATAAATAACATCAGCAACTAGTTTCACTTAAGGGCTTTATCAACATTTAAAACAAACGCTCATCTAAAGCAAATAAACTCGTAATCTTATATCACTGGAACAGAATCATGTGGTAATAAAATAATTCATTAATTAAAACCCTTGTTATACTAAAAGATACTCAAATACTACATGCCAGTGGTAACTATTACTCTGTACCATCAGAAGTGTGCCTTGAAGTTAAAAAACTTCGATAAGTGCAAAGATTT